>NC_091466.1:3475506-4075506 GCF_027789765.1 Dendropsophus ebraccatus | reverse complement strand
GACCTCTCCCTGACCCCCCCTAATATAACCAGCCCTGACCTCGCCCTGAACCCCCCAATATAACCAGCCCTGACCTCTCCCTGAACCCCCCAATATAACCAGCCCTGACCTCTCCCTGACCCCCCAATATAACCAGTCCTGACCTCGCCCTGAACCCTCCCAATATAACCAGCCCTGACCTCGCCCTGAACCCTCCCAATATAACCAGCCCTCTGCCCCCCCCAGTATCCTGTATACTCTGTCCCCAGTAACCAGTATACTCTGCCCCCCCAGTAACCAGTATACTCTGCCCCCCCCCAGTACCCTGTATACTCTGCCCCCCCAGTAACCAGTATACTCTGCCCCCCCCCAGTAACCAGTATACTCTGCCCCCCCAGTAACCAGTATACTCTGCCCCCCCAGTAACCTGTATACTCTGTCCCCCCAGTAACCAGTATACTCTGCCCCCCCCAGTAACCAGTATACTCTGCCCCCCCAGTAACCAGTATACTCTGCCCCCCCCAGTAACCAGTATACTCTGCCCCCCCAGTAACCAGTATACTCTGCCCCCCCAGTAACCAGTATACTCTGCCCCCCCAGTAACCTGTATACTCTGCCCCCCAGTAACCAGTATACTCTACCCCCCAGTAACCAGTATACTCTGCCCCCCCCAGTACCCTGTATACTCTGCCCCCCAGTAACCAGTATACTCTGCCCCCCAGTACCCTGTATACTCTGCCCCCCAGTAACCAGTATACTCTGCCCCCCCAGTACCCTGTATACTCTGCCCCCAGTAACCAGTATACTCTGCCCCCCAGTAACCAGTATACTCTGCCCCCCCCAGTATCCTGTATACTCTGCCCCCCCAGTAACCAGTATACTCTGCCCCCCCAGTAACCAGTATACTCTGCCCCCCCCAGTATCCTGTATACTCTGCACCCCAGTAACCAGTATACTCTGTCCCCCAGTACCATTTATACTCTGCCCCCCCCCAGTATCCTGTATACTCTGCCCCCCCCCAGTACCATGTATACTCTGCCCCCCCCCAGTATCCTGTATACTCTGCCCCCCCAGTAACCAGTATACTCTGCCCCCCCCCCCCCAGTATCCTGTATACTCTGCACCCCAGTAACCAGTATACTCTGTCCCCCAGTACCATGTATACTGTACCCGCTCTCTTGGTGGCTGATATATACTCTTCCCTCCCCTGTATACCCCGCCAGCCTGCCTGTCTAAGGTGCTGCCGCCCCCAGAGCTTACAGTCTGATGGCAGGTGTAACCCCCTCGCCTGCCGCACTGCTGCCAGCACTTACCCCGGGCAAGGTCTTCTGCTCATGGAGGGCGCTCTGGGCTTTCAGTGCTGACTCCCTGGCGCAATAGGTTAAGAAGGCGCATCCTGCAAGACACAACCACAAAGACAAGGGTTACAGAGAGAAAGAGAAGTAGTACTGTGCATTTATACAGAGAAGTAGTACTGTGCAGTGTACATGTATACAGAGAAGTAGTACTGTGCAGTGTACATGTATACAGAGAAGTAGTACTGTGCAGTGTACATTTATACAGAGTAGTACTGTGCAGTGTACATTTATACAGAGAAGTAGTACTGTGCAGTGTACATTTATACAGAGAAGTAGTACTGTGCAGTGTACATGTATACAGAGAAGTAGTACTGTGCAGTGTACATTTATACAGAGAAGTAGTACTTTGCAGTGTACATGTATACAGAGAAGTAGTACTGTGCAGTGTACATGTATACAGAGAAGTAGTACTGTGCAGTGTACATTTATACAGAGAAGTAGTACTGTGCAGTGTACATGTATACAGAGAAGTAGTACTTTGCAGTGTACATGTATACAGAGAAGTAGTACTGTGCAGTGTGCATTTATACAGAGAAGTAGTACTGTGCAGTGTACATTTATACAGAGAAGTAGTACTGTGCAGTGTACATTTATACAGAGAAGTAGTACTGTGCAGTGTACATTTATACAGAGAAGTAGTACTGTGCAGTGTACATTTATACAGAGAAGTAGTACTGTGCAGTGTACATTTATACAGAGAAGTAGTACTGTGCAGTGTACATTTATACAGAGAAGTAGTACTGTGCAGTGTACATTTATACAGAGAAGTAGTACTGTGCAGTGTACATTTATACAGAGTAGTACTGTGCAGTGTACATTTATACAGAGAAGTAGTACTGTGCAGTGTACATGTATACAGAGAAGTAGTACTGTGCAGTGTACATGTATACAGAGAAGTAGTACTGTGCAGTGTACATTTATACAGAGAAGTACTATGCAGTGTACAATTATACAGAGAAGTAGTACTGTGCAGTGTACATGTATACAGAGAAGTAGCACTGTGCAGTGTACATGTATACAGAGAAGTAGTACTGTGCAGTGTACATGTATACAGAGAAGTAGTACTTTGCAGTGTACATGTATACAGAGAAGTAGTACTGTGCAGTGTGCATTTATACAGAGAAGTAGTACTGTGCAGTGTACATTTATACAGAGAAGTAGTACTGTGCAGTGTACATGTATACAGAGAAGTAGTACTTTGCAGTGTACATGTATACAGAGAAGTAGTACTGTGCAGTGTGCATTTATACAGAGAAGTAGTACTGTGCAGTGTACATTTATACAGAGAAGTAGTACTGTGCAGTGTACATTTATACAGAGAAGTAGTACTGTGCAGTGTACATTTATACAGAGAAGTAGTACTGTGCAGTGTACATGTATACAGAGAAGTAGTACTGTGCAGTGTACATGTATACAGAGAAGTAGTACTGTGCAGTGTACATTTATACAGAGTAGTACTGTGCAGTGTACATTTATACAGAGAAGTAGTACTGTGCAGTGTACATGTATACAGAGAAGTAGTACTGTGCAGTGTACATGTATACAGAGAAGTAGTACTGTGCTGTGTAAATTTATACAGAGAAGTAGTACTGTGCAGTGTACATTTATACAAAGAAGTAGTACTGTGCAGTGTACATTTATACAGAGAAGTAGTACTGTGCAGTGTGTGTGTGGGGGGGACCTGTCTCAGGACCATGTGGGGTGCAGAGGGTGACTTCTGTGGAGGAGGGAACACACCCTGTAAATATGGATATGTCTGTGTGCTTGAAAAGGGGGAAGGGAAGTCTGATGAGGACATTAAAGTGACTCTGTACCCACAATCTGACCCCCCAAACCACTTGTACCTTCGGATAGCTGCTTTTAATCCAAGATCTGTCCTGGGGTCCGTTCGGCAGGTGATGCAGTTATTGTTTTAAAAACAACTTTTAAACTTGCAGTGCTGTGTCTAACGGCCGAGGCTTACATTAGTATATGCATTAGGCTGGCACAACCTCTCTGTCCCTCCTCCCCACCCTCCTCATGGTTAGGAATGCTCCAGGCAGATTGTCTCCTATTCCCCATCTGTGTGCATAATGAACATGGGCTGGATCGTTAAGACACCTGTGCAAAGCTGAAACAGCAGTAAATGTTCCTGGAGCATTCCTATTGCTGAGGAGGGTGGGGAGGAAGGACAGAGAGGTGGTGCCAGGCTAATGCATATACTAATGTAAGCCCGGCCATTAGACACAGCGCTGTAGGATTAAAAGTTGTTTTTAAAACAATAACTGCATCACCTGCCGAACAGACCCCAGGACAGATCTTGGATTAAAAGCAGCTATCCGAAGGTACAAGTGGTTTTGGGGGTCAGATTGTGGGTACGGAGTCGCTTTAAGGGGGTTATCCCGTGCTACAAGAACAGGGTCACTTTCTTTCAGAGATAACACGACTCTTGTCTCCTGTTCAGGTGTGGTCTGCAATTAATCTTCATTTAATTCAATGGAACTGAGTTTTAAACCCCACCCAATCTGGAGACAAAAGAGAGGGAAAAGTGGCCATGTTTTTGTACTGCTGGATAACCCTTTTAAAGTGACTGTACCACCAGGCCCAGGCTGAAGGCGGGCTGACCCACCCTTAGTGGGAGGAAACCCTAGCCCCTCTATGATAGGGTTCCATTGATTCTAATGGAGTCACGGCATGGAGGGGCTGGAGTTTCTTCCCAGTGGGGGTGGGTCGGCCCGCCTTCAGCCTGGGCCTGGTGGTACAGTCACTTTAAAAGGGTTATCCAGCAGTACAAAAACATGGCCACTTTTCCCCCTCTCTTGTCTCCAGATTGGGTGGGGTTTAAAACTCACTTCCATTGAAGTCAATGAAGATTAATTGCAAACCACACCTGAACAGGAGACAAGAGAGGGGGAAAAGTGGCCATGTTTTTGTAGGGCTGGGTAACCCCTTAACCCCTTTGTGCTGCAGCTAGTTTGGGCCTTAATGACCAGGCTAATTTTTCAAAATCTGACCTGTCTCACTTTATGCTCTTATAGCTCAGTGATGCTTTAACGTATGCTAGCGATTCTGAGACTGTTTTTTCGTGACATATGGCACTTTATGTTAGTGGCAAAATTTGGTCACTACTTTGTGTGTTTTTTGTGAAAAACATCAAAATATCATGAAAAATTTAAAAAATTTGCATTTTATGAACTTTGAAATTCTCTGCTTCTAAAAAAAGAAAGTCGTAGCACATAAATTAGTTACTAAGTCACATTACCAATATGTCTTCTTTATTCTGGCATAATTTGGTAAACATATTTTACTTTTTTAGGGTGTTATGGGGCTTAGAAATTTATCAGCAAATTATCACATTTTCGTGAAACTGATTTTTTTTAGGGACCAGTTCTTTTTTTAAATGGATTTAGAAGTCTGGTATCCTGAAAACCCCCATAAGTGACCCCATTTTGGAAACTACACACCTTAAAGAATTAATCTAGGGGTATAATGAGCATTTTAACCCTACAGGGGCTGGAGGAAAGTATTCACAATTAGGCAGTAAAAAAATTGAAAATTTAAATTTTCCAATAATATATACGTTTAGATTAAAGTTTCTCATTTTCAAAAGGAATATGAGACAAAAAGCACCCCAAAATTTGTAATGCAGGTTCTCTTGAGTACAACGGTACCCCATATGTGGGCGTAAACCACTGTATGGGCGCACAGCAGGGCTCAGAAGGAAGGGAGCGCCAATTAGCTTTTCCAATGCAGATTTTGCTGAAGAAGTTTCTGAGCGCCAGGTGCGTTTGCAGAGCCCCTGTAGTGTCAGCAGAGAGAAACCCCCCAAAAGTCACCCCATTTTGGAAAGTACACCCCTCAAAGAATTCATCTTGGTGTGTGGTGACCATTTTGACCCCACAGGTATTACAGGAAAGTATTCAAAAGAAGACAGTAAAAATGAAAAACTCGAATTCTTCCAATAATATGTTCGTTTAGTTTGAAATTTCTCAATTTCACGAGGAACAAGAGGAAAAAAGTACCCCAAAATTTGTAACGCAGGTTCTCCTGAGTACAATGGTACCCCATATGTGGGCATAAACCACTGCATGGGCACACAGGAGGGCTCAGAAGGGAAGGAGCGCCAATTAGCTTTTTCAATGCAGATTTTGCTGCAGAAGTTTCCGAGCGCCAGGTGCGTTTGCAGTGCCCCTGTAGTGCCAGCGGAGTAAAATCTCGCCATAAGTCACTCCATTTTGGAAAGTGCACCCCTCAAAGAATTTATTTTGGGGTGTGGTGAGCATTTTGACCCCACAGGTGTTTGAGGAAAATATTCAAAAGTAGACAGTAAAAATGAAAAACTCGAATTTTTCCAATAATATGTTCCTTTAGTTTGAAATTTCTCAATTTCACGAGGAACAGGAGAGAAATGTCACCCCAATATATGTAAAGCAGGTTCTCCTGAGTAGAACAGTACCCCATATGTGGGCATAAACCACTGCATGGGCACACAGCCGGGCTCAGAAGGGAAGGAGCGCCAATTAGCATTTTCAGTGCAGATTTTTCTGAAGAAGTTTCTGAGCGCCAGGTGCGTTTGCAGTGCCCCTGTAGTGTCAGCAGAATAGATTCCCCCCAAAAGTCACCACATTTTGGAAAGAGCACCCCTCAAAGAATTCATCTTGGTGTGTGGTGACCATTTTTACCCCACAGGTATTAGAGGAAAGTATTCAAAATTGGCCAGTAAAAATGAAAAACTCGAATTTTTCCAATAATATGTTGGTTTAGTTTGAAATTTCTCAATTTGACGAGGAACAGGAGAGAAAATTCACCCCAAAATCTGTAACGCAGGTTCTCCTGAGTAAAAAGGTACCTCATATGTGGGCATAAACCACTGTATGGGCACACAGCAGGGCTCAGAAGGGAAGGAGCGCCAATTTACAGGAGCAAAACCGCAGCTAGTAATGGTTATTAGAATAGCGCAGTTACTAAAATAAAATAAAAAAAATGAAATTACAGGTAATGTGGGGTGGTTACGGGCAACCAGGGGTGGTTATGGGCAACCTGAGGTGGTTACAGGTAATCTGGGGTGGTTACGGACAACATGGGGTGGTCACGGGCAACCTGCTGTGGTTACAGGCAACGTGGGGTGGTTACAGGCAACGCGGGGTGGTTACGGGCAACGTGTGGTGGTTATGGGCAACGTGTGGTGGTCACGGGCAACCTGCTGTGGTTACGGCAACGTGGGGTGGTTACAGGCAACGTGGGCTGGTTACAGGCAACGTGGGCTGGTTACAGACAACGTGGGCTGGTTACAGGCAACGTGGGCTGGTTACAGGCAACGTGGGCTGGTTACAGGCAACGTGGGCTGGTAACGGGCAACGTGGGCTGGTTACGGGCAACCTGCTGTGCTTACAGACAATCTGGGATGGTTACGGGAAACGTGGGGTGGTTACGGGCAACCTGCAGTGCTTACAGACAATCTGGGGTGGATACGGGCAACGTGGGGTGGTTACGGGCAACCTGCAGTGCTTACAGACAATCTGGGGTGGTTACAGGCAACGTGGGCTGGTTACGGGCAACCTGCTGTGCTTACAGACAATCTGGGGTGGTTACGGGCAACGTGGGGTGGTTACGGGCAATGTGGGGTGGTTATGGATAAACTGAAGTTCTTATAGGCAATCTGGGGTGGGTACCTGTAATCTGACATGGGCACCGCAATCTGGAGGGGGTCATTGGCAATTTGGGGTGGTCAGAGGCGACGTGTGGTGGTCAGAGGCGACGTGTGGTGGTCAGAGGCGACGTGTGGTGGTCAGAGGCGACGTGCGGTGGTCAGAGGCATCGTGGAGTGGTCAGAGGCATCGTGGCGTGGTCAGAGGCATCGTGGCGTGGTCAGAGGCATCGTGGCGTGGTCAGAGGCATCGTGGCGTGGTCAGAGGCAACGCGCGGTGGTTACGTGCAATCTGGGGGGGGTTACATGTAATCTGGCATGATTACGGGGAACCTGGGGGGTTATGTGCAACCTGGAAGGGTTACAGACAATCTGGGATTGTTACTGATAAACTGAAGTGCTTATAGGTAATCTGGGGTGGGTACATGTAATTTGGGGTGGTTACGGGCAATCTGGAGGGGGTCACTGGCAATTTGCGGTGGTTACGGGCAACGTGCGGTGGTTACGGGCAACGTGCGGTGGTTACGGGCAACGTGCGGTGGTTACGGGCAACGTGCGGTGGTTACGGGTAATCTGGGGAGGGGTTAGGGGTAATTTGGGAGTAAACTGCAATTATTACTATAATAAAAAGTGTGTGTTTTATTTTTTTGTATGTTTGTCACTTTTTGTACTTTATACATTCATTTTCACTGTATTACTATGATTACTGTGATATTTTCTATCACAGTAATCATAGTTCAGTGACAGAGACCAAATTGGTCTCTGTCACTTTAAATTTTCAGAGCTTGGCTGGTTGTGAAGCGCATGCGCACTTCATAACCAGCCAGGACGTCGAGGAGGAAGGAGCTCCAGGAGCAGGTAACGTATATGGGGAAGGGGGGGGGTGACTGGGGGACGGGGGTGACAGGGGGGGTGGGGGGCGACTTGGGGGGTGGGGGGACATCACTTTTTATCCCCTGTCACCAATCATTTATGGTGACAGGGGATAAAAAGTGCCGGGAGCACATGGTACAAGCGATCAGTGGTATATAGTATATACCGCTGATCGCTTGTACCGGGACCCCACAGGGGGGTCCCCGATGACTGCCCCATGCTCTCCGCTACCTCCGGTGGCGGAGAGCATGGGGCTTTCATTCATTTTAACTTTTTAATCGCTGTGAACCGACGTTAGTCGGTTCACAGCGATGGCGGCGGCCATCTTGGAAATGATGGCCGCCGGGGGAGGGGGGTTAGTTATCGGGGCACTAGGGGGGTCTGATCTGGGGTCTGATATACACTTATTTCATCTCCCCCCGCCGTAGATTCACGGCGGGGGGAGATGAAAGGTGGCGGCGGCACCGGTAATCCTCTTTACCGACGGCCGCCGCTATAACGTTAATAGCGGCGATCGTCGGTAAGGGGGGGGGGCCGGGACGGACCCCACACACTGCCCCAACCCCTCAGCTACCTCCGGTAGCCGGGGGGATGGGGTGGGGGCCGTCCCGGCCCCGCAGCCTTATTCTCTGCCATCGCCGTAAAAAGCTGATGGCAGCAGAATAAGGCCCATTAGTGACCGCCGTAGAAAGCCGTATCGGCGGTCACTAAGGGGTTAAGGGTGCGTTCACACGTACAGGATCTGAAGCAGATTTGATGGCGCAGATTTGAAGCTGCCGATTCAAAGCAAATCAATTCAGGGCCATCAAATCTGCTGCGGATCTGCTGCAGATCCTGTACGTGTGAACACACCCTAAAGCTCATTTCACTTCAATAAAACTGAGCAGTAAAACCCCGCCCAAGCTAAAGACAAGAGTGGGGCTGTCTCTAGAAGAAAATGGCCATGTTTTTGTAGCCCTGGATAACCTAAGCACAAGAAGGGGAGGGAGAAAGAGGGCTGTCAAGCTTGATCACCCATGATGGCGGCACCCTCCCCATTGACTCTGGCGAGTATTAACGTCGCCAGCATAAAGTCAGATACGGCAAGATTTATGGCCTTTGATTTTCTCGGTCGAATACAGGCCGACATTTTCTTTTTGCAAGAGACCAGACTTACAGATCTAGCAACTATGCATAAGGCGAAGCGTGAGTGGAGGCATGGCCCCTCTCACTGGTCTCTTGCGGCCGAGCCGTATGACGGGGTGGCGGCTCTTTTTAATACCGCACACAATCGAGCTAGAAATAGGGAGATGTCGGGTATTAGACGTCCTCATGAAGGGACAAGAGTTGCGCCTCATAAACATCTACGGTCCATAGACTAAATGGGACCGCAAAAGTCTCTTTATGAGGATTAAGCTTCTACTTTTTACTAGCTGGCAGGTCATCTTTGGAGGGGACTTTAATGCTGTAACAAGGTCCCGAGATAGAGGAGGCTCCAGAGATCGGCTAGGTTATGATAGCGCCGCTCTGAACAGCATAGCCAGTGAGACTCGTCTGGTGGATGTCCACATCCGACATACTCCAGACGACAGTGGGTTCACCTATTTTAGGGGTAGAGAGGTCAGGTCTAGGATAGATAGGTTTTTTGTTAAGAAGGAGGCTGTCTCTTCACCTTTACAGGTGGTGGAGGTAGAATTCTCCGATCACTGTTTGATTATGTTTTCTTTGAATGTTTCAGAGACCCCCAGGATGGGAAGGGGATTGTGGAAGCTGAATTCGTCTCTCCTGGAAGTCGAGGAAATCAGACAATCCTTTGAGGAGTTTCTGCAGAGCCAGGTACCATTGCTGGACTTATGCAGCACTAAGTCAGAGTGGTGGGAGATGTTCAAAAAACGGGCGGCGAAATTCTTCCGCCAGACCGCGAACCTTAGGAGTCTGAATAGGGATCGCCTATATCAGGCACTAAGGAGGAAACTCGAGGTCCTTGTCTCGAATGGAGGTGACAGAGAGGAGATCTCCAGAGTGAAGTCTTTGCTGAAGACGTGCCAAAACGATAGACACACATCTTTGGTTTTCGAGAGGGATTTCGGGAAGTACCGCTCACCCGACCCTTGTCGAAGCTGTAAGATGTCAGTGGATTGTAAGTTTGTGTCAGGCCTGGTCGATAGTACAGGATCTCTGAACAAGTCCAGATCAGGGATCTTGGAGGTCATCAGAGCCTTCTACTCGCATCTCTTGGGGAAGAGGGATCTCGATCGAGGCAGGACGTCGGCTTTCCTGACTGATGCCATTTCCCAGTCAGGAGTAGACCCATCTCTTAATGTTTTGACAGAGAAGATCAGAGAAGAGGAAGTCAGGCTGGCGATTGAGAGGCTCGCCCTCAAAAAGTCACCAGGGCCGGATGGCTTAACGTCCGAATTTAATAAGACCTTTAAGGACACTTTGGTTCCCCTCTTGACTGAGGTAATAAATTAGTGTCTCTCCTCGGGCACTCTGCCGAGGTCGATGAGGAGGTCGGCTCTGATCATCCTGTCAAAGGGTAAAGACCCGTCCCACATTGAGAATTGGCGTCCCATAGCGCTTCTCAATGTGGACAGAAAGATCCTGGCAAAAGTGCTATTCAACAGGTTGGTGAAATTTGCACCCCAGCTCCTTTCGGGGGCCCAGCACTGCTCTGTTCCCGGTCGTAGCACTTTTAGTGCTGTGCTCGGTGTCCGCGAGGCCGTGGAGCAGGGTAGGGCTGGTCACTGGAGGGGGTTTCCACTGTCCTTGGACCAAGCTAAGGCTTTTGATCGGGTTGATCATGAGTACCTCTGGTCTACTCTTTTGAAATACGGTCTGCCGGGGAGGTTCGTGGATTGGCTGAGAACATTGTACGCAGGGGCTGAGACTTTTCCGTTGGTGAACGGTTGGGTGGGCCGCCCTTTTGCGGTGGAGTCTGGTGTACGTCAGGGCTGTCCTTTAAGCCCTCTGCTTTATGCTTTCGCCATCGACCCCTTCCTCCGAAGGATAGATGGTGGACCGTTGGCGGGGGTGAGGATGGACCTGGCGGTGCCGGATTCTGCCTTGAGGGTAGTGGCGTACGCTGATGAAGTCTCCATTTTTGGCTCTTTCCAGGGGAGGTGGAGTGGGTGATGTCGGAGGTGGATTGCTACTTGGAGGCATCCGGGTCTAAAATCAACTGTGACAAGTGCAAAAGTCTTTGGTTGGGAGGGGGAGACCCTGAGTTTTGTCTCCCGGACACCCTCCCTATGCCCCAAGAATCTGCAAAAATTCTGGGCATCGAATTTGGTCCCGGGGATTACCCCACACGAAATTGGGAGAGCAGACTGGAAGATGTCTCCAAAAGAGTGGAACAGTGGAAAGGTTGGTCTTTGACCTTTAGGGAAAGGGTCTTCTTGATCAAGTCTTTCTTGCTCCCGTTGTTAATCTACTTGGGCAGTGTGAGCCTTTTGCCGGAACCCCTCTGGACGCGGGTCTACGGTCTGTTCTTCCTAATGTTGTGGGGGAACAGACTTAACCTAGTTAAGAGGGAGGTGACTTACCGCACGAGGAGACTAGGCGGGTTGGGTATGGTCAACCCGGTGGTGTTTTTAGTAAACACCTTTTCAAAGACCAGTGTTGCGAACCTCTGGAAAGAGAGGGCTCCTCCGTGGGTAGTCTCTTGCAGGAAATGGTTTCAGCCTTTCTTCCAGGAATGGGAGATAGGCGGTCAAATGAAGGATCTTTGCACGCCGCACGGGCATCTCCCGACTTATGCTGCACTGGTTCTGAAGGTGATCAGGCGGTGGGGGCTGGGAATGTGGGAGGTGAGAACTCTCCCGAGGAGAATCCTTGATAAGAGGGTCTTGCTGAGCCATTTCCAGAAACCACTGGCCCTCAAGGATTGCCCAGGTGGGGATCAGGGGATTGGGTTGTCTCTTTTAAATTCACCTAGGATCCCCCTAAAGTTTGGGGATTTGACCTGGCGCGGCTTCCATGGTAGGCTATATGTGAAGGACAATCTGAAGTACAGGAACTCTGACGAGAAGGGGTGTCCCCGAGAGGAGTGTGGGGGAGCGTTGGAGAACATGGATCACTTCCTGCTTCATTGTCCTTTTAATACAGAGGTATATCAAAGGGTGGGCACTTCTATCGGCTGGCTGAAGCTGGCTGCCCTTTCCTATGCTGAGTGGACCTATGGGACGTTCAAAGACCTGGGCGGTAGGGACCGCTGCACTTTATTCTTAGTCAGTGTAGTTGTCAGGTATCACACGTGGCACGCTTGATGTTTAGTTTCGACGAGACAGAAAATCCTCCCTGCGGACAAGGTTTGTAGGAACACGCTCGGTGACCTGGTGAGGGTGCGCTCCTTGGAGTATGAAAGGTTGGGGGCATCTAAGGCATCGACCCTTTGGAGGGGGATTTCCTTTAAGGTGCTTTAGCCGAGTAGTCTCTTTCCTGGTGAGGGGCCGACGCTATCACCTTAGATTTTTGTTTTGTTTATGTGATGGATAGGATGTAGACGGCTTCCAGACATCGAACCTGAGCCCTGAGGGTTTGCTGGGTGGTCTATGGTTTTGGGGATATGTAAAGTATGGAGGTTGGGGGGTTATGGTGTAGGGTATATTGTATCATAGTTGTATATTTGTAGTTATAGAGGGGTATGGGAGGTGGGGGGGGGGGGCTTTGTTGTATTGTATTATAGTTGTATATATGTGGGTATAGAGGGGTATGGGAGGTGGGGGGGGGGGCTTTGTTGTATTGTATTATAGTTGTATATATGTAGGTATAAAGGGGTATGGGAGGTTGGGGGGCGGGGGCTTTGTTGTATTGTACTTTAGTTGTATATATGTGGGTATAGAGGGGTATGGGAGGTTGGGGGGCGGGGGCTTTGTTGTATTGTATTATAGTTGTATATTTGTTGATACAGAGGGATCCGGGAGGTGTGGGGGGAGGGGGGGGGGAGGTTGTTGTGTTATAGTTGTATATGTGTAGGTATAGAGGGGTCCGGGAGGTGGTTGGGGGGGGGGGGAGGGTTGTAGTATATTATGATTATAAAAAAAAAAAAAAAAGTTTCGTTATTTTATTATTTTAGGTCTGTCTTTGTTTTATGTAGTCAGTTATGGATATTGCCGGACTGTTCTGAAGAATATTTTTGCTTATTTGATTATTTATTTTCTTGGTTATTTTTATATACATGTGTGAGTATATAGGTGTATATAATGTGTGTGTGTGTATATATATATATATATATATATATATGTGACTGTATGGTGTCCTGGACCAGACAGGGTTATATGTATATAGGATCTGTATATGCCGGAATAGGCTGTTCTATTTTGTTATGAATTGTTTATATTTCTGTTATTTCATTTATTTATGATTTATTGTTATGGCCGATATGCCGGGTTATGTTTTGTATTTTTTTTTTATATAAAATAAAAGAATTACAATCTATTATCTCTGGTATCAGCCATGTCAGGCTGCTATTAGGTCCCTCCTATGTCCCACACGTGCAGTGCTGCTCCTCCTATATTGGTTGGACGGGTGACAGATTCCAAACATAGAAATCATTGATCTCTATGGATTGTCCAAGAATGTGGCTCCTGCTGACAACAATAGCTTCCCTCATATCAGTGCCCCCCCAACACCCCTAATATCACCTCCCCCCAACACCCCTCATATCCCCGCCCACCGACACCCCTCATATCACCACCCCCAACACCCCTAATATCACCTCCCCCCAACACCCCTCATATCCCCGCCCACCGACACCCCTCATATCACCGCCCCCCAACACCCCTAATATCACCTCCCCCCAACACCCCTCATATCACCGCCCCCCGACACCCCTCATATCACCGCCCCCCCCGACACCCCTAATATCACCTCCCCCCAACACCCCTCATATCACCCCCGACACCCCTCATATCACCGCCCCCCAACACCCCTAATATCACCTCCCCCCAACACCCCTCATATCACTGACACCCAAAACCCCTCATATCACCGCCCCCCGACACCCCTCATATCACTGCCCCCCCAACACCCCTCATATCACCGCCCCCCAACACCCCTCATATCACCGCCCCCCAACACCCCTCATATCACCGCCCCCCCAAACACCCCTCATATCACCGCCCTCCAACACCCCTCATATCACCGCCCCCTGACACCCCTCATATCACCGCCTCCCCCGACACCCCTAATATAACCGCCCCCAACACCCCTCATATCACCGCCCCCCGACACCCCTCATATCACTGACACCCCTCATATCACCGCCCCCCCAACACCCCTCATATCAGTGCTCCCTGACCCCCCTCATATCACCCCCCCGACACCCCTCATATCACCGCCCCCAAACACCCCTCATATCACTGCCCCCCGGACACCTCTCATATCACCGCCCCCCCGACACCACTCATATCACCGCCCCCAAACACCCCTCATATCACTGCCCCCCGGACACCTCTCATATCACCGCCCCATCACCTCTCAAACCCCCCCAGACAACCCTCATATCACTGCCCCCCGACACCCCTCATATCACCGCCCCCGACACCCCTCATATCACCAACACCCCTCATATCAACACCCTCCCTCTACACCCCTCAAATCACCACCTCCCCGACACCCCTCATATCATTGACACCCCTCATATCATAGCCCCCCGACACCCCTCATATCATCGACACCCCTCATATCATAGCCCCCCCGACACCCCTCATATTACCATCCTCCCTCGACAGCCCACATATCACCGCCCCCCTGACACCCCTCATATCACCGACACCCCTCATATCACCTCCTCCCAACACCCCTCATATCACAGCCCCCCCGACACCCCTAATATAACCGCCCCCAACACCCCTCATATCACCGCCCCCCCGACACCCCTCATATCACTGACACCCCTCATATCACCTCCCCCCCGACACCCCTCATATCACCGCCCCCCCGACACCCCTCATATCACTGACACCCCTCATATCACCGCCCCCCCGACACCCCTCATATCACAGACACCCCTCATATCACCGCCCCCCCGACACCCCTCATATCACAGACACCCCTCATATCACCGCCCCCCCAACACCCCTCATATCACAACCCCCCTGACACCCCTCATATCACCGCCCCCCCGACACCCCTCATATCACCGCCCCCCGACACCCCTCATATCACCGCCCCCCGACACCCCTCATATCACTGCCCCCCGACACCCCTCATATCACCAACACCCCTCATATCACCGCCCCCCCGACACCCCTCATATCACAGACACCCCTCATATCACCGCCCCCCCAACACCCCTCATATCACAACCCCCCTGACACCCCTCATATCACCGCCCCTCCGACACCCCTAATATCACTGACACCCCTCATATCACCGCCCCCCCGACACCCCTCATATCACCGCCCCCCGATACCCCTCATATCACTGCCCCCCGACACCCCTCATATCACCAACACCCCTCATAACACCCTCCCTCGACACCCCTCAAATCACCTCCTCCCCAACACCCCTCATATCGATACCCCTCATATCATAGCCCCCCCGACACCCCTCATATCATCGACACCCCTCATATCACCGCCTCCCAACACCCCTCATATCACCGACACCCCTCATATCACCGCCCCCCCAACACCCCTCATATCACCGCCTCCCCGACACCCCTCATATCACCCCCCGACACCCCTCATATCACAGACACCCCTCATATCACCGCCTCCCCGACACCCCTCATATCACAGACACCCCTCATATCACCGCCCCCAACACCCCTCATATCACAACCCCCCTGACACCCCTCATATCACCGCCCCCCTGACACCCCTCATATCACCGCCCCCCCGACACCCCTCATATCACCAACACCCCTCATATCAACACCCTCCCTCGACACCCCTCAAATCACCGCCTCCCCGACACCCCTCATATCACCGCCTCCCCGACACCCCTCATATCACCGCCCCCCCGACACCCCTCATATCACCGCCTCCCCGACACCCCTCATATCACCGCCTCCCCGACACCCCTCATATCATCGCCCCCCCGACACCCCTCATATCACCGCCCCCCTGACACCCCTCATATCACCCCCCACCCGACACCCCTCATTATACCTCTATAACCCCCCATCCCCATTACACCTCTATAACCCATTATACCTATTTTACCACCCATTACACCTCTATATACCTCTATAACCCCCCATTATACCTCTATAACCCCCCATTATTCCTCTATAACCCCCCATTATACCTCTATAACCCCCCATTATACCTCTATTACCCCCCATTATACCTCTATTACCCCCCATTATACCTATATAACCCCCCCATTACACCTCTATAACCCCCATTATACCTCTATAACCCCCCATTATACCTCTATAACCCCCATTATACCTATATAACCCCCCATTATACCTCTATAACCCCCCATTATACCTATATAACCCCCCCTTATACCTCTATAACCCCCATTATACCTATATAACCCCCCATTATACCTCTATAACCCCCATTATACCTATATAACCCCCCCATTATACCTCTATAACCCCCATTATACCTATATAACCCCCCATTACACCTCTATAACCCCCCATTACACCTATATATACCTATATAACCCCCATTATACCTATATAACCCCCATTATACCTATATAACCCCCTATTATACCTCTATAACCCCCATTATACCTATATAACCCCCCATTATACCTATATAACCCCCCATTACACCTCTATAACCCCCATTATACCTATATTACCACCCATTACATCTCTATATACCTATATAACCCCCCATTACACCTCTATAACCCCCCATTACACCTATATATACCTATATAACCCCCATTATACCTATATAACCCCCCATTATACCTCTATAACCTCCCATTACACCTCTATAACCCCCCATTACACCTCTATAACCCCCCATTACACCTCTATAACCCCCCATTACACCTCTATAACCCCCCATTACACCTATATATACCTATATAACCCCCATTATACCTATATAACCCCCCATTATACCTCTATAACCCCCATTATACCTATATAACCCATTATACCTATATAACCCCCATTACACCTCTATAACCCCCATTATACCTATATTACCACCCATTACACCTCTATATACCTCTATAACCCCCCATTATACCTCTATAACCCCCATTATACCTATATAACCCCCCATTACACCTCTATAACCCCCATTATACCTATATTACCACCCATTACACCTCTATATACCTATATAACCCCCATTACACCTCTATAACCCCCATTATACCTATATAACCCCCCATTACACCTCTATAACCCCCTATTATATCTCTATAACCCCCATTACACCTATAATACCACCCATTACACCTCTATATACCCATATAACCCCCCATTATACCTCTATAACCCCCCATTATACCTCTATAACCCCCCATTACACCTATATAACCCCCATTATACCTATATAACCCCCTATTATACCTCTATAACCCCCCATTATACCTCTATAACCCCCCATTACACCTATATAACCCCCCATTACACCTATATAACCCCCCATTATACCTCTATAACCCCCATTATACCTCTATAACCCCCCATTACATCTATATAACCCCCCATTATACCTATATAACCCCCCATTATACCTCTATAACCCCCCATTACACCTATATAACCCCCCATTATACCTATATAACCCCCCATTATACCTCTATAACCCCCCATTATACCTCTATAACCCCCCATTACACCTATATAACCCCCCATTACACCTATATAACCCCCCATTATACCTCTATAACCCTCCTAGGAGTATACCCAGGAGCCTCAATGCTCCTGATTAGAGTGTAAGCTCTGGGGAGCGGCTGGGTTCATCCATTGTCTGCCGGCAGCTCCGGCCATTGATCTGCTTCTGTGACGCTGAGATAAATCCGCCAGAAATCCAATTACAGGATCTTTATTCTATTAATGGAGCCGAGTGCACGGCCGGAGAAAGGGGAGGAGAACGGCCAGAGCAGCCGCAGTGCCAGAGACCAGGGGGACTACTAGTCCCAGCTTCACACACTCACTGACATCATATATACAAGACTGGGGGCAATGTTGGAGAGGGAAGCTAGGCCAAAGAGCTTACACTCTATACCTATAGTATACAGTAACCACAGGAGCTTACACTCTATACCTGTATATACAGAAGCCACAGGAGCTTACACTCTATACCTGTATATACACAGGAGCTTAGGGTACTATTACACCAAGCAATTTTTCGACGACTAACGATTAACGATAAACGATCTTAAACGATTGCTAAGGCAAACGACCCGAAATCATTCGCCCAATTACATGGAACGATGATCGTTATTTATGATCGTTCTTGCAGTCGTTTAGTCGTTAGTATTGCGTACATTTCAGCTGCGAATTCTTATTCCACCGAACAATGTGCGAAAAATCCACTCAGTTTCAACATTGTGTAAACATAGCCTTTCTGTGTTTTCAATCCACTCCTGGTTTTGGTTGCTATGAGGCCTGAAATATACAGCCTCAAATATATGTAGTGTGAACCCAGCCATAGATACCTGTATATACAGTAACCACAGGAGCTTACACTCTATACCTGTATATACAGAAACCACAGGAGCTTACACTCTATCCACCTGTATATACAGTAACCACAGGAGCTTACACTCTATACCTGTATATACAGAAACCACAGGAGCTTACACTCTATCCACCTGTATATACAGTAACCACAGGAGCTTACACTCTATACCTGTATATACAGTAACCACAGGAGCTTACACTCTATACCTGTATATACAGTAACCACAGGAGCTTACACTCTATACCTGTATATACAGTAACCACAGGAGCTTACACTCTATACCTGTATATACAGTAACCACAGGAGCTTACACTCTATACCTGTATATACAGTAACCACAGGAGCTTACACTCTATACCTGTATATACAGTAACCACAGGAGCTTACACTCTATACCTGTATATACAGTAACCACAGGAGCTTACACTCTATACCTGTATATACAGTAACCACAGGAGCTTACACTCTATGGCTAGGTTCACACTATGTATCTGTGCGGCTGTATTGCAGGCTGTAAATCATCGGCGGTATTTTTCCCAGTTCATGCGTACGCTGGAAAGTATACGATATACGGCTGCACAGTGCACACTATGTATGAACCTACGGCCCGATCGTAAACGGACCCGTAAAAAAGGAACAAGACCATTGTTTGCGGCTGGAACTGTGCAAATTCACGGCCGTGGATTGACAGGTGGTCCGTACGGAGTACTTCAAAAATAGCCGGCAATGATGCCGAATGCCGATGCCTCTAATAGTTAATATATTAAATTAATAAAACACATTTTTGTTGTAATAAAATCATTTTCGTTGTTCAATAATTTAATTCTAACGAATCCATCATTGTGCAATTAAATATACTGTTAAAATAAATATATATATAAATAAATGTATATTTATATATTTATATATTTATTTTTTGACAGTATATTTAATTGCACAATGATGGATTCGTTAGAATTTAATTATTGAACAACGAAAATGATTTTATTACAACAAAAATGTGTTTTATTAATTAAATATTAATTATTACAGGAAGCTCCATAAGCCGTTAATTCATATTGCCGGTAATAGAGCTTTCTGTACTAATCATCACTTTACTTTAATGAAAACATCAAATGTTTCTTCTAATTCTGTTATGACAATAGCATTATTAGAAGAAACATTTAGAATTATATGTGCGCTCAGCTGATTGGCTGATCGGCTCAGCGCACATATAATTAGCGGGTCCGCAGCACAGTGACTTCATTGTGCTGCGGACCAGCGAAGAGGACACATCGGGGTGAGTATAGAGCTCTCCCCACCCCCTCCCCAGCACTGCACCCCTCCCAGCAAGGAAGGGGGGTCACTTAACCCCTTCCTTGCTGGGATGGGTGCAGTCTGACATCAGTCTGGCCCCCAAGGGGTTAAGGGGGATGCAATGCATCCTCCCTTAACCCCTTGGGGGCCAGACTGTAAGCAGCGATCTGTAAAGATGCTGCATACTGTAAGGAGCACAACACTGCTTACAATGATGGGTGTTGTGCTCCTGTTTGTGTGTTTTTTGTGTGTTTCTCCCTTTTTGTTTTTCAGATATCGGTATCCTGTGGATTACGTCAGATTCCGTGGACTACGTTGATGACCAGCGGTTGTTTGGTGTTTTTTTTTAATAAAATGGTCAATGAGGGATGTGGGGGTGTTTTTATTTGAGTAAAAAAAATTTTTTCACTTGTGTCTTGTCTTTATTTCTTTACTTTATAGACTTAGTAGTGGAAGCCGTCTAATAGACGGAATCCATTACTAAGTTGGGGCCTAGTGTTAGCCGGTATAAAATGGCTAACACTAACCCCCCATTATTACCCCAGTACCCAGTGCCACCAGGGGTACTGGGAAGAGCCGGGTGCCAGTGGTCTCGGTGCGTCAAAATTGGCGCTCCTGGACCGGGCGGCAGCAGGCTGGTAAGATTTAGGCTGGGGAGGGCATAAACCAATGGCCATTCCCACCCTGGTGTTACCAGGCTGCTGTCGCTTGGTTTTTAACCCGGCTGGTTATAAAAATAGGGGGGACCCTATGCGTTTTTATTAATTTATTTATTTAAAAAAAAAAACGCATAGGGTCCCCCCTATTTTTATAACCAGCCGGGTTAAAAACCAAGCGACAGCAGCCTGGTAACACCAGGGTGGGAAGAGCCATTGGTTTAGGCCCTCCCCAGCCTAAATCTTACCAGCCTGCTGCCGCCCGGTCCAGGAGCGCCAATTTTGACATTCCGGGACCACTGGCACCCGGCTCTTCCCAGTACCCCTGGTGGCATTGGGTACTGGGGTAATGGATTCCGTCTATTAGACGCTTCCACTACTAAGTCTATAAAGTAAAGAAATAAAGACAAGACACAAGTGAAAAAATCTTTTTTATTCAAATAAAAATACCCCCACATCCCTCATTGACCATTTTATTAAAAAGAAAAACACCAAACAACCGCTGGTCATCGACGTAGTCCACGTAATCCGACGTAATCCACAGGATACCGATATCTGAAAAACAAAAAGGGGGAAACACACAAAAAACACACAAACAGGAGCACAACACCCATCATTGTGAGCAGTGTTGTGCACCTTACAGTATGCAGCATCTTTACAGATCGCTGCTTACAGTCTGGCCCCCAAGGGGTTAAGGGAGGATGTATTGCATCCCCCTTAACCCCTTGGGGGCCAGACTGATGTCAGACTGCACCCATCCCAGCAAGGAAGGGGTTAACTGCCCCCCCCCTTCCTTACTGGGATGGGTGCAGTGCTGGGGAGGGGGTGGGGAGATCTGTATACTCACCCCGATGTGTCCTCTTCGCTGGTCCGCAGCACAATGAAGTCACTGTGCTGCGGACCCGCTAATTATATGTGCACTGAGCCGATCAGCCAATCAGCTGAGCGCACATATAATTCTAAATGTTTCTTCTAATAATGCTATTGTGATAACATAATTAGAAGAAACATTTGATGTTTTCATTAAAGTAAAGTGATGATTAGTACAGAAAGCTCTATTACCGGCAATATGAATTAACGGCTTATGGAGCTTCCTGTACTAATTAATATTTAATTAATAAAACACATTTTTGTTGTAATAAAATCAGTTTCGTTGGTCAATAATTTAATTTAAACGAATCCATCATTGTGCAATTAAATATACTGTCAAAAAATATATATATATAAATATACATTTATTTATATATATATTTATTTTAACAGTATATTTAATTGCACAATGATGGATTCGTTTAAATTAAATTATTGAACAACGAAAGGGACTTTATTACAAAGAAAATGTGTTTTATTTATTCAATAGATTAACCATGAGAGACATCGGCATTACTGCAGAGGATCGCAAACCCCGGTAATAGCGATTCCTGTAAACTGTGTTCCCTGCTTTCCCAGATGCATCCAGAGGTGTTTGCATCACTTTCTAAAGATTTTATTTGTTATTTTTAGTTGAACCAGATTTCCAAGTTAATGACCGTATGTTTTCAGCCGCATGTCTATTTTTTTCCCACGGCCGTAGTTTCATCCGCACATTTCCAGCCGCATAAAAAATACAGCCGCACACATACATAGTGTGAACATAGCCCATACCTGTATACACAGTAACCACAGAAGCTTACACTCATGTATATACTAGATACATGTATATACAGGAACCACAGGAGCTTACACTCTATACCTGTATATACAGTAACCACAGGAGCTTACACTCTATACCTGTATATACAGTAACCACAGGAGCTTACACTCTATACCTGTATATACAGTAACCACAGGAGCTTACACTCTATACCTGTATATACAGTAACCACAGGAGCTTACACTCTATACCTGTATATACAGTAACCACAGGAGCTTACACTCTATACCTGTATATACAGTAACCACAGGAGCTTACACTCTATACCTGTATATACAGTAACCACAGGAGCTTACACTCTATACCTGTATATACAGTAACCACAGGAGCTTACACTCTATACCTGTATATACAGTAACCACAGGAGCTTACACTCTATACCTGTATATACAGAGGAGCTTACACTCTATTATACCTGTATATACACAGGAGCTTACACTCTATTATACCTGTATATACACAGGAGCTTACACTCTATTATACCTGTATATACAGAGGAGCTTACACTCTATACCTGTATATACAGGAACCACAGGAGCTTACACTCTAGATATCCTATATGAAGTAACATGTATATATCTGTATACAGCACAGTACACATGGCTTACACTGGGTTTTTGGGCGTCTGGGGTCCCAGGGGGGTCTGGAGCTTTGGGCGCTTGTTGTTCTGTGTCCCCTATAAAGCTCCCTCCCAGCCGGAAGCAGCAGCAGCCCCCCACCCCCAGTGCCATCTGTCACCTCTCCTCCCCTCCCCCGATCATGGTTACTCTGGGCTCCTCAGCCTCCAATGTCACCCGGCTTCCTCCCCGTCCTTTGTCTCTGGGCCCCGCACCCTCCGCCGCCTCTCCCGGCTCTCAGCCTCCTTTGTTTTCCTCTCAGGCTCAAACAAGCCGGCCTTACCTCCCTGTCCTCTCCTCTGCTGTGTCTGACCTTCCTGGGATACAGTTCTGCAAGGAGGGGCCCCAGGATGTATGTACCCAGCGACCCCCACCTATTGCCCCTAGGTACCCATTATCAACCCCCATCATCACCCTGACCCCTTATATCATCCTGACCCCCATCATCACCCTGATCCCCAACCATCATCCTGACCCTTAGTATCATCCTGACCCCCAACCATCACCCTGACCCCCAACCATCACCCTGACCCCAACCATCACCCTGACCCCAACCATCACCCTGACCCCAACCATCACCCTGACCCCAACCATCACCCTGACCCCAACCATCACCCTGACCCCAACCATCACCCTGACCCCCATCATCACCCTGACCCCCATCATCACCCTGACCCCCAACCATCACCCTGACCCCCAACCATCACCCTGACCCCCAACCATCACCCTGACCCTATCATCACCCTGATCCCCAACCATCATCCTGACCCTTAATATCATCCTCACCCCAACCATCACCCTGACCCCAACCATCACCCTGACCCCCATCATCACCCTGACCCCAACATCATCCTGAACCCCATCCATCACCCTGACCCCCAACAATCATCCTGACCCCCAACATCATCCTGACCCCCAACCATCATCCTGACCCCCAACCATCATCCTGACCCCCAACCATCATCCTGACCCCCAACCATTATCCTGACCCTTAATATCATCCTGAACCCCATCATCACCCTGACCCCCAACCATCACCCTGACCCCAACCATCATCCTGACCCCAACCATCATCCTGACCCTTAATATCATCCTGACCCCATCATCACCCTGACCCCCAACCATCACCCTGACCCCAAACCATCACCCTGACCCCAAACCATCACCCTGACCCCAAACCATCACCCTGACCCCAAACCATCACCCTGACCCCAACCATCACCCTGACCCCAACCATCATCCTGACCCCCAACCATCATCCTGACCCTTAATATCATCCTGACCCCCATCATCACCCTGACCCCCAACCATCACCCTGACCCCCAACCATCACCCTGACCCCCAACCATCATCCTGACCCCCAACTATCATCCTGACCCCCAACTATCATCCTGACCCCCATCCATCACCCTGACCCCTAATATCATCCTGACCCCTAACCATCATCCTGACCCCCATCATCACCCTGACCCCTAACATCATCCTGACCCCTAACATCATCCTGAAACCCATCCATCATCCTGACCCCTAACATCATCCTGACCCCTAATATCATCCTGACCCCCATCCATCACCCTGACCCCTAATATCATCCTGAACCCCATCCATCATCCTGACCCCTAACCATCATCCTGACCCCCATCATCACCCTGACCCCCATCATCACCCTGACCCCTAACATCATCCTGAAACCCATCCATCATCCTGACCCCTAACATCATCCTGACCCCCATCCATCACCCTGACCCCTAATATTATCCTGACCCCATCATCACCCTGACCCCTAATATCATCCTAACCCCGTCATCACCCTGACCCTTATTATCATCCTGACCCCCATCCATCACCCTGACCCCTAATATCATTCTGACCCCATCATCACCCTGACCCCCAACCATCATCCTGACCCCCAACTATCATCCTGACCCCCATCCATCACCCTGACCCCCATCCATCACCCTGACCCCCATCCATCACCCTGACCCCCATCCATCACCCTGACCCCATCCATCACCCTGACCCCCAACTATCACCCTGACCCCCATCCATCACCCTGACCCCCATCATCACCCTGACCCCCATCATCACCCTGACCCCCATCATCACCCTGACCCCTAACCATCATCCTGACCCCCATCATCACCCTGAGCCCCATCATCACCCTGACCCCAACCATCACCCTGACCCCCAACCATCACCCTGACCCATAATATCATCCTGACCCCCATCCATCACCCTGACCCCTAATATCATCCTGACCCCATCCATCACCCTGACCCCTAATATCATCCTGACCCCATCATCACCCTGACCCCCAACCATCATCCTGACCCCATCATCACCCTGACCCCCAACATCATCCTGACCCCCATCCATCACCCTGACCCCCATCATCACCCTGACCCCCATCATCACCCTGACCCCTAATATCATCCTGACCCTTAATATCCTCCTGATCTCTAACCATCATCCTGACCCCCAACCATCACCCTGACCCCCAACCATCATCCTGACCCCCATCATCACCCTGACCCCCATCATCACCCTGACCCCCATCATCACCCTGACCCCCATCATCACCCTGACCCCTAATATCATCCTGCCCCTATCATCACCCTGAACCTTAATATCATCCTAACCCCCAACATCATCCTAACCCCCAACATCATCCTGACCCCAACATCATCCATCACCCTGACCCCCATCATCCTGACCCCATCATCCTGACCCCCAACCATCACCCTGACCCCCAACCATCACCCTGACCCCCAAGAATCATCCTGACCACATCCATCACCCTGACCCCTAATATGACCCTGACCCCATCATCATCACCCTGACCCCATCCATCACCCTGACCACATCCATCACCCTGAGCCCCAATATCATCCTGACCCCATCCATCACCCTGACCACATCCATCACCCTGAGCCCCAATATCATCCTGACCCCAACCATCTCCCTGAACCCCATCCATCACCCTGACCCCCATCCATCACCCTGACCCCCATCCATCACCCTGACCCCCATCCATCACCCTGACCCCCATCCATCACCCTGACCCCCATCCATCACCCTGACCCCTAATATCATCCTGCCCCTATCATCACCCTGAACCTTAATATCATCCTGACCCCCAACATCATCCTGAACCCCATCCATCACCCTGACCCCCATCCATCACCCTGACCCCCATCCATCACCCTGACCCCCATCATCACCCTGACCCCCATCATCACCCTGACCCCCATCATCACCCTGACCCCCAACATCATCCTGACCCCCAACATCATCCTGACCCCCAACATCATCCTGAACCCCAACATCATCCTGACCCCCATCCATCACCCTGACCCCCATCATCACCCTGACCCCCATCATCACCCTGACCCCCATCATCACCCTGACCTCCAAAAATCATCCTGACCCCCAACATCATCCTGACCCCCAACATCATCCTGAACCCCAACCATCACCCTGACCCCCATCATCACCCTGACCCCCAACAATCATCCTGACCCCCAACATCACCCTGACCCCAACATCATCCTGACCACCATCCATCACCCTGAACCCCAACCATCATCCTGACCCCCATCATCACCCTGAACCCCAACCATCATCCTGACCCCCAACATCACCCTGACCCCCAACATCTTCCTGACCACCATCCATCACCCTGAACCCCAACCATCATCCTGACCCCCATCATCACCCTGAACCCCAACCATCATCCTGACCCCCAACATCACCCTGACCCCCAACATCATCCTGACCCCCAACATCATCCTGACCCCCAACCATCATCCTGACCCCCATCATCCTACTCTGTTTATCTCCAGCACTGCCCCCTTCATAACTTTCATCCCTATTACCTCTCTATTTAGTTGCCCTCTTATATCACTGCCCTATATACTATATACCTGCTCCCCACTGCCCTATATACTATATACCTGCTCCCCACTGCCCTATATACCTGCTCCCCACTGCCCCCTATACTATATAACTGCTCCCCACTGCCCTATATACCCTGCTCCCCACTGCCCTATATACTATATACCTGCTCCCCACTGCCCTATATACTATATACCTGCTCCCCACTGCCCCCTATACTACATACCCTGCTCCCCACTGCCCTATATACTATATACCCTGCTCCCCACTGCCCTATATACTATATACCCTGCTCCCCACTGCCCTATATACTATATACCCTGCTCCCCACTGCCCTATATACTATATAACTGCTCCCCACTGCCCTATATACTATATACCCTGCTCCCCACTGCCCCCTATACTATATAACTGCTCCCCACTGCCCTATATACTATATACCCTGCTCCCCACTGCCCCTATACTATATACCCTGCTCCCCACTGCCCTATATACTATATACCTGCTCCCCACTGCCCCTATACTATATACCCTGCTCCCCACTGCCCCATATACTATATACCTGCTCCCCACTGCCCTATATACTATATACCCTGCTCCCCACTGCCCTATATACTATATACCTGCTCCCCACTACCCTATATACTATATACCCTGCTGCCCACTGCCCTATATACTATATACCTGCTCCCCACTACCCTATATACTATATACCCTGCTCCCCACTGCCCCATATACTATATACCCTGCTCTCAACTGCCCCTATACTATATACCCTGCTCCCCACTGCCCCTATACTATATACCCTGCTCCCAACTGCCCCATATACTATATACCCTGCTCCCCACTGCCCCTATACTATATACCCTGCTCCCCACTGCCCCTATACTATATACCCTGCTCCCAACTGCCCCATATACTATATACCTGCTCCCCACTGCCCCCTATACTATATACCTGCTCCCCACTGCCCCCTATACTATATACCTGCTCCCCACTGCCCCCTATACTATATACCCTGCTCCCCACTGCCCCTATACTATATACCCTGCTCCCCACTGCCCCCTATACTATATACCTGCTCCCCACTGCCCCATATACCCCGCCCCCCCGGGCCCAGGCCCCGCCCCCGCGCACCCACCTTTGTGCACCCCGGTGAATTTGTCTTTGATCACCGTCAGCTCATAGATCTTCCCGAACTGCTCGAAGATGGGCTTCAGGTCCTTCTCCTCCAGGTTCCGGGGGATCTGCCCAATGAAAAGTTTGATGGCATCGGGCTCCTTCATTGGGGCGAGGTGGGCAGCGGGAGGGGGCGCAGAAGGCACGGGCGCCAGGTGCGGCTACGGTCCGGGGATGTGCTCGGTGCCCACCAGCTGACACTCCTCCGGTTCTCTCTCCGGCCGCCGCTTCTTCCACCGTTACTGAATCTTCAGCTCTGACTCGGAATCTTTTCTTCGCACAGTTGTGCCCCCTCCCCGGTGCCGCCCCCTCCCCGGTGCCCGGCCCCGCCCCAGCCTGACGGGGATGATGTCAGAGTGAGGGGCCGGGGAGAAAGAGCTGAGCCCGCCCACAGGCGAACAACCGAGGCTGCTGCTCTACACTGTGCCCGGTGCCCGCCCCCCTGCCCTGTATGAGAGAGGGGGCGCTATACACCTGCCGGGGCTGCGCTGTATACCTGCCTGAGCTGGGTGTGTGGGGGTGGGGCGCTGTACATCGGCCGGGGGGGGGGGGGGGGGGGGAAGGCGGAGAACACCTGCCGGGCGGAGGGAGGGGCCTCTTCTCCAGCTGCCGGGGATGACACTTTGCAGACGCTCCCTGCCTTGGCCATTGTTCTGCCGCTCTCCTTGGTGCTGAAGCTCTCAGCCGAGAAAAGGGGGAGGGGGGGGGGCAAGGTGTGATGTGAGGGGCGGAGGGCAGGGGTATCACAGAGAGTCCCGGGGGGAGGGGGGGGGCAAGGTGTGATGTGAGGGGCGGAGGGCAGGGGCATCACAGAGAGTCCCGGGGGGAGGGGGGGGGGCAAGGTGTGATGTGAGGGGCGGAGGGCAGGGGCATCACAGAGAGTCCCGGGGGGAGGGGGGGGCAAGGTGTGATGTGAGGGGCGGAGGGCAGGGGCATCACAGAGAGTCCCGGGGGAGGGGGGGGGCAGGGGCATCACAGAGAGTCCCGGGGGAGGGGGGGGGAGGTGTGAGGTGAGGGGCGGAGGGCAGGGGCATCACAGAGAGTCCCGGGGGGAGGGGGGGGGCAGGGGCATCACAGAGAGTCCCGGGGGGAGGGGGGGGGGCAAGGTGTGATGTGAGGGGCGGAGGGCAGGGGCATCACAGAGAGTCCCGGGGGGAGGGGGGGCAAGGTGTGATGTGAGGGGCGGAGGGCGGGGGCATCACAGAGAGTCCCGGGGGGGGGGGGGCAAGGTGTGATGTGAGGGGCGGAGGGCAGGGGCATCACAGAGAGTCCCGGGGGGGGGGGAGGGCAAGGTGTGATGTGAGGGGCGGAGGGCAGGGGCATCACAGAGAGTCCCGGGGGAGGGGGGAGGGGGGGGGGGGCAGGGGCATCACAGAGAGTCCCGGGGGGAGGGGGGGGGCAGGGGCATCACAGAGAGTCCCGGGGGGAGGGGGGGGGCAGGGGCATCACAGAGAGTCCCGGGGGGGGGGGGGGGCAAGGTGTGATGTGAGGGGCGGAGGGCAGGGGCATCACAGAGAGTCCCGGGGGGGGGGGGGGGGGCAAGGTGTGATGTGAGGGGCGGGGGGCAGGGGCATCACAGAGAGTCCCGGGGGGGGGGGAGGGCAAGGTGTGATGTGAGGGGCGGAGGGCAGGGGCATCACAGAGAGTCCCGGGGGAGGGGGGAGGGGGGGGGCAGGGGCATCACAGAGAGTCCCGGGGGGAGGGGGGGGGGCAAGGTGTGATGTGGGGGGCGGAGGGCAGGGGCATCACAGAGAGTCCCGGGGGGAGGGGGGGGGGCAAGGTGTGATGTGAGGGGCGGGGGGCAGGGGCATCACAGAGAGTCCCGGGGGGAGGGGGGGGGCAGGGGCATCACAGAGAGTCCCGGGGGGGGGGGGGGGGAGGGCAAGGTGTGATGTGAGGGGCGGAGGGCAGGGGCATCACAGAGAGTCCCGGGGGGGGGGGGGGGGAGGCAAGGTGTGATGTGAGGGGCGGAGGGCAGGGGCAACAAAGAGAGTCCCGGGGGGAGAGGGGGACAAGGTGTGATGTGAGGGGCGGAGGGCAGGGGCATCACAGAGAGTCCCGGGGGGAGGGGGGGCAAGGTGTGATGTGAGGGGCGGAGGGCAGGGGCAACACAGAGAGTCCCGGGGGGAGGGGGGGGGGTAAGGTGTGATGTGAGGGGCGGAGGGCAGGGGCAACAAAGAGAGTCCCGGGGGGAGGGGGGGGGGCAAGGTGTGATGTGAGGGGCGGAGGGCAGGGGCAACAAAGAGAGTCCCGGGGGGAGAGGGGGACAAGGTGTGATGTGAGGGGCGGAGGGCAGGGGAATCACAGAGAGTCCCGGGGGGAGGGGGGGCAAGGTGTGATGTGAGGGGCGGAGGGCAGGGGCAACACAGAGAGTCCCGGGGGAGGGGGGGGGGGTAAGGTGTGATGTGAGGGGCGGAGGGCAGGGGCATCACAGAGAGTCCCGGGGGGAGGGGGGGGGGGCAAGGTGTGGTGTGAGGGGCGGAGGGCAGGGGCATCACAGAGAGTCCCGGGGGGAGGGGGGGGGCAAGGTGTGATGTGAGGGGCGGGGGGCAGGGGCATCACAGAGAGTCCCGGGGGGAGGGGGGGGGCAAGGTGTGATGTGAGGGGCGGGGGGCAGGGGCATCACAGAGAGTCCCGGGGGGAGGGGGGGGGCAAGGTGTGATGTGAGGGGCGGAGGGCAGGGGCAACAAAGAGAGTCCCGGGGGGAGAGGGGGGCAAGGTGTGATGTGAGGGGCGGGGGGCAGGGGCATCACAGAGAGTCCTGGGGGGAGGGGGGGGCAAGGTGTGATGTGAGGGGCGGAGGGCAGGGGCATCACAGAGAGTCCCGGGGGGAGGGGGGGCAAGGTGTGATGTGAGGGGCGGAGGGCAGGGGCATCACAGAGAGTCCCGGGGGAAGGGGGGGGGGAAGGGGAAGGTGTGATGTGAGGGGCGGAGGGCAGGGGCATCACAGAGAGTCCCGGGGGAGGGGGGGGCAAGGTGTGATGTGAGGGGCGGAGGGCAGGGGCATCACAGAGAGTCCCGGGGGGAGGGGGGGACAAGGTGTGATGTGAGGGGCGGAGGGCAGGGGCATCACAGAGAGCCCCGAAGGGCGGGGGGAGGGGGGGGGCAAGGTGTGATGTGAGGGACGGAGGGCAGGGGCATCACAGAGAGTCCCGGGGGGAGGGGGGGGGGCAAGGTGTGATGTGAGGGGCGGAGGGCAGGGGCATCACAGAGTCCCGGGGGGAGGGGGGGGGCAAGGTGTGATGTGAGGGGCGGAGGGCAGGGGCAACACAGAGAGTCCCGGGGGGAGGGGGGGGCAAGGTGTGATGTGAGGGGTGGAGGGCAGGGGCATCATAGAGAGTCCTGGTGGGAGGGGGGCAGGTGTGATGTGAGGGGCGGAGGGCATGGGCATCACAGAGAGGGCAGTGTATGATATAAGAAGGGCAGTGTATGAAAGGAGGAGAGCAGTGTATGATATAAGGAGGGCAGTGTATGATAAAAGAAGGGCAGTGTATGAAAGGAGGAGAGCAGTGTATGATACGAGGAGGGCAGTGTATGATAGGAGGAAGGCAGTGTATGATACCAGGAGGGCAGTGTATGATAAAATAAAGGCAGTGTATGATACCAGGAGGGCAGTGTATGAAAGGAGGAGAGCAGTGTATGATATAAGGAGGGCAGTGTATGATATAAGAAGGGCAGTGTATGAAAGGAGGAGAGCAGTGTATGATATAAGGAGGGCAGTGTATGAAAGGAGGAGAGCAGTGTATGATATAAGGAGGGCAGTGTATGAAAGGAGGAGAGCAGTGTATGATACCAGGAGGGCAGTGTATGATAGGAGGAAGGCAGTGTATGATACCAGGAGGGCAGTGTATGATAAAAGAAGGGCAGTGTATGAAAGGAGGAGAGCAGTGTATGATACGAGGAGGGCAGTGTATGATAGGAGGAAGGCAGTGTATGATACCAGGAGGGCAGTGTATGATAAAATAAAGGCAGTGTATGATACGAGGAGGGCAGTGTATGATACGAGGAGGGCAGTGTATGATACAAGGAGGGCAGTGTATGATACCAGGAGGGCAGTGTATGATACAAGGAGGGCAGTGTATGATACCAGGAGGGCAGTGTATGATAAAAGAAGGGCAGTGTATGAAAGGAGGAGAGCAGTGTATGATACGAGGAGGGCAGTGTATGATACAAGGAGTGCATTGTATGATACCAGGAGGGCAGTGTATGATACAAGGAGTGCAGTGTATGATACCAGGAGGGCAGTGTGTGATACCAGGAGGGCAGTGTATGATACCAGGAGGGCAGTGTATGATAGGAGGAGGGCAGTGTATGATACGAGGAGGGCAGTGTATGATAGGAGGAGGGCAGTGTATGATAGGAGGAGGGCAGTGTATGATACCAGGAGGGCAGTGTATGATACCAGGAGGGCAGTGTATGATAGGAGGAGGGCAGTGTATGATACCAGGAGGGCAGTGTATGATAGGAGGAGGGCAGTGTATGATATCAGGAAGGCAGTGTATGATACCAGGAGGGCAGTGTATGATACCAGGAGGGCAGTGTATGATACGAGGAGGGCAGTGTATGATAGGAGGAGGGCAGTGTATGATAGGAGGAGGGCAGTGTATGATACCAGGAGGGCAGTGTATGATACCAGGAGGGCAGTGTATGATAGGAGGAGGGCAGTGTATGATACCAGGAGGGCAGTGTATGATAGGAGGAGGGCAGTGTATGATACCAGGAGGGCAGTGTATGATAGGAGGAGGGCAGTGTATGATATCAGGAAGGCAGTGTATGATACCAGGAGGGCAGTGTATGATACCAGGAGGGCAGTGTATGATACGAGGAGTGCAGTGTATGATAGGAGGAGGGCAGTGTATGATAGGAGGAGGGCAGTGTATGATACCAGGAGGGCAGTGTATGATACCAGGAGGGCAGTGTATGATAGGAGGAGGGCAGTGTATGATACCAGGAGGGCAGTGTATGATAGGAGGAGGGCAGTGTATGATACCAGGAGGGCAGTGTATGATACCAGGAGGGCAGTGTATGATAGGAGGAGGGCAGTGTATGATACCAGGAGGGCAGTGTATGATAGGAGGAGGGCAGTGTATGATAGGAGGAGGGCAGTGTATGATACCAGGAGGGCAGTGTATGATACCAGGAGGGCAGTGTATGATAGGAGGAGGGCAGTGTATGATACCAGGAGGGCAGTGTATGATACCAGGAGGGCAGTGTATGATAGGAGGAGGGCAGTGTATGATACCAGGAGGGCAGTGTATGATAGGAGGAGGGCAGTGTATGATACCAGGAGGGCAGTGTATGATACCAGGAGGGCAGTGTATGATAGGAGGAGGGCAGTGTATGATACCAGGAGGGCAGTGTATGATATCAGGAGGGCAGTGTATGATAGGAGGAGGGCAGTGTATGATACCAGGAGGGCAGTGTATGATACCAGGAGGGCAGTGTATGATAGGAGGAGGGCAGTGTATGATACCAGGAGGGCAGTGTATGATATCAGGAAACACTGTGCACTGGGCTCTGTCCTTGGTGCTGATCCTCCTCCAGGACTAGGAGAGCAGGCAGGAGACAGTCCTGTAGTGTGCAGGATCCATCCTCCTTTTCATGTTACCAGAGCTGAGAGCTGATCTGTGACTGGCTGCTGTGGGCAGTTTACACCAGTGTATATTTATTTTACACCCTGTGTTATATGTGTATATGATGTGTTCATTGTGACTTGTGTTTTATATATATATATATATATATATATATATATATATATATATATATATATATATAAATGTATATGTGATGTGTATATATGTATTAGTGATATGTATCATACATGACTTGTGCTGTATGTGTGCTGTGCCTACGGAACATCTTATGTATTATACGTATAGATTTATATGTTATGTGTGTATATGCTGTATATTGTGTGTCGCATACATGATTTGTAGGTTATGTCATACATGCTGTATATGTGTGTATAGAAGAAAAACTGTATGTGAACTCCTAACAAAAAACGTCCGCGGTTTGTAAAAGACGAAATAAAGATCTTGTTCATTATTTTGACGCCCACGGGAAAAACGTCCATTATTCAATACACTGTGTGCGTTGGACGTCTGTCTTTCCATTGACTTCAATGCATTGCCATTGCAGTAAGTTAAATCTCGGTAAAAATGGACGTTTTTTAAAATATTAAAATCAGCCGCCTTTTCAATATTTTGGACGTTGTGTGAACATAGCCTATATGTGTAGTATGTCTCATACATTATCATAGGTGACATATTTATGTGTAGTATGTATTATACATGGCATATGTGTTATATGTGTAGTATATATTATACATGGCATATGTGTTATATGTGTAGTATGTATTATACTTGGCATATGTGTTATATGTGTAGTATATATTATACATGGCATATGTGTTATATGTGTAGTATATATTATACATGGCATATGTGTTATATGTGTAGTATATATTATACATGGCATATGTGTTATATGTGTAGTATGTATTATACATGGCATATGTGTTATATGTGTAGTATATATTATACATGGCATATGTGTTATATGTGTAGTATGTATTATACATGGCATATGTGTTATATGTGTAGTATGTATTATATTATACATGGCATATGTGTTATATGTGTAGTATGTATTATATTATACATGGCATATGTGTTATATGTGTAGTATGTATTATATTATACATGGCATATGTGTTATATGTGTAGTATGTATTATATTATACATGGCATATGTGTTATATGTGTAGTATGTATTATATTATACATGGCATATGTGTTATATGTGTAGTATGTATTATATTATACATGGCATATGTGTTATATGTGTAGTATATATTATACATGGCATATGTGTTATATGTGTAGTATATATTATACTTGGCATATGTGTTATATGTGTAGTATATATATTATACTTGGCATATGTGTTATATGTGTAGTATGTATTATATTATACTTGGCATATGTGTTATATGTGTAGTATCTATTATACATGGCATATGTGTTATATGTGTAGTATGTATTATATTATACATGGCAAATGTGTTATATGTGTAGTATGTATTATATTATACATGGCATATGTGTAGTGTGTATAATACATGGCATATGTTTTGTATGTGTAGTATGTATTATACATGGCATATGTGTTATATGTGTAGTATGTATTATATTATACTTGGCATATGTGTTATATGTGTAGTATATATTATACATGGCATATGTGTTATATGTGTAGTATGTATTATACATGGCATATGTGTTATATGTGTAGTATGTCTCATACATTATCATAGGTGACATATTTATGTGTAGTATGTATTATACATGGCATATGTGTTATATGTGTAGTATATATTATACATGGCATATGTGTTATATGTGTAGTATATATTATACATGGCATATGTGTTATATGTGTAGTATGTATTATACATGGAATATGTGTTATATGTGTAGTATATATTATACATGGCATATGTGTTATATGTGTAGTATGTATTATATTATACTTGGCATATGTGTTATATGTGTAGTATGTATTATATTATACTTGGCATATGTGTTATATGTGTAGTATATATTATACATGGCATATGTGTTATATGTGTAGTATGTATTATACATGGCATATGTGTTATATGTGTAGTATATATTATACTTGGCATATGTGTTATATGTGTAGTATGTATTATACATGGCATATGTGTTATATGTGTAGTATATATTATACATGGCATATGTGTTATATGTGTAGTATGTATTATATTATACTTGGCATATGTGTTATATGTGTAGTATGTATTATACATGGCATATGTGTTATATGTGTAGTATATATATTATACATGGCATATGTGTTATATGTGTAGTATGTATTATACATGGAATATGTGTTATATGTGTAGTATATATTATATTATACATGGCATATGTGTTATATGTGTAGTATATATATTATACATGGCATATGTGTTATATGTGTAGTATGTATTATACATGGCATATGTGTTATATGTGTAGTATATATATTATACTTGGCATATGTGTTATATGTGTAGTATGTATTATATTATACTTGGCTTATGTGTTATATGTGTAGTATGTATTATATTATACATGGCATATGTGTAGTGTGTATTATACATGGCATATGTGTTATATGTGTAGTATATATTATACATGGCATATGTTTTATATGTGTAGTATGTATTATACATGGCATATGAGTTATATGTGTAGTATGTATTATACATGGCATATGAGTTATATGTGTAGTATCTATTATACATGGCATTTGTGTTATATGCATAGTATGTATTATACATGGCATATGTGTTATATGTGTAGTATGTATTATACTTGGCTTATGTGTTATGTGTGTAGTATGTAATATACATGGCATATACATGACAGGTATCATGTGATGTGTATGATATGTGCAGCATGTATCATACCAGACCTATGTTATATGTGTATTATCTATCAAATATGAGTTTGATATGTTTTACATATATTTCATACAGTATATGAAACATATATGAAATATACACGACTTGCATGATTATATGTGTAGTATGTATCATATGTGCGCTGATAATTGTATGTGTCATACATTACTTGTGTCTTATATATGTGTCATATGACTTGTATGCTACACCTGTAGTATGTGTCATATATGACTTGTACATTACACCTGTAGTATGTGTCATATATGACTTGTACATTACACCTGTATTATGTGTCATATATGACTTGTACATTACACCTGTAGTATGTGTCATATATGACTTGTACATTACACCTGTAGTATGTGTCATATATGACTTGTACATTACACCTGTAGTATGTGTCATATATGACTTGTACATTACACCTGTAGTATGTGTCATATATGACTTGTACATTACACCTGTAGTATGTGTCATATGACTTGTATGCTACACCTGTAGTATGTGTCATATATGACTTGTACATTACACCTGTATGTGTCATATATGACTTGTACATTACACCTGTAGTATGTGTCATATATGACTTGTACATTACACCTGTAGTATGTGTCATATATGACTTGTACATTACACCTGTATGTGTCATATATGACTTGTACATTACACCTGTAGTACAAGTCATATATGACACATACTACAGGTGTAATGTACAAGTCATATATGACACATACAGGTGTAATGTACAAGTCATATATGACACATACTACAGGTGTAATGTACAAGTCATATATGACACATACAGGTGTAATGTACAAGTCATATATGACACATACTACAGGTGTAATGTACAAGTCATATATGACACATACAGGTGTAATGTACAAGTCATATATGACACATACAGGTGTAATGTACAAGTCATATATGACACATACAGGTGTAATGTACAAGTCATATATGACACATACAGGTGTAATGTACAAGTCATATATGACACATACTACAGGTGTAATGTACAAGTCATATATGACACATACAGGTGTAATGTACAAGTCATATATGACACATACAGGTGTAATGTACAAGTCATATATGACACATACAGGTGTAATGTACAAGTCATATATGACACATACAGGTGTAATGTACAAGTCATATATGACACATAATACAGGTGTAATGTACAAGTCATATATGACACATACTACAGGTGTAATGTACAAGTCATATATGACACATACTACAGGTGTAATGTAAAAGTCATATATGACACATACTACAGGTGTAATGTACAAGTCATATATGACACATACTACAGGTGTAATGTACAAGTCATATATGACACATACAGGTGTAATGTACAAGTCATATATGACACATACTACAGGTGTAATGTACAAGTCATATATGACACATACAGGTGTAATGTACAAGTCATATATGACACATACTACAGGTGTAATGTACAAGTCATATATGACACATACTACAGGTGTAATGTACAAGTCATATATGACACATACAGGTGTAATGTACAAGTCATATATGGCACATACAGGTGTAATGTACAAGTCATATATGACACATACTACAGGTGTAATGTACAAGTCATATATGACACATACTACAGGTGTAATGTACAAGTCATATATGACACATACAGGTGTAATGTACAAGTCATATATGACACATACTACAGGTGTAATGTACAAGTCATATATGACACATACAGGTGTAATGTACAAGTCATATATGACACATACAGGTGTAATGTACAAGTCATATATGACACATACTACAGGTGTAATGTACAAGTCATATATGACACATACTACAGGTGTAATGTACAAGTCATATATGACACATACTACAGGTGTAATGTAAAAGTCATATATGACACATACTACAGGTGTAATGTACAAGTCATATATGACACATACTACAGGTGTAATGTACAAGTCATATATGACACATACAGGTGTAATGTACAAGTCATATATGACACATACTACAGGTGTAATGTACAAGTCATATATGACACATACAGGTGTAATGTACAAGTCATATATGACACATACTACAGGTGTAATGTACAAGTCATATATGACACATACTACAGGTGTAATGTACAAGTCATATATGACACATACAGGTGTAATGTACAAGTCATATATGGCACATACAGGTGTAATGTACAAGTCATATATGACACATACTACAGGTGTAATGTACAAGTCATATATGACACATACTACAGGTGTAATGTACAAGTCATATATGACACATACAGGTGTAATGTACAAGTCATATATGACACATACTACAGGTGTAATGTACAAGTCATATATGACACATACAGGTGTAATGTACAAGTCATATATGACACATACAGGTGTAATGTACAAGTCATATATGACACATACTACAGGTGTAATGTACAAGTCATATATGACACATACAGGTGTAATGTACAAGTCATATATGACACATACTACAGGTGTAATGTACAAGTCATATATGACACATACAGGTGTAATGTACAAGTCATCCAGTCAAACACCTCTGGATGCATCTGGGAAAGCAGGGAAACAGTTTACAGGAATTGCTATTACCGGGGTTTGCGATCCTCTGCAGTATGCCGATGTCTCTCATGGTTAATCTATTTAAATAATAAAACACATTTTCGTTGTAATAAATAATTTCGTTGTTCAATAATTAAATTTAAACGAATCCATCATTGTGCAATTAAATATACTGTTAAAATAAATAGATATAAATAAATGTATATTTATATATATATATATATTTATTTTTTGACAGTATATTTAATTGCACAATGATGGATTCGTTAGAATTAAATTATTGACCAACGAAACTGATTTTATTACAACAAAAATGTGTTTTATTAATTAAATATTAATTAGTACAGGAAGCTCCATAAGCCGTTAATTCATATTGCCGGTAATAGAGCTTTCTGTACTAATCATCACTTTACTTTAATGATAACATCAAATGTTTCTTCTAATTCTGTTATCACAATAGCATTATTAGAAGAAACATTTAGAATTATATGTGCGCTCAGCTGATTGGCTGATCGGCTCAGCGCACATATAGTTAGCGGGTCCGCAGTACAGTGACTTCATTGTGCTGCGGACCAGCGAAGAGGACACATCGGGGTGAGTATACAGCTCTCCCCACCCCCTCCCCAGCACTGCACCCCTCCCAGCAAGGAAGGGGGGGGTCAGTTAACCCCTTCCTTGCTGGGATGGGTGCAGTCTGACATCAGTCTGGCCCCCAAGGGGTTAAGGGGGATGCAATACATCCTCCCTTAACCCCTTGGGGGCCAGACTGTAAGCAGCGATCAGTAAAGATGCTGCATACTGTAAGGAGCACAACACCGCTCACAATGATGGGTGTTGTGCTCCTGTTTGTGTGTTTTTTGTGTGTTTCTCCCTTTTTGTTTTTCAGATATCGGTATCCTGTGGATTACGTCGGATTCCGTGGACTACGTCGATGACCAGCAGTTGTTTGGTGTTTTTTTTTTATAAAATGGTCAATGAGGGGTGTGGGGGTGTTTTTATTTGAATAAAATTTTTTTTTTACTTGTGTCTTGTCTTTATTTCTTTACTTTATAGACTTAGTAGTGGAAGCCGTCTAATAGACGGAATCCATTACTAAGTCGGGGCCTAGTGTTAGCCGGTATAAAATGGCTAACACTAACCCCCTCTTATTACCCCAGTACCCAATGCCACCAGGGGTACTGGGAAGAGCCGGGTGCCAGTGGTCCCGGAGCGTCAAAATTGGCGCTCCTGGACCGGGCGGCAGCAGGCTGGTAAGATTTAGGCTGGGGAGGGCCTAAACCAATGGCTCTTCCCACCCTGGCGTTACCAGGCTGCTGTCGCTTGGTTTTTAACCCGGCTGGTTATAAAAATAGGGGGGACCCTATGCGTTTTTATTAATTTATTTATTTAAAAAAAAACGCATAGGGTCCCCCCTATTTTCATAACCAGATGTATTGCATCCCCCTTAACCCCTTGGGGGCCAGACTGATGTCAGACTGCACCCATCCCAGCAAGGAAGGGGTTAAGTGACCCCCCTTCCTTGCTGGGAGGGGTGCAGTGCTGGGGAGGGGGTGGAGAGATCTGTATACTCACCCCGATGTGTCCTCTTTGCTGGTCCGCAGCACAATGAAGTCACTGTGCTGCGGACCCGCTAATTATATGTGCGCTCAGCCGATCAGCCAATCAGCTGAGCGCACATATAATTCTAAATGTTTCTTCTAATAATGCTATTGTGATAACATAATTAGAAGAAACATTTGATGTTATCATTAAAGTAAAGTGATGATTAGTACAGAAAGCTCTATTACCGGCAATATGAATTAACGGCTTATGGAGCTTCCTGTACTAATTAATATTTAATTAATAAAACACATTTTCGTTGTAATAAAGTCCCTTTCGTTGTTCAATAATTTAATTCTAACGAATCCATCATTGTGCAATTAAATATACTGTCAAAAAATAAATATATATATATAAATATACATTTATTTATATATATATTTATTTTAACAGTATATTTAATTGCACAATGATGGATTCGTTAGAATTAAATTATTGAACAACGAAAGGGACTTTATTACAACGAAAATGTGTTTTATTAATTTAATATATTAACTATTAGAGGCATCGGCATTCGGCATCATTGCCGGATATTTTTGAAGTACTCCATACGGACCGCCTGTCAATCCACGGCCGCATTTCCAGCCGCAAACAATGGTCTTGTTCATTTTTTACGGGTCCGTTTACGATCGGGCCGTAGGTTCATACATAATGTGCACTGTGCAGCCGTATATTGTATACTTTCCAGCGTACGCATGAACCGGAAAAATACCGCTGATGATTTACCACCCGCAATACAGCCGCACAGATACATAGGGTGAACCTAGCCGTAATGTACAAGTCATATGTGACACATACTAAATACAGCCGGCTGTATCTGTGCGGCTCGTACATTACACCTGTAGTATGTGTCATATATGACTTGTACATTACACCTGTAGTATGTGTCATATATGACTTGTACATTACACCTGTAGTATATGTCATATATGACTTGTACATTACACCTGTAGTATGTGTCATATATGACTTGTACATTACACCTGTAGTATGTGTCATATATGACTTGTACATTACACCTGTAGTATGTGTCATATATGACTTGTACATTACACCTGTAGTATGTGTCATATATGACTTGTACATTACACCTGTAGTATATGTCATATATGACTTGTACATTACACCTGTAGTATGTGTCATATATGACTTGTACATTACACCTGTATTGATGTGTTTATATTATTTGTATATTATACTGTAAATGTGATACATGATGTGTTTTATATGTGCAGTATGTACATATGTAACTTATTTGTTATAGGTGTAAAATGTATCTTACATGACTTGTGTGTTTTATTTGTAGTCTATATCATATGTGACTTCAGTGTCATCTGTATTTTGTGTGTTATGTGACTTGTATCATGTGACTTGCATTTTATACATGTAGTATGTGTCATGTGACTTATGTATTATACATGTAGTACGTGTTATGTGACTAGTGTATTATACATACATGTAGTATGTACTGTACTACTTGTATGTATTATATGTGTAGAATGTATTGTGTGTGTCATGTGACATGTAGCATGTATTATACCACTTGTATGTATTATATGTGTAGAATGTATTGTATGTGTTATATGTGTAGTATGTGTCATGCGACCTGTGTATTAGTTATGTAGTATGTACTTTATGTGACGTAAATTAGATGAGTAGAATGTATTATCTGAGTAATGTGTGTCTACCTTCTGGGGTGCCAGTGTGTTGATTATTAGAGTGTAAGCTCTGGAGACAAGCGGAGATATAATCCCTATGGCCACTGGGCTCACAGGGGACTATGGGGGGGGGTTAGATATATTGGGGAGTACTGATGGGGAGGCAGAACGAGGCAGTAAGGGGGGGGGGGGGCATGGCTTCCAGATCCCCTGAAGTCCTGTGGACCAGATGTGCGTTTTCCCTGCATGCTCCCCGGGGAGCAGCGGTGACATTGACAAACACTTATAAACATGACATGTGAGAGATGCTCCCGGGCCGGGGACGGCGCAGGCATCGAAATGAAAGATTAGGAAGCAATAATCCTGCCGGCTGTGGGGGGAGGGGTGGGAGAAACCACCGGCAAAGCCACACACACATTGTATATCATACATTACACATCCTATATCATACATTACACATCCTATATCATACATTACATGTTGTATATCATACAGTACGCATTGTATATCATACATTACACGTGTATATCATACAGTACACATCCTATATCATACAGTACATGTGTATATCATACATTACACGTGTATATCATACATTACACATCCTATATCATACAGAACATGTTGTATATCATACGGTACACATTGTATATCATACATTACACATCCTATATCATACAGAACATGTTGTATATCATACGGTACACATTGTATATCATACATTACACGTGTATATCATACAGTACACATCCTATATCATACAGTACACGTGTATAACATACAGTACAGGGTGTATATCATACATTACACATCCTATATCATACAGTACACATCCTATATCATACAGTACACATGCATATCATACATTACACATCCTATATCATACAGTACACATGCATATCATACAGTACACATCCTATATCATACAGTACAGGGTGTATATCATACGGTACACATTGTATATCATACATTACACGTGTATATCATACAGTACACATCCTATATCATACAGTACACATCCTATATCATACAGTACACGTGTATAACATACAGTACATGGTGTATATCATACAGTACACATCCTATATCATACAGTACAGGGTGTATATCATACATTACACATCCTATATCATACAGTACACGTGTATATCATACAGTACAGGGTGTATATCATACATTACACATCCTATATCATACAGTACACGTGTATATCATACAGTACAGGGTGTATATCATACAGTACACATCCTATATCATACAGTATAGGGTGTATATCATACAGTACACATTGTATATCATACATTACACATCCTATATCATACAGTACACATTGTATATCATACATTACACATCATATTTCATACAGTACACATCCTATATCATACAGTACATGTTGTATATCATACAGTACACATGCATATCATACAGTACACATCCTATATCATACATTACACATCCTATATCATACAGTACAGGGTGTATATCATACATTACACATCCTATATCATACAGTAAAGGGTGTATAACATACAGTACACGGTGTATATCATACATTACACATCCTATATCATACAGTACACATGCATATCATACAGTACATGGTGTATATCATACATTACACATCCTATATCATACAATACAGGGTGTATATCATACAGTACAGGGTGTATATCATACAGTACACATGCATATCATACAGTACACCGTGTATATCATACATTACACATCCTATATCATACAGTACATGTGTATCATACAGTACAGGGTGTATATCATACAGTACACATCCTATATCATACAGTACAGGGTGTATATCATACAGTACAGGGTGTATATCATACAGTACACATCCTATATCATACATTACACATGCATATCATACAGTACAGGGTGTATATCATACATTACCCATCCTATATCATACAGTACACATCCTATATCATACAGTACACATCCTATATCATACAGTACACATCCTATATCATACAGTACACATGCATATCATACAGTACACAGTGTATATCATACATTACCCATCCTATATCATACAGTACACATCCTATATCATACAGTACACATCCTATATCATACAGTACACAGTGTATATCATACAGTACACATCCTATATCATACAGTACACATGCATATCATACAGTACAGGGTGTATATCATACAGTACACATCCTATATCATACAGTACAGGGTGTATATCATACAGTACACATCCTATATCATACAGTACATGTGTATCATATAGTACACAGTGTATATCATACATTACACATCCTATATCATACAGTACACATGCATATCATACAGTACATGGTGTATATCATACATTACACATTCTATATCATACAGTACAGGGTGTATATCATACATTAAACATCCTATATCATACAGTACACATGCATATCATACAGTACAGGGTGTATATCATACAGTACACATCCTATATCATACAGTACAGGGTGTATATCATACAGTACACATCCTATATCATACAGTACAGGGTGTATATCATACGGTACACATTGTATATCATACATTACACGTGTATATCATACAGTACACATCCTATATCATACAGTACACATCCTATATCATACAGTACACGTGTATAACATACAGTACATGGTGTATATCATACAGTACACATCCTATATCATACAGTACAGGGTGTATATCATACATTACACATCCTATATCATACAGTACACGTGTATATCATACAGTACAGGGTGTATATCATACAGTACACATCCTATATCATACAGTATAGGGTGTATATCATACATTACACATTGTATATCATACATTACACATCCTATATCATACAGTACACATTGTATATCATACATTACACATCATATTTCATACAGTACACATCCTATATCATACAGTACATGTTGTATATCATACAGTACACATGCATATCATACAGTACACATCCTATATCATACATTACACATCCTATATCATACAGTACAGGGTGTATATCATACATTACACATCCTATATCATACAGTAAAGGGTGTATAACATACAGTACACGGTGTATATCATACATTACACATCCTATATCATACAGTACACATGCATATCATACAGTACATGGTGTATATCATACATTACACATCCTATATCATACAGTACACATGCATATCATAAAGTACATGGTGTGTATCATACAGTACACATTCTATATCATACAGTACAGGGTGTATATCATACATTAAACATCCTATATCATACAGTACACATGCATATCATACAGTACAGGGTGTATATCATACAGTACACATCCTATATCATACAGTACACATGTATATCATACATTACACATCCTATATCATACAGTACAGGGTGTATATCATACATTACACATCCTATATCATACAGTACAGGGTGTATATCATACATTACACATCATATATCATACATTACACATCCTATATCATACAGTACACATCCTATATCATACAGTACACATGCATATCATACAGTACATGGTGTATATCATACAGTACACATCCTATATCATACAGTACACATGCATATCATACAGTACAGGGTGTATATCATACATTAAACATCCTATATCATACAGTACACATGCATATCATACAGTACAGGGTGTATATCATACAGTACACATCCTATATCATACAGTACACATGTATATCATACATTACACATCCTATATCATACAGTACATGTGTATATCATACAGTACAGGGTGTATATCATACAGTACACATCCTATATCATACAGTACAGGGTGTATATCATACAGTACACATCCTATATCATACAGTACACATGCATATCATACAGTACACGGTGTATATCATACAGTACACGGTGTATATCATACATTACACATCCTATATCATACAGTACACATGCATATCATACAGTACACTGTGTATATCATACAGTACATGGTGTATATCATACAGTACACATCCTATATCATACAGTACAGGGTGTATATCATACATTACACATCCTATATCATACAGTACACATCCTATATCATACAGTACACTGTGTATATCATACAGTACACATCCTATATCATACAGTACACTGTGTATATCATACATTACACATCCTATATCATACAGTACAGGGTGTATATCATACATTACACATCCTATATCATACAGTACACATGCATATCATACAGTACAGGGTGTATATCATACAGTACACATCCTATATCATACAGTACAGGGTGTATATCATACAGTACACATCCTATATCATACAGTACACATGCATATCATACAGTACACGGTGTATACCATACAGTACACATCCTATATCATACAGTACACATGCATATCATACAGTACACTGTGTATATCATACATTACACATCCTATATCATACAGTACAGGGTGTATATTATACAGTACACATGCATATCATACAGTACAGGGTGTATATCATACAGTACACATCATATATCATACAGTACACATCCTATATCATACATTACACATCCTATATCATACAGTACACAGTGTATATCATACAGTACACATCCTATATCATACAGTACACATGCATATCATACAGTACACAGTGTATATCATACATTACACATCCTATATCATACAGTACATGTGTATATCATACATTACACATCCTATATCATACAGTACACATCGTACATTATACAGTACACGGTGTATATCATACATTACACATCCTATATCATACAGTACATGTGTATATCATACATTACACATCCTATATCATACAGTACACATGCATATCATACAGTACAGGGTGTATATCATACATTACACATCCTATATCATACAGTACATGTGTATCATACAGTTCAGGGTGTATATCATACAGTACACATCCTATATCATACAGTACACGGTGTATATCATACATTACACATCCTATATCATACAGTACACATGCATATCATACAGTACACGGTGTATATCATACATTACACATCCTATATCATACAGTACAGGGTGTATATCATACAGTACATGGTGTATATCATACAGTACACATCCTATATCATACAGTACAGGGTGTATATCATACAGTACACATCCTATATCATACAGTACAGGGTGTATATCATACAGTACACATCCTATATCATACAGTACACATGCATATCATACAGTACACATCCTATATCATACAGTACACATGCATATCATACAGTACACGGTGTATCATACATTACACATCCTATATCATAAAGTATAGGGTGTATATCATACAGTACACATCCTATATCATACAGTACTCATCCTATATCATACAGTACACATGCATATCATACAGTACAGGGTGTATATCATACATTACACATCCTATATCATACAGTACACATGCATATCATACAGTACACGGTGTATATCATACAGTACACATCCTATATCATACAGTACATGTGTATATCATACAGTACACGGTGTATATCATACATTACACATCCTATATCATACAGTACATGTGTATATCATACATTACACATCCTATATCATACAGTACATGTGTATATCATACAGTACACGGTGTATATCATACATTACACATCCTATATCATACAGTACATGTGTATATCATACATTACACATCCAATATCATACGGTACACATCATACATTATACAGTACACGGTGTATATCATACATTACACATCCTATATCATACAGTACACATGCATATCATACAGTACAGGGTGTATATCATACAGTACACATCCTATATCATACAGTACACATCGTAAATTATACAGTACAGGGTGTATATCATACAGTACACATCCTATATCATACAGTACAGGGTGTATATCATACAGTACACATGCATATCATACATTACACATCCTATATCATACAGTACACATGCATATCAAACAGTACACAGTGTATATCATACATTACACATCCTATATCATACAGTACAGGGTGTATATCATACATTACACATCCTATATCATACAGTACACATCCTATATCATACAGTACACGGTGTATATCATACAGTGCACATCCTATATCATACAGTACACATCGTAAATTATACAGTACAGGGTGTATATCATACAGTACACATCCTATATCATACAGTACAGGGTGTATATCATACAGTACACATGCATATCATACATTACACATCCTATATCATACAGTACACATGCATATCAAACAGTACACAGTGTATATCATACATTACACATCCTATATCATACAGTACATGTGTATATCATACAGTACACATCCTATATCATAAAGTACACAGTATATATCATACAGTAAACAGTGTGTATCATATCCTCCACCTTTATAGACATGAGGCTCCTCCCTCCACCTTTATAAAGACATGAGGCCCCTCCCTCCACCTTTATAGAGACATGAGGCCCCTCCCTCTACCTTTATAGAGACGAGGCTCCTCCCTCCACCTTTATAGAGACGAGGCCCCTCCCTCCACCTTTATAGAGACGAGGCACCTCCCTTCACCTTTATAGAGACATGAGGCCCCTCCCTCCACCTTTATAGAAACATGAGGCCCCTCCCTCCACCTTTATAGAGACACGAGGCCCCTCCCTCCACCTTTATATAGACACAAGGCCCCTCCCTCCACCTTTATAGAGACATGAGGCCCCTCCCTCCACCTTTATAGAGATGAGGCCCCTCCCTCCACCTTTATAGAGACATGAGGCTCCTCCCTCTACCTTTATAGAGACATGAGGCCCCTCCCTCCACCTTTATAGAGACATGAGGCCCCTCCCTCCACCTTTATAGAGACATGAGGCCCCTCCCTCCACCTTTAAAGAGACATGAGGCCCCTCCCTCCACCTTTATAGAGACATGAGGCCCCTCCCTCCACCTTTATAGAGACATGAGGCCCCTCCCTCCACCTTTATAGAGACATGAGGCCCCTCCCTCCACCTTTATAGAGACGAGACACCTCCCTTCACCTTTATAGAGACATGAGGCCCCTCCCTCCACCTTTATAGAAACATGAGGCCCCTCCCTCCACTTTTATAGAGACATGAGGCCCCTCCCTCCACCTTTATATAGACACGAGGCCCCTCCCTCTACCTTTATAGAGACATGAGGCCCCTCCCTCCACCTTTATAGAGACGAGGCCCCTCCCTCCACCTTTATAGAGACATAAGGCCCCTCCCTCTACCTTTATAGAGACATGTGGCCCCTCCCTCTACCTTTATAGAGACATGAGGCCCCTCCCTCCACCTTTACAGAGACATGAGGCCCCTCCCTCCACCTTTATAGAGACGAGGCCCCTCCCTCCACCTTTATAGAGACATGAGGCCCCTCCCTCCACCTTTATAGACGAGGCTCCTCCCTCCACCTTTATAGAGAAGAGGCCCCTCCCTCCACCTTTATAGAGACATGAGGCCCCTCCCTCCACCTTTATAGAGACGAGGCCACTCCCTTCACCTTCATATAGACACAAGGCCCCTCCCTCCACCTTTATAGAGACGAGGCCCCTCCCTCCACCTTTATAGAGACGAGGCCCCTCCCTCGACGTTTATAGAGACATGAGGCCCCTCCCTCCACCTTTATAGAAACATGAGGCCCCTCCCTTCACCTTTATAGAGACATGAGGCCCCTCCCTCCAGGTACATGACATCACCACAATTTGTAATTTTTTCTCCCTGGGCTGGGGCCCAGCCTCCCTGTGGCCCCTGAGGGTGCTTGTATGATAGAAGCTTAGTATGAGGGGCCCCATAGTTAATCCCTTGCCTAATGTTGTCCTCTATATGTGACACCCACATGGATGGCGACCAGGGGAGGCTCTGTAATGTGCCCCCCGCCTGCAGAACATCCTACAATCATTTATAAATACCATTCCTGCTCATCACAAATAATTCCACTGACTAAATAGGTGTCCCTCCGGGTGGGTCCAGCGCTAACAGCTCCCACCGCACGCCCCTCCTCCGTCCGCCACACACTAATTGGGGGACATTTGCATTTGGAGACCACTTGAGAATGGAAAGGGCCTGACATTAATTACACACATGGCGAGGGTCCAGGGGTCTCGGGGGGTCACCATCTGCTGGGTGTGGTATGGGGGCTTCATTCATCCACTTCTTTAATCTCTCAATGAAGCACCAGGCTCTGAGAAGGGTGAAGGGGGGGGGGGGGGGCGCAGCCCCCTTAACCCCTTCAGCCCCCGTCTACTTCTATTGTTGGGCGGCAGATAATTGACATCTTCCCGATACTGTCAGTGCCTAACGCTGATCAATTCTCCCAATTACTTCCTTAAAATCCAATTGTTTGGTCTATGACAATAAGTGGGTAATCCTACAACCTCCTGTGATGTAGTCATTATTTTATCGCCCTTAAAAGGGAAGTCCACCATCTCCAGGCTGCCTATGCCACCATCACAGAGCGATATCCAGGCCCCCATCACCTGATGGATTCCCCCCTTTAAGGAGCTCCTGATATCTATGGCGCCATTGCAAAGCTCAGCCGACTACATTCCCAGAGACCACTGCACGTCTACGACGGCCCCATCATCCATTACTATGGAGAGAAGCTAAAACAAATAGCGGTGAAACCGAGGAGGAGGCAGCGGCCATGGGGTAAAGTGGAGGGGAAGGGTCCGGCATTTGAGGAGTTAATCCCCGGCGCTCCCTCAGTCTAATCTATAATTAAATTTATACATCCAGGGACGTGGCGCTGCCCCTCCCCCCGCGGCTGGAAGCTGGGGGTATGGATATGAAGGAACAGATGATGGGGGTCTGTGGGGGGAGATGGAGTGAGCGCAAGACGCCGCTGCAAGCCGCCATCTCACACATTAATTCATTTACTATTAATTAAAAAACCTTCTGCCCCGGACCGGGACCACGAACACTGAAGGGACCCAGCGGGCCTCAGGATGAGCATTTCTACTCTACATGGAGGGCGCTGGCCGGCTCTGCTGTGGAGGGGCCACAGGATCACACGCCCGATAAAGAATTATAACACAGATGCAGCAGAGCTGGTTCTGTCTAATAACTACATCAGAGCAGCTGATACGCAGAATCCGAACAAATGCACATCCAGTCCTATGTTACATCACTGAATGGTGTGTAGTACTGATCACTATACTAGTGTCCTCTCACCAGTGATGTATATACAGTGATATCACTGCTATATCCCGGTGTGTAGTACTGATCACTATACTAGTGCCCTCTCACCAGTGATGTATATACAGTGATATCACTGCTCTCTATATCCTGGTGTGTAGTACTGATCACTATACTAGTGCCCTCTCACCAGTGATGTATATATACAGTGATATCACTGCTCTCTATATATACAGGTGTGTAGTACTGATCACTATACTAGTGTCCTCTCACCAGTGATGTATATACAGTGATATCACTACTCTCTATATCCTGGTGTGTAGTACTGATCACTATACTAGTGCCCTCTCACCAGTGATGTATATATACAGTGATATCACTGCTCTATATATACAGGTGTGTAGTACTGATCACTATACTAGTGTCCTCTCACCAGTGATGTATATATACAGCGATATCACTGCTCTCTATATATACTGGTGTGTAGTACTGATCACTATACTAGTGCCCTCTCACCAGTGATGTATATACAGTGATATCACTGCTCTCTATATATACAGGTGTGTAGTACTGATCACTATACTAGTGCCCTCTCACCAGTGATGTATATACAGTGATATCACTGCTCTCTATATATCCTGGTGTGTAGTACTGATCACTATACTAGTGTCCTCTCACCAGTGATGTATATACAGTGATATCACTGCTCTCTATATCCTGTGTAGTACTGATCACTACACTAGTGCCCTCTCACCAGTGATGTATATACAGTGATATCACTGCTCTCTATATATACCGGTGTGTAGTACTGATCACTATACTAGTGCCCTCTCACCAGTGATGTATATACAGTGATATCACTGCTCTCTCTCTCTATATACAGGTGTGTAGTACTGATCACTATACTAGTGCCCTCTCACCAGTGATGTATATACAGTGATATCACTGCTCTCTATATATACAGGTGTGTAGTACTGATCACTATACTAGTGTCCTCTCACCAGTGATGTATATACAGCGATATCACTGCTCTCTATATATACAGGTGTGTAGTACTGATCACTATACTAGTGTCCTCTCACCAGTGATGTATATACAGTGATATCACTGCTCTCTATATACCGGTGTGTAGTACTGATCACTATACTAGTGCCCTCTCACCAGTGATGTATATACAGTGATATCACTGCTCTCTATATATACAGGTGTGTAGTACTGATCACTATACTAGTGTCCTCTCACCAGTGATGTATATACAGTGATATCACTGTTCTCTATATATACAGGTGTGTAGTACTGATCACTATACTAGTGCCCTCTCACCAGTGATGTATATACAGTGATATCACTGCTCTCTATATACCGGTGTGTAGTACTGATCACTATACTAGTGTCCTCTCACCAGTGATGTATATACAGTGATATCACTGCTCTCTATATATACAGGTGTGTAGTACTGATCACTATACTAGTGACCTCTCAACAGTGATGTATATACAGTGATATCACTGCTCTCTATATATACACAGGTGTGTAGTACTGATCACTATACTAGTGCCCTCTCACCAGTGATGTATATACAGTGATATCACTGCTATATCCTGGTGTGTAGTACTGATCACTATACTAGTGCCCTCTCACCAGTGATGTATATACAGTGATATCACTGCTCTCTCTATATACTGGTGTGTAGTACTGATCACTATACTAGTGCCCTCTCACCAGTGATGTATATACAGTGATATCACTGCTCTCTATATATCCTGGTGTGTAGTACTGATCACTATACTAGTGTCCTCTCACCAGTGATGTATATACAGTGATATCACTGCTCTCTATATACAGGTGTGTAGTACTGATCACTATACTAGTGCCCTCTCACCAGTGATGTATATACAGTGATATCACTGCTCTCTATATCCGGTGTGTAGTACTGATCACTATACTAGTGCCCTCTCACCAGTGATGTATATACAGTGATATCACTGCTCTCTATATATCCTGGTGTGTAGTACTGATCACTATACTAGTGCCCTCTCACCAGTGATGTATATACAGTGATATCCCTGCTCTCTATATACAGGTGTGTAGTACTGATCACTGTACTAGTGCCCTCTCACCAGTGATGTATATACAGTGATATCACTGTTCTCTATATATACAGGTGTGTAGTACTGATCACTATACTAGTGTCCTCTCACCAGTGATGTATATACAGTGATATCACTACTATATCCTGGTGTGTAGTACTGATCACTATACTAGTGCCCTCTCACCAGTGATGTATATACAGTGATATCACTGCTCTCTATATCCCGGTGTGTAGTACTGATCACTATACTAGTGCCCTCTCACCAGTGATGTATATACAGTGATATCACTGCTCTCTATATCCCGGTGTGTAGTACTGATCACTATACTAGTGTCCTCTCACCAGTGATGTATATACAGTGATATCACTGCTCTCTATATATACAGGTGTGTAGTACTGATCACTATACTAGTGCCCTCTCACCAGTGATGTATATACAGTGATATCACTGCTCTCTATATATACAGGTGTGTAGTACTGATCACTATACTAGTGTCCTCTCACCAGTGATGTATATACAGTGATATCACTGCTCTCTATATATACAGGTGTGTAGTACTGATCACTATACTAGTGCCCTCTCACCAGTGATGTATATACAGTGATATCACTGCTCTCTATATATACAGGTGTGTAGTACTGATCACTATACTAGTGTCCTCTCACCAGTGATGTATATACAGTGATATCACTGCTCTCTATATCCTGGTGTGTAGTACTGATCACTATACTAGTGCCCTCTCACCAGTGATGTATATACAGTGATATCACTGCTCTCTATATATACAGGTGTGTAGTACTGATCACTATACTAGTGCCCTCTCACCAGTGATGTATATACAGTGATATCACTGCTCTCTATATCCTGGTGTGTAGTACTGATCACTATACTAGTGCCCTCTCACCAGTGATGTATATACAGTGATATCACTGCTCTCTCTCTCTATATACAGGTGTGTAGTACTGATCACTATACTAGTGCCCTCTCACCAGTGATGTATATACAGTGATATCACTGCTCTCTATATCCTGGTGTGTAGTACTGATCACTATACTAGTGCCCTCTCACCAGTGATGTATATACAGTGATATCACTGCTCTCTCTATATACTGGTGTGTAGTACTGATCACTATACTAGTGCCCTCTCACCAGTGATGTATATACAGTGATATCACTGCTCTCTCTCTCTATATACAGGTGTGTAGTACTGATCACTATACTAGTGCCCTCTCACCAGTGATGTATATACAGTGATATCACTGCTCTCTATATCCTGGTGTGTAGTACTGATCACTATACTAGTGCCCTCTCACCAGTGATGTATATACAGTGATATCACTGCTCTCTCTCTATATATACCGGTGTGTAGTACTGATCACTATACTAGTGCCCTCTCACCAGTGATGTATATACAGTGATATCACTGCTATATCCTGGTGTGTAGTACTGATCACTATACTAGTGCCCTCTCACCAGTGATGTATATACAGTGATATCACTGCTCTCTATATATACAGGTGTGTAGTACTGATCACTATACTAGTGCCCTCTCACCAGTGATGTATATACAGTGATATCACTGCTCTCTATATATACAGGTGTGTAGTACTGATCACTATACTAGTGCCCTCTCACCAGTGATGTATATACAGTAATATCACTGCTCTCTATATATACAGGTGTGTAGTACTGATCACTATACTAGTGCCCTCTCACCAGTGATGTATATAAAGTGATATCACTGCTCTCTATATCCCGGTGTGTAGTACTGATCACTATACTAGTGCCCTCTCACCAGTGATGTATATACAGTGATATCACTGCTCTCTATATATACAGGTGTGTAGTACTGATCACTATACTAGTGCCCTCTCACCAGTGATGTATATACAGTGATATCACTGCTCTCTATATCCTGGTGTGTAGTACTGATCACTATACTAGTGCCCTCTCACCAGTGATGTATATACAGTGATATCACTGCTCTCTCTCTATATATACAGGTGTGTAGTACTGATCACTATACTAGTGCCCTCTCACCAGTGATGTATATACAGTGATATCACTGCTCTCTATATATACAGGTGTGTAGTACTGATCACTATACTAGTGCCCTCTCACCAGTGATGTATATACAGTGATATCACTGCTCTCTATATATACAGGTGTGTAGTACTGATCACTAGTGCCCTCTCACCAGTGATGTATATACAGTGATATCACTGCTCTCTATATATACAGGTGTGTAGTACTGATCAGTATACTAGTGCCCTCTCACCAGTGATGTATATACAGTGATATCACTGCTCTCTATATACAGGTGTGTAGTACTGATCACTATACTAGTGCCCTCTCACCAGTGATGTATATACAGTGATATCACTGCTCTCTATATATACAGGTGTGTAGTACTGATCACTATACTAGTGCCCTCTCACCAGTGATGTATATACAGTGATATCACTGCTCTCTATATATACAGGTGTGTAGTACTGATCACTATACTAGTGCCCTCTCACCAGTGATGTATATACAGTGATATCCCTGCTCTCTATATCCTGGTGTGTAGTACTGATCACTATACTAGTGCCCTCTCACTAGTGATGTATATACAGTGATATCACTGCTCTCTATATCCAGGTGTGTAGTACTGATCACTATACTAGTGCCCTCTCACCAGTGATGTATATACAGTGATATCACTGCTCTCTATATCCTGGTGTGTAGTACTGATCACTATACTAGTGCCCTCTCACCAGTGATGTATATACAGTGATATCACTGCTCTCTATATCCTGGTGTGTAGTACTGATCACTATACTAGTGCCCTCTCACCAGTGATGTATATACAGTGATATCACTGCTCTCTATATCCTGGTGTGTAGTACTGATCAGTATACTAGTGACCTCTCACCAGTGATGTATATACAGTGATATCACTGCTCTCTATATCCTGGTGTGTAGTACTGATCACTATACTAGTGCCCTCTCACCAGTGATGTATATACAGTGATATCACTGCTCTCTATATATACAGGTGTGTAGTACTGATCACTATACTAGTGCCCTCTCACCAGTGATGTATATACAGTGATATCACTGCTCTCTATATACAGGTGTGTAGTACTGATCACTATACTAGTGCCCTCTCACCAGTGATGTATATACAGTGATATCACTGCTCTCTATATACAGGCGTGTAGTACTGATCACTATACTAGTGCCCTCTCACCAGTGATGTATATACAGTGATATCACTGCTCTCTATATCCTGGTGTGTAGTACTGATCACTATACTAGTGCCCTCTCACCAGTGATGTATATACAGTGATATCACTACTATATCCTGGTGTGTAGTACTGATCACTATACTAGTGCCCTCTCACCAGTGATGTATATACAGTGATATCACTGCTCTCTATATACTGGTGTGTAGTACTGATCACTATACTAGTGCCCTCTCACCAGTGATGTATATACAGTGATATCACTGCTCTCTATATCCCGGTGTGTAGTACTGATCACTATACTAGTGCCCTCTCACCAGTGATGTATATACAGTGATATCACTGCTCTCTATATACAGGTGTGTAGTACTGATCACTATACTAGTGCCCTCTCACCAGTGATGTATATACAGTGATATCACTGCTCTCTCTCTATATATACAGGTGTGTAGTACTGATCACTATACTAGTGCCCTCTCACCAGTGATGTATATACAGTGATATCACTGCTCTCTATATATACAGGTGTGTAGTACTGATCACTATACTAGTGTCCTCTCACCAGTGATGTATATACAGTGATATCACTGCTATATCCTGGTGTGTAGTACTGATCACTATACTAGTGCCCTCTCACCAGTGATGTATATACAGTGATATCACTGCTCTCTATATCCTGGTGTGTAGTACTGATCACTATACTAGTGCCCTCTCACCAGTGATGTATATACAGTGATATCACCGCTCTCTATATATACAGGTGTGTAGTACTGATCACTATACTAGTGCCCTCTCACCAGTGATGTATATACAGTGATATCACTGCTCTCTATATCCTGGTGTGTATTACTGATCACTATACTAGTGCCCTCTCACCAGTGATGTATATATAGTGATATCACTGCTCTCTATATTCTGTTTAGTACTGATCACTATACTAGTGCCCTCTCACCAGTGATGTATATACAGTGATATCACTGCTCTCTATATATACAGGTGTGTAGTACTGATCACTATACTAGTGCCCTCTCACCAGTGATGTATATACAGTGATATCACTGCTCTCTATATCCTGGTGTGTAGTACTGATCACTATACTAGTGCCCTCTCACCAGTGATGTATATACAGTGATATCACTGCTCTCTATATCCTGGTGTGTAGTACTGATCACTATACTAGTGCCCTCTCACCAGTGATGTATATACAGTGATATCACTGCTCTCTATATATACAGGTGTGTAGTACTGATCACTATACTAGTGCCCTCTCACCAGTGATGTATATATAGTGATATCACTGCTCTCTATATCCTGGTGTGTAGTACTGATCACTATACTAGTGCCCTCTCACCAGTGATGTATATACAGTGATATCACTGCTCTCTATATATACAGGTGTGTAGTACTGATCACTATACTAGTGCCCTCTCACCAGTGATGTATATACAGTGATATCACTGCTCTCTATATACAGGTGTGTAGTACTGATCACTATACTAGTGCCCTCTCACCAGTGATGTATATACAGTGATATCACTGCTCTCTATATACAGGCGTGTAGTACTGATCACTATACTAGTGCCCTCTCACCAGTGATGTATATACAGTGATATCACTGCTCTCTATATCCTGGTGTGTAGTACTGATCACTATACTAGTGCCCTCTCACCAGTGATGTATATACAGTGATATCACTGCTCTCTATATCCCGGTGTGTAGTACTGATCACTATACTAGTGCCCTCTCACCAGTGATGTATATAGTGATATCACTGCTCTCTATATATACAGGTGTGTAGTACTGATCACTATACTAGTGCCCTCTCACCAGTGATGTATATACAGTGATATCACTGCTCTCTATATATACAGGTGTGTAGTACTGATCACTATACTAGTGCCCTCTCACCAGTGATGTATATACAGTGATATCACTGCTCTCTATATATACAGGTGTGTAGTACTGATCACTATACTAGTGCCCTCTCACCAGTGATGTATATACAGTGATATCACTGCTCTCTATATCCTGGTGTGTAGTAGTGATCTCTTGCGTACTCTCTGCCGGTCAGGCAGTGATACTTATTGACCTCACGGTGACAATAGACTCCTGATTCCTGGGTATTCTATGAGGTTAATGAGGTGGCATTGTGGTATGGTGGGATAATAGGATGCTGTGAGGCAGTACTAGTGTCTGAGTGTGTGATGCTGGGCTGCCAGTGCTGGTTGCTATGTGATGGGAGATTACAAGCCATCTGCTGAGCTCCATCCCCCAGTATACTGCTGTATTTACAGAGCGGAGCCCCATACACCTGCCCGCACCATCCCCCCGCACAGCCTGTGACACACACCAGTGATAAGGAACCTCGCACACAATCACACACCCATAAGAGAGGGGGAGAGACACACACATACAAAGAGCTATGCACATGGATATACTGCGCACACTCACATACACAAACATTCATTCATATCCAAAGATGTATACACATCATACTAAAGGCCCTATTCCACGGAACGATTATCGTCCGTATTCGGCCGATATCGGCCGCTACGGACGATAATCGTCCCGTGGAATAGAGTGCAACGATCATCCTACATCGTTCATGTCGGCTGATCGTTACAGTCGCTTGTTTTTCAACATGTTGAAAAACAAGCGACTGACATAGCAGCGATCTGCTGCCGTCGCTCCGTTGAATAGGACCTATATCCTATGGGCTGCCCGGACGATCAGCGATCACCCGGGCAGCCCCCCCGCAGCTCCCCGCCGCCCCCTCCCGCACTCACCCGCTCGCTGCAGCAACGCTGAATAGCGGCGGCAGCGAGCGGGCAACAAGGAGCAAACGAGTGCTGAGAGCGCTCGTTTGCTCCTCTTAACGACCCGTGTAATAGGCCCTTTAGAGACATGAGCACACCTGTCCTGACATATATAGACACATATACACATCATACATAGACACACATGAGCACACTTGAGATAAATATATATATATGTGAGATATATATATATAAATATATACAAACACATATACACATCATACATAGACACACATGAGCACACCCATCCTGAAAGTATCTGCACACATATCCTTACATACATATATATACACACACATACATACATGAAGGTACCAGCACACATATCCTTCCATACACATATATATATATATATATATATATATATATATATATATATATATACACACACTTATACATGAAAGTATCCGCACACATATCCTTACATAAATATATATATATATATATATATATATATATATATATATATACATATACATACACATACTAGAAAATGTACCCGGCGCTGCCCGGGTATAAAGTGTCAGTGTGTATAGAGGGTCCTGTATACCTGTAGTATAGAGTTGGTGGAGGTGCTGTATACCTGTAGTATAGAGTTGGTGGAAGTCTTGTATACATGAAGTATATAGTTCGGGGGTCCTGTATACCTGTAGTGTATAGTTTGGGGTTCTGTATACCTGTAGTATAGAGTTGGTGGAGGTGCTGTGGCAGTGTTATCCAGTCACAGTATGGCAGTATTGGTCAGGTCTGGTATGACAGTGTTATCCAGTCACAGTATGGCGGTATTGGTCAGGTCTGGTATGGCAGTGTTATCCAGTCACAGTATGGCGGTATTGGTCAGGTCTGGTATCGCAGTGTTATCCAGTCACAGTATGGTGGTATTGGTCAGGTCTGGTATGACAGTGTTATCCAGTCACAGTATGGCGGTATTGGTCAGGTCTGGTATGGCGATGTTATCCAGTCACAGTATGGTAGTATTGGTCAGGTCTGGTATGGCAGATTCATCCAGTCACAGTATGGCGGTATTGGTAAGGTCTGGTATAGCGGTGTTATCCAGTCACTGTATGGCAGTATTGGTCAGGTCTGGTATGGCGGTGTTATCCAGTCACAGTATGGCGGTATTGGTCAGGTCTGGTATGGCAGTGTTATCCAGTCACAGTATGGTGGTATTGGTCAGGTCTGGTATGGCAGTGTTATCCAGTCACAGTATGGCGGTATTGGTCAGGTCTGGTATGGCAGTGTTATCCAGTCACAGTATGGTGGGATTGGTCAAGTCTGGTATGACAGTTTTATCCAGTCACAGTATGGCGGTATTGGTCAGGTCTGGTATGGCAGTGTTATCCAGTCACAGTATGGCGGTATTGGTCAGGTCTGGTATGACACTGTTATCCAGTCACAGTATGGCGGTATTGGTCAGGTCTGGTATGGCAGTGTTATCCAGTCACAGTATGGTGGTATTGGTCAGGTCTGGTATGACAGTGTTATCCAGTCACAGTATGGAGGTATTGGTCAGGTCTGGTATGACAGTGTTATCCAGTCACAGTATGGCGGTATTGGTCAGGTCTGGTATGACAGTGTTATCCAGTCACAGTATGGCGGTATTGGTCAGGTCTGGTATGGCAGTGTTATCCAGTCACAGTATGGCGGTATTGGTCAGGTCTGGTATGGCAGTGTTATCCAGTCACAGTATGGTGGTATTGGTCAGGTCTGGTATGACAGTGTTATCCAGTCACAGTATGGCGGTATTGGTCAGGTCTGGTATGGCGATGTTATCCAGTCACAGTATGGTAGTATTGGTCAGGTCTGGTATGGCAGATTCATCCAGTCACAGTATGGCGGTATTGGTAAGGTCTGGTATAGCGGTGTTATCCAGTCACTGTATGGCTGTATTGGTCAGGTCTGGTATGGCGGTGTTATCCAGTCACAGTGTGTCGGTATTGGTCAGGTCTGGTATGGCGGTGTTATCCAGTCACAGTATGGCGGTATTGGTCAGGTCTGGTGTGGTGGTGTTATCCAGTCACAGTATGGCAGTATTGGTCAGGTCTGGTATGGCAGATTCATCCAGTCACAGTATGGCGGTATTGGTAAGGTCTGGTATAGCGTGTTATCCAGTCACTGTATGGCAGTATTGGTCAGGTCTGGTATGACAGTGTTATCCAGTCACAGTGTGTCGGTATTGGTCAGGTCTGGTATGGCGGTGTTATCCAGTCACAGTATGGCGGTATTGGTCAGGTCTGGTGTGGCGGTCTTATTTGGTATGGTATGACAGTGTTATCCAGTCACAGTATGGTGGTATTGGTCAGGTCTGGTATGACAGTGTTATCCAGTCACAGTATGGCGGTATTGGTCAGGTATTGTATGGCAGTGTTATCCAGTCACAGTATGGTGGTATTGGTCAGGTCTGATATGACAGTGTTATCAAGTCACAGTATGGCGGTATTGGTCAGGTCTGGTGTGGCAGTGTTATCCAGTCACAGTACGGCGGTATTGGTCAGGTCTGGTGTGGCAGTGTTATCCAGTCACAGTATGACGGTATTGGTAAGGTCTGGTGTGGCAGTGTTATCCAGTCACAGTATGGCGGTATTGGTCAGGCCTGGTGTGGCGGTGTTAAATGTGATGTGTGGAGCTATTACCTACCTATCCTGATGCTATTTGGTGAGTGAGGATGAGGCGTCCTCAGGTTTAGTGCTTAGGGCAGCAGCTGGTAATACTGCCCTGTATACATGTACTGTATAGATGGAGTAGGGGGTCCTGTATACATGTACTGTATAGATGGAGTAGGGGGTCCTGTACACATGTACTGTATAGATGGAGTAGGGGGCCCTGTATACATATACTGTATAGATGGAGTAGGAGGTCCTGTATACATGTACTGTATAGTTGGAGTAGGGGGCCCTGTATACATGTACTGTATAGATGGAGTAGGGGGTCCTGTATACATGTACTGTATAGATGGAGTAGGGGCCCTGTATACATGTACTGTATAGATGGAGTAGGGGGTCCTGTATATACATGTACTGTATAGATGGAGTAGGGGGTCCTGTATACATGTACTGTATAGATGGAGTAGGGGGTCCTGTATACATGTACTGTATAGATGGAGTAGGGGGCCCTGTATACATGTACTGTATAGATGGAGTAGGGGGTCTACCAGTTATTTCTGTGGATGTTGTGAGGCAGCTTCCCTAGCAACCATTGCTCCCTGTGAAAATGAAAGCAGTAATCCTATTGGTTGCTAAGGCTCCAACTGCCGTGTCTGCTGCAGCTAATTATATCACCTGTGTTTGCAGTGAGGAGATTTTCCCATTCATCTCTATGGGGCGCCTCTCTTTCCCCTCCCCCTCCCCTCCTGTACATCTGGCGGGGACGGGACCTTGGCTAAAACCTTCCCGGGCACCCAATGTATCTGTGTGCCAAATTTGGGGTCAAACGGTTCAGGCGTTTGGAAGTCTATATGGGACAGACAGACTTTCATTTTTATGATATAGATATACACACACACACACACATACACATACATGAAAGTATCCGCACACATATCCTTACATACATATATATCTATATCAAAAAAATGAAAGTCTGTCTGTCTGTCCTTCTGTCTGTCTGTCCGTCTGTCCCCTATAGACTTCCAAACGCCTAAACTGTGTGACCCCAAATTTGGCCCACAGATACATTGGGTGCCAAGAAAGGTTTTAGCAAAGGTCCCGTCCCCGCCAGATGTACAGGAGGGGAGGGGGAGGGGGAAGAGCGCCCCATAGAGATGAATGGGAAAATCTCCTTACTGCACACACAGGTGATATAATTAGCTGCAGCAGACACGGCAGCTGGAGCCTTAGCAACCAATAGGATTACTGCTTTCATTTTCACAGGGAGCAATGGTTGCTAGGGAAGCTGCCTCACAACATCCACAGTAATAACTGGTAGATCCCCTACTCCATCTATACAGTACAGGTATACAGGACCCCCTACTCCATCTATACAGTACAGGTATACAGGACCCCCTACTCCATCTATACAGTACATGTATACAGGGCCCCCTACTCCATCTATACAGTACATGTATATACAGGACCCCCTACTCCATCTATACAGTACATGTATATACAGGACCCCCTACTCCATCTATACAGTACATGTATACAGGACCCCCTACTCCATCTATACAGTACATGTATATACAGGGCCCCTTACTCCATCTATACAGTACATGTATACAGGACCACCTACTCCATCTATACAGTATATGTATACAGGACCCCCTACTCCATCTATACAGTACATGTATATACAGGACCCCCTACTCCATCTATACAGTACATGTATACAGGAGCCCCTACTCCATCTATACAGTACATGTATATACAGGACCCCCTACTTCATCTATACAGTACATGTATATACAGGACCCCCTACTCCATCTATACAGTACATGTATATACAGGACCCCCTACTCCATCTATACAGTACATGTATACAGGAGCCCCTACTCCATCTATACAGTACATGTATATACAGGACCCCCTACTCCATCTATACAGTACATGTATACAGGACCCCCTACTCCATCTATACAGTACATGTATATACAGGGCCCCCTACTCCATCTATACAGTATATGTATACAGGACCCCCTACTCCATCTATACAGTACATGTATATACAGGACCCCCTACTCCATCTATACAGTACATGTATATACAGGACATTACAGGTATACAGGACCCCGTACTCCATCTATACAGTATATGTATAAACAGGACCCCCTACTCCATCTATACAGTACATGTATATACAGAGCACTACAGGTATACAGGACCCCCTACTCCATCTATACAGTACATGTATACAGGACTCCCTACTCCATCTATACAGTACATGTATACAGGGCCCCCTACTCCATCTATACAGTACATGTATACAGGACCCCCTACTCCATTTATACAGTACATGTATATACAGGACCCCCTACTCCATCTATACAGTACATGTATATACAGGGCCCCCTACTCCATCTATACAGTACATGTATACAGGACCCCCTACTCCATCTATACAGTACATGTATACAGGACCCCCTATTCCATCTATACAGTACATGTATACAGGGACCCCTACTCCATCTATACAGTACATGTATACAGGACCCCCTACTCCATCTATACAGTACATGTATACAGGACCCCCTACTCCATCTATACAGTACATGTATACAGGACCCCCTACTCCATCTATACAGTACATGTATATACAGGACCTCCTACTCCATATATACAGTACATGTATATACAGGACCCCCTACTCCATCTATACAGTACATGTTTATACAGGGCACTACAGGTATACAGGAGCCCCTACTCCATCTATACAGGACATGTATAGAGGACCCCCTACTCCATCTGTACAGGTATACAGGGCAGTATTACCAGCTGCTGCTGCCCTAAGCACTAAACCTGAGGACGCCCCATCCTCACTCACCAATTAGCATCAGGACTAGGTAATAGCTCCACACGTCACATTTAACACCGCCACACCAGACCTGACCAATACCGCCATACTGTGACTGGATAACACTGTCATACCAGACCTGACCAATACCGCCATACTGTGACTGGATAACACTGTCATACCACACCTGACCAATACCGCCATACTGTGACTGGATAACACTGCCACATCAGACCTGACCAAAACCACGACACCAGATCTGACCAATAACGCCATACTGTGACTGGATAAAAACTACATACTAGACCTGACCAATATCGCCATACTGTGACTGGATAACACTGCCACACCAGACCTGACCAATACCGCCATACTGTGACTGGATAACAACTCCATACCAGACCTGACCAATACCTCCATACTGTGACTGGATAACACTGCCACACCAGACCTGACCAATACCGCCATACTGGGACTGGATAACACTGTCATACCATACCAAATAAGACCGCGACACCAGACCTGACCAATACCGCCACATTGTGACTGGATAACACTGCCATACCAGACCTGACCAATACCGCCATACTGTGAATGGATAACACCGGCACACCAGACCTGACCAATACCGCCATACTATGACTGAATAACACCGCCATACCAGACCTGACCAATACCGCCATACAGTGCCTGGATAACACCGCTATACCAGACCTTAACAATACTGCCATACTGTGACAGGATGAATCTGCCATACCAGACCTGACCAATACCGCCATACTGTGACTGGATAACACCACCATACCAGACCTAACGAATACCGCCATACTGTGACAGGATGAATCTGCCATACCAGACCTGACCAATACCGCCATACTGTGACTGGATAACACCACCATACCAGACCTTACCAATACCACCATACTGTGACTGGATAACACCGCCATACCAGACCTGACCAATACCGCCATACTGTGACTAGATAACACCGCCATACCAGACCTGACCAATACCGCCATACTGTGACTGGATAACATCGCCACACCAGACCTAACCAATACCACCATACTGTGACAGGATAACACTGCCACAGCACCTCCACCAACTCTATACTACAGGTATACAGAACTCCAAACTATACACTACAGGTATACAGGACCCCGAACTATATACTTCAGGTATACAAGACCTCCACCAACTCTATACTACAGGTATACAGCACCTCCACCAACTCTATACTACAGGTATACAGGACCCTCTATACACACTGACACTTTATACCCGGGCAGCGCCGGGTACATTTTCTAGTATATATATATTTACACATACATGAAAGTATCCGCACACATTTCCTTACGTACACATATATATATATTTACACATACATGAACGTATCCGCACACATATCCTTACATACACATATATATATTTACACATACATGAAAGTATCCGCACACATATTCTTACGTACACACACACACACATATATACATACATATATATATATATTTACACATACATGAACGTATCCGCACACATATCCTTACATACACATATATATATTTACACATACATGAAAGTATCCGCACACATATCCTTACATACACATATATATATTTACACATACATGAAAGTATCCGCACACATATCCTTACATACACACACATATATAATTTACACATACATGAAAGTATACGCACACATAACACAAGTTTTCTTAGGCATAACTCTCTATATAATAATGTATACATATACACACATGGGGTAATAAGGGGTGAGGGCAGATAGTGATGTGCTGCCCTGTGCTTTCTCTCCACATTTCAGATGCTTCTATAGGAAGACCCAGCTGTCAGCAGGAGGACAGACAATGGGGGGAAGCAGCCACTGGTGGAGTCAGATCAGGACATGGGATAAAGAGAAGGGGAAGTCACTGCGGAGAAAGCAGGACCACCCCCTCCCCACCCTAGTGATACCACCCAAGGGGCAAAAAGAGGGAAAGGGAAAATGTATAGAGAATCACTATGTAATGCCTGTATAAAACATATCTATCAATCTATATCATAAAAATGAAAGTCTGTCTGTCTGTCTGTCTGTCCTCTATAGACTTCCAAACGCCTGAACCGTTTGACCCCAAATTTGGCACACAGATACATTGGGTGCCCGGGAAGGTTATAGCGAAGGTCCCGTCCCCGCCAGATGTACAGGAGGGGAGGGGGAGGGGGAAAAGCGGAGCCCCAAAAATCTCCTCACTGCAAACACAGGTGATATAATTAGCTGCAGCAGACACGGCAGTTGGAGCCTTAGCAACCAATAGGATTACTGCTTTCATTTTCACAGGGAGCAATGGTTGCTAGGGAAGCTGCCTCACAACATCCACAGTAATAACTGGTAGACCCCCTACTCCAACTATACAGTACATGTATACAGGACCCCCTACTCCATCTATACAGTACATGTATACAGGACCCCCTACTCCATCCATACAGTACATGTATATACAGGACCCCCTACTCCATCTATACAGTACATGTATATACAGGACCCCCTACTCCATCTATACAGTACATGTATACAGGACCCCCTACTCCATCCATACAGTACATGTATATAGAGGACCCCCTACTCCATCTATACAGTACATGTATACAGGACCCCCTACTCCATCCATACAGTACATGTATATACAGGACCCCCTACTCCATCTATACAGTACATGTATACAGGACCCCCTACTCCATCCATACAGTACATGTATACAGGACCCCCTTCTCCATCTATACAGTACATGTATATACAGGACCCCCTACTCCATCTATACAGTACATGTATATACAGGACCCCCTACTCCATCTATACAGTACATGTATATACAGGACCCCCTACTCCATCTATACAGTACATGTATATACAGGACCCCCTACTCCATCTGTACAGTACATGTATATACAGGGCCCCCTACTCCATCTATATAGTACATGTATATACAGGACCCCCTACTCCAACTATACAGTACAGGTATACAGGACCCCCTACTCCATCTATACAGTACATGTATACAGGGCCCCCTACTCCATCTATACAGTACATGTATATACAGGGCCCCCTACTCCATCTATACAGTACATGTATATACAGGACCCCCTACTCCATCTATACAGTACATGTATACAGGACCCCCTACTCCATCTATACAGTACATGTGTACAGGACCCCCTACTCCATCTGTACAGTACATGTATACAGGACCCCCTACTCCATCTGTACAGTACATGTATACAGGACCCCCTACTCCATCTGTACAGTACATGTATACAGGACCCCCTACTCCATCTGTACAGTACATGTATACAGGACCCCCTACTTCATCTATACAGTACATGTATACAGGACCCCCTACTCCATCTATACAGTACATGTATACAGGACCCCCTACTCCATCTATACAGTACATGTATATACAGGACCCCCTACTCCATCTATACAGTACATGTATACAGGACCCCCTACTCCATCCATACAGTACATGTATACAGGACCCCCTACTCCATCTGTACAGTACATGTATATACAGGGCCCCCTACTCCATCTATACAGTACATGTATATACAGGACCCCCTACTAAAACTATACAATACATGTATACAGGACCCCCTACTCCATCTGTACAGTACATGTATACAGGACCCCCTACTCCATCTATACAGTACATGTATACAGGACCCCCTACTCCATCTGTACAGTACATGTATACAGGACCCCCTACTCCATCTGTACAGTACATGTATACAGGACCCCCTACTCCATCTATACAGTACATGTATACAGGACCCCCTACTCCATCTATACAGTACATGTATACAGAAACCCCCTACTCCATCTATACAGTACATGTATACAGGCCCCCTACTCCATCTATACAGTACATGTATACAGGGCAGTATTACCAGCTGCTGCTGCCCTAAGCACTAAACCTGAGGACGCCCCATCCTCACTCACCAATTAGCATCAGGACTGGTAGGTAATAGCTCCACACATCACATTTAACACCGCCACACAAGACCTGACCAATACCGCCATACTATGACTGGCTAACACTTTCATACCATACCAAATAAGATCGCCACACCAGACCTGACCATTACCGCCACATTGTGACTGGATAACACCGCCATACCAAACCTGACCAATACTGCCATACTGTGACTGGATAACTCTGCCATACGAGACCTGACCAATACCGCCAAACTGTGACTGGATAACTCTGCCATACCAGACCTGACCAATACCGCCATACTGTGACTGGATAACACCACCACACCAGACCTGACCAACACCGCCATACCAGACCTGACCAATACCGCCATACTGTGACTGGAAAACACCACTATATCAGACCTTACCAATACCACCATACTGTGACTGGATGAATCTGCCATATCAGACCTGACCAATACCGCCATACTGTGACTAGATAACACTGCCATACCAGACCTGACCAATACCGCCATACTGTGACTGGATAACACTGCCATACCAGACCTGACCAATACCACCATACTGTGACTGGATAACACTGCCACAGCAGCACCTCCACCAACTCTATACTACAGGTATACAGAACCCCAAACTATACACTACAGGTATACAGGACCCCCGAACTATATACTTCAGGTATACAGCACCTCCACCAACTCTATACTACAGGTATACAGGACCCTCTATACACACTGACACTTTATACCCGGGCAGCGCCGGGTACATTTTCTAGTATAATATAAACTGTACACTTTATAGACAGGGGTACGGTATATACATACTATAGATGGGGGTACGGTATATACATACTATAGACGGGGGTACGCTATGTACATATTATACATGGGGGGTACTGTATGTACATATTATACACGGGAGGGAGGTACTGTATGTACATAGTATACACAGGGGGAGGTACTGTATGTACATATTATATAAGGAGGGGAGGTACTGTATGTACATATTATACACAGGGTGGAGATACTGTATGTACATATTATACACAGGGGGGAGGTACTGTATGTTCATATTATACACAGGGGGGAGGTACTGTATGTACATATTATACAGGGGGGAGGTACTGTATGTACATATTATACAGGGGGGGAGGTACTGTATGTACATATTATACACAGGGGGGGTACTGTATGTACATATTATACACAGGGGGGAGGTACTGTATGTACATATTATACAGGGGGGGAGGTACTGTATGTACATATTATACAGGGGGAGGTACTGTATGTACATATTATACAGGGGGGAGGTACTGTATGTACATATTATACACAGGGGGAGGTACTGTATGTACATATTATACAGGGGGGGGAGTAACTGTAAGTACATATTATACACAGCGTGAGGTACTGTATGTACATATTATACACAGCGGGAGGTACTGTATGTACATATTATACACGGGGGGGTACTGTATGTACATATTATACACAGGGGGGAGGTACTGTATGTACATATTATACAGGGGGAGAGGTACTGTATGTACATATTATACTCGGGGGGGAGGTACTGTATGTACATATTATACACAGGGGGGAGATACTGTATGTACATATTATACACAGGGGGGGAGATACTGTATGTACATATTATACACGGGGGGGGTACTGTATGTACATATTATACACAGCGGGAGGTACTGTATGTACATATTATACACGGGGGGGGTACTGTATGTACATATTATACACAGGGGGGAGGTACTGTATGTACATATTATACAGGGGGAGAGGTACTGTATGTACATATTATACACAGGGGGGAGGTACTGTATGTACATATTATACTCGGGGGGGAGGTACTGTATGTACATATTATACACAGGGGGGAGATACTGTATGTACATATTATACACAGGGGGGGAGATACTGTATGTACATATTATACACGGGGGGGTACTGTATGTACATATTATACACAGGGGGGGAGGTACTGTATGTACATATTATACACAGGGGGGAGGTACTGTATGTACATATTATACAGGGAGGTACTGTATGTACATATTATACACAGGGGGAGGTACTGTATGTACATATTATATACAGGGGGGGTACTGTATGTACATATTATACAGGGGGGGAGGTACTGTATGTACATATTATACAGTGGGGGAGGTACTGTATGTACATATTATACACAGGGGGAGGTACTGTATGTACATATTATACACAGGGGGGGGGGGTACTGTATGTACATATTATATACAGGGGGGGAGGTACTGTATGTACATATTATACACAGGGGGAGGTACTGTATGTACATATTATACACAGGGGGAGGTACTGTATGATGTACATATTATACACAGGGGGGGTACTGTATGTACATATTATACACAGGGGGGAGGTACTGTATGTACATATTATACACAGGGGGAGGTACTGTATGTACATATTATACACAGGGGGAGGTACTGTATGTACATATTATACACAGGGGGGAGGTACTGTATGATGTACATATTATACACAGGGGGGGTACTGTATGTACATATTATACACAGGGGGAGGTACTGTATGTACATATTATACACAGGGGGGAGGTAGTGTATGATGTACATATTATACACAGGGGGGGTACTGTATGTACATATTATACACAGGGGGAGGTACTGTATGTACATATACACAGGGGGAGGTACTGTAAGTACATATTATACACAGGGGGGAGGTACTGTATGTACATATTATACACAGGGGGGAGATACTGTATGTACATATTATACAGGGGGGAGGTACTGTATGTACATATTATACACAGGGGAGGGTACTGTATGTACATATTATACAGGGGGGTACTGTATGTACATATTATACACAGGGGGGGAGGTACTGTATGTACATATTATACACAGGGGGGGAGGTACTGTATGTACATATTATACACAGGGGGGAGGTACTGTATGTACATATTATACAGGGAGGTACTGTATGTACATATTATACACAGGGGGAGGTACTGTATGTACATATTATACACAGGGGGAGGTACTGTATGTACATATTATACACAGGGGGGAGGTACTGTATGATGTACATATTATACACAGGGGGGGTACTGTATGTACATATTATACACAGGGGGGAGGTACTGTATGTACATATTATACACAGGGGGGGAGGTACTGTATGTACATATACACAGGGGAGGTACTGTATGTACATATTATACACAGGGGGAGGTACTGTATGTACATATTATACACAGGGGGGGTACTGTATGTACATATTATACACAGGGGGGGGTACTGTATGTACATATTATACACAGGGGGGAGGTACTGTATGTACATATTATACACAGGGGGAGGTACTGTATGTACATATTATACACAGGGGGAGGGTACTGTATGTACATATTATACAGGGGGGAGGTACTGTATGTACATATTATACACAGGGTGAGGTACTGTATGTACATATTATACACAGGGGGGGGTACTGTATGTACATATTATACACGGGGGGAGGTACTGTATGTACATATTATACACAGGGGGAGGTACTGTATGTACATATTATACACAGGGGGGAGGTACTGTATGTACATATTATACACAGGGGGAGGTACTGTATGTACATATTATACACAGGGGAAGGTACTGTATGTACATATTATACACAGGGGGAGGTATTGTATGTACATATTATACACAGGGGGGGGTACTGTATGTACATATTATACACAGGGGGGGTACTGTATGTACATATTATACAGGGGGGGAGGTACTGTATGTACATTTTATACACAGGATAGGTACTGTATGTACATATTATACACAGGGGGGGAGGTACTGTATGTACATATTATACAGGGGGGGAGGTACTGTATGTACATATACACAGGGGGGGGTACTGTATGTACATATTATACACAGGGGGGGGTACTGTATGTACATATTATACACGGGGGGAGGTACTGTATGTACATATTATACACAGGGGGGGAGGTACTGTATGTACATATTATACACAGGGGGGGAGGTACTGTATGTACATATTATACACAGGGGGGAGGTACTGTATGTACATATTATACACAGGGGGGAGATACTGTATGTACATATTATACACAGGGGGGGGGGTACTGTATGTACATATTATACACAGGGGGGAGGTACTGTATGTACATATTATACACAGGGGGAGGTACTGTATGTACATAATATACAGGGGGGGAGGTACTGTATGTACATATTATACACAGGGGGAGAGGTACTGTATGTACATATTATACAGGGGGGGAGGTACTGTATGTACATATTATACACAGGGGGGGTACTGTATGTACATATTATACACAGGGGGGAGGTACTGTATGTACATATTATACACAGGGGGGGGTACTGTATGTACATATTATATACAGGGGGGGAGGTACTGTATGTACATATTATACACAGGGGGAGGTACTGTATGTACATATACACAGGGGGGAGGTACTGTATGTACATATTATACACAGGGGGGGTACTGTATGTACATATTATACACAGGGGAGGTACTGTATGTACATATTATACACAGGGGGGAGGTACTGTATGTACATATTATACACAGGGGGGGTACTGTATGTACATATTATACACAGGGGGAGGTACTGTATGTACATATTATACACAGGGGGAGGTACTGTATGTACATATTATACACAGGGGGGGAGGTACTGTATGTACATATTATACACAGGGGGGGTACTGTATGTACATATTATACACAGGGGGAGGTACTGTATGTACATATTATACAGGGAGGTACTGTATGTACATATTATACACAGGGGGGAGGTACTCTATGTACATATTATACACAGGGGGGAAAGTACTGTATGTACATATTATACACAGGGGGGGGGAGGTACTGTATGTACATATTATACACAGGGGGGGGTACTGTATGTACATATTATACACAGGGGGGGAGGTACTGTATGTACATATTATACACAGGGGGAGGTACTGTATGTACATATTATACAGGGGGGGAGGTACTGTATGTACATATTATACACAGGGGGAGGTACTGTATGTACATATTATACAGGGAGGTACTGTATGTACATATTATACACAGGGGGGAGGTACTATATGTACATATTATACACGGGGGGGGGAGGTACTGTATGATGTACATATTATACACGGGGGGGGTACTGTATGTACATATTATACACAGGGGAGAGATACTGTATGTACATATTATACACAGGGGGGAGATACTGTATGTACATATTATACACAGGGGGAGGTACTGTATGTACATATTATACACAGGTGGGGAGGTACTCTATGTACATATTATACACAGGGGGGGAGGTACTCTATGTATATATTATACACAGGGGGGGAGGTACTGTATGTACATATTATACACAGGGGGGGGGAGGTACTGTATGTACATATTATCACAGGGAGAGTACTGTATGTACATATTATACACAGGTGGGGAGGATACTGTATTACATATTATACACAGGGGGGGGGTACTGTATGTACAATATTATAACAGGGGGGGAGGTACTGTAGTACGATTATACACAGGGAGAGGTACTGTATGTACATATTATACACAGGGGGGGTACTGTATGTACATATTATACACAGGGGGGGTACTGTATGTACATATTATACACAGGGGGGGAGGTACTGTATGTACATATTATACACAGGGGGAGGTACTGTATGTACATATATACACAGGGGGGAGGTTACTGTATGTACATATTATACACGGGGGGAGGTACTGTATGTACATATTATACACAGGGGAGGTACTGTATGTACATATTATACACAGGGGGGAGGTACTGTATGTACATATTATACACAGGGGGGGGAGGTACCTGTATGTACATATTATACACCAGGGGGGAGGTACTGTATGTACATATTATACACAGGGGGGAGGTACTGTATGTACATATTATACACAGGGGGGGTACTGTATGTACATATTATACACAGGGGGGAGTACTGTATGTACATATTATACACAGGGGGAGGTACTGTATGTACATATTATACACAGGGGGGGTACTGTATGTACATATTATACACAGTGGGGGGTACTGTATGTACATATTATATACAGGGGGGGAGGTACTGTATGTAATATTATTACACAGGGGGGAGGAACTGTATGTACATATTATACACAGGGGGGGGGGTACTGTATGTACATATTATACACGGGGGAGTACTGTAGGTACATATATACACAGGGGGAAGGTACTGTATGTACATATTATACACAGGGGGGAGGTACTGTATGTACATATTATACAGGGGGAGGTATTGTATGTAATATTATACACAGGGGGGGAGGTACTGTATGTACATATTATACACAGGGGGAGGTACTGTATGTACATATTAAACACAGGGGGAGGTACTGTATGTACATATTATACACAGGGGGGGGTACTGTATGTACATATTATACACAGGGGGAGGTACTTTATGTACATATTATACACAGGGGGAGGTACTGTATGTACATATTATACACAGGGGGAGGTACTGTATGTACATATTATACACAGGGGGGTACTGTATGTACATATTATACACAGGGGGGGTACTGTATGTACATATTATACACGGGGGAGGTACTGTATGTACATATTATACAGGGGGGTGGAGGTACTGTATGTACATATTATACACAGGGGGAGGGACTGTATGTACATATTATACACAGGGGGGAGGTACTGTATGTACATATTATACAGGGGGAGGTATTGTATGTACATATTATACACAGGGGGGGAGGTACTGTATGTACATATTATACACAGGGGGAGGTACTGTATGTACATATTATACACAGGGGGAGGTACTGTATGTACATATTATACACAGGGGGAGGTACTGTATGTACATTTTATACACAGGGGGGGTACTGTATGTACATATTATACACAGGGGGAGGTACTGTATGTACATATTATACAGGGGGGAGGTACTGTATGTACATATTATACACAGGGGGAGGTACTGTATGTACATATTATACAGGGGGGAGGTACTGTATGTACATATTATACATGGGGGGTACTGTATGTACATATTATACAGGGGGGAGGTACTGTATGTACATATTATACACAGGGGGAGGTACTGTATGTACATATTATACACAGGGGGGAGGTACTGTATGTACATATTATACACAGGGGGGAGGTACTGTATGTACATATTATACACAGGGGGGAGATACTGTATGTACATATTATACAGGGGGGAGGTACTGTATGTACATATTATACACAGGGGGGGGGGTACTGTATGTACATATTATACACGGGGGAGGTACTGTATGTACATATTATACACAGGGGGAGGTACTGTATGTACATATTATACACAGGGGGGAGGTACTGTATGTACATATTATACAGGGGGAGGTATTGTATGTACATATTATACACAGGGGGGGAGGTACTGTATGTACATATTATACACAGGGGGAGGTACTGTATGTACATATTATACACAGGGGGAGGTACTGTATGTACATATTATACACAGGGGGAGGTACTGTATGTACATATTATACACAGGGGGGGGTCCTGTATGTACATATTATACACAGGGTGGAGTACTTTATGTACATATTATACACAGGGGGCGGTTACTGTATGTCAATTATTATACACAGGGTGAGGTATGTATGTACATATTATACACCAGTGGGTGTACTGTAATGCTACATATTATACACAGGGGGGTACTTGTATGTACCTATTATACACGGGGAGGTACTGTATGTACATTATTATACAGGGGGTGGAGGTCACTGTATGTAACATATTATACAAAGGGGGAGGGACCTGTATGTACCATATTATACACAGGGGGAGGTACTGTATGTACATATTATACAGGGGAGGTATTGTATGTACATATTATACACAGGGGGGGAGGGTACTGTATGTACATTATACACAGGGGGAGGTACTGTATGTACATATTATACACAGGGGGAGGTACTGTATGTACATATTATACACAGGGGGAGGTACTGTATGTACATTTTATACACAGGGGGGGTACTGTATGTACATATTATACACAGGGGGGAGGTACTGTATGTACAATTATACAGGGGGAGGTACTGTATGTACATATTATACACAGGGGGAGGTACTGTATGTACATATTATACAGGGGGGAGGTACTGTATGTACATATTATACAGGGGGAGGTACTGTATGTACATATTATACAGGGGGGAGGTACTGTATGTACATATTATACACAGGGGGAGGTACTGTATGTACATATTATACACAGGGGGAGGTACTGTATGTACATATTATACACAGGGGGAGGTACTGTATGTACATATTATACACAGGGGGAGGTACTGTATGTACATATTATACACAGGGGGGAGGTACTGTATGTACATATTATACACAGGTGGGGGTACTGTATGTACATATTCTCCCCCGGGGGAGGTACTGTATGTACATATTATACACAGGGGGAGGTACTGTATGTACATATTATACACAGGGGGGGTACTGTATGTACATATTATACAGGGGGGAGGTACTGTATGTACATATTATACACAGGGGGGGAGGTACTGTATGTACATATTATACACAGGGGGGAGGTACTGTATGTACATATTATACACAGGGGGGAGATACTGTATGTACATATTATACAGGGGGAGGTACTGTATGTACATATTATACACAGGGGGGGGTACTGTATGTACATATTATACACAGGGGGAGGTACTGTATGTACATATTATACACAGGGGAGGTACTGTATGTACATATTATACACAGGGGGGAGGTACTGTATGATGTACATATTATACACAGGGGGGGTACTGTATGTACATATTATACACAGGGGGAGGTACTGTATGTACATATTATACACAGGGGGGAGGTAGTGTATGATGTACATATTATACACAGGGGGGGTACTGTATGTACATATTATACACAGGGGGAGGTACTGTATGTACATATACACAGGGGGAGGTACTGTATGTACATATTATACACAGGGGGGAGGTACTGTATGTACATATTATACACAGGGGGGAGATACTGTATGTACATATTATACAGGGGGGAGGTACTGTATGTACATATTATACACAGGGGGAGGTACTGTATGTACATATTATACACAGGGGGAGGTACTGTATGTACATATTATACACAGGGGGAGGTACTGTATGTACATATTATACACAGGGGGGAGGTACTGTATGATGTACATATTATACACAGGGGGGGTACTGTATGTACATATTATACACAGGGGGGAGGTACTGTATGTACATATTATACACAGGGGGGAGGTACTGTATGTACATATACACGGGAGAGGTACTGTATGTACATATTATACACAGGGGGAGGTACTGTATGTACATATTATACACAGGGGGGGTACTGTATGTACATATACACAGGGGGAGGTACTGTATGTACATATTATACACAGGGGGGGAGGTACTGTATGTACATATTATACACAGGGTGAGGTACTGTATGTACATATTATACACAGGGGGGAGGTACTGTATGTACATATTATACACGGGGGGGAGGTACTGTATGTACATATTATACACAGGGGAGGTACTGTATGTACATATTATACACAGGGGGGGGTACTGTATGTACATATTATACATGGGGGGGGGAGGTACTGTATGTACATATTATACACAGGGGGAGGTACTGTATGTACATATTATACACAGGGGGGAGGTACTGTATGTACATATTATACACAGGGGGAGGTACTGTATGTACATATTATACACAGGGGGGGGGTACTGTATGTACATATTATACACAGGGGGAGGTACTGTATGTACATATTATACACAGGGGGGGTACTGTATGTACATATTATACACAGGGGGGGTACTGTATGTACATATTATACAGGGGGGGAGGTACTGTATGTACATATTATACACAGGAGAGGTACTGTATGTACATATTATACACAGGGGGGGAGGTACTGTATGTACATATTATACACAGGGGGAGGTACTGTATGTACATATTATACACAGGGGGGGAGGTACTGTATGTACATATTATACACAGGGGGGGTACTGTATGTACATATTATACAGGGGGGGGTACTGTATGTACATATTATACACAGGGGGGGAGGTACTGTATGTACATATTATACACAGGGGGGAGATACTGTATGTACATATTATACACAGGGGGGGAGGTACTGTATGTACATATTATACAGGGGGGGGAGGTACTGTATGTACATATTATACACAGGGGGGAGATACTGTATGTACATATTATACACAGGGGGGGGAGGTACTGTATGTACATATTATACACAGGGGGGGAGATACTGTATGTACATATTATACACAGGGGGGGAGGTACTGTATGTACATATTATACACAGGGGGAGGTACTGTATGTACATATTATACCCCGGGGGGGGGGGGGGGGGGGGTACTGTATGTACATATTATACACAGGGGAGGTACTGTATGTACATATTATACACAGGGGGGGAGGTACTGTATGTACATATTATACACAGGGGGGGGTACTGTATGTACATATTATACACAGGGGGAGGTACTGTATGTACATATTATACACAGGGGGAGGTACTGTATGTACATATTATACACAGGGGGGAGGTACTATATGTACATATTATACAGGGGGGAGGTACTGTATGTACATATTATACACAGGGGGAGGTACTGTATGTACATATTATACACAGGGGGAGGTACTGTATGTACATATTATACACAGGGGGAGGTACTGTATGTACATATTATACAGGGGGAGGTACTGTATGTACATATTATACACAGGGAGAGGTACTGTATGTACATATTATACACAGGGGGGGAGGTACTGTATGTACATATTATACACAGGGGGGAGGTACTGTATGTACATATTATACAAGGGGGAGGTACTGTATGTACATATTATACACAGGGAGAGGTACTGTATGTACATATTATACACAGGGGGAGGTACTGTATGTACATATTATACAGGGGGAGGTACTGTATGTACATATTATACACAGGGGGGGGAGGTACTGTATGTACATATTATACACAGGGGGAGGTACTGTATGTACATATTATACAGGGGGGAGGTACTGTATGTACATATTATACACAGGGGGGGAGGTACTGTATGTACATATTATACAGGGGGGGAGGTACTGTATGTACATATTATACACAGGGAGAGGTACTGTATGTACATATTATACACAGGGGGAGGTACTGTATGTACATATTATACAGGGGGGGAGGTACTGTATGTACATATTATACACGGGGGGGGAGGTACTGTATGTACATATTATACACAGGGGGAGGTACTGTATGTACATATTATACACAGGGGGGAGGTACTGTATGTACATATTATACAGGGGGGAGATACTGTATGTACATATTATACACAGGGGGGAGGTACTGTATGTACATATTATACAGGGGGGAGATACTGTATGTACATATTATACACAGGGGGGAGGTACTGTATGTACATATTATACACAGGGGGAGGTACTGTATGTACATATTATACACAGGGGGGAGGTACTATATGTACATATTATATACAGGTTACACATATAGGGGACAGGGGACACACGTATACACATCTGGACTCGCTATATACTGCGGCTCTTGTTTTCACTGGGTGGCCGTCACTCCGGGCACAGCGCCACCTCACACGGCTCCATGACAGACTGGGCTCTGCCCCTTTTTTCCCGCTTATAGCAAGGGCCGATCAGCTGCTCAGTGACGTCACCACGGGGTCTCCTTGGCCGACTTGAAGCGATAGAGGAGCTGTCGCCATGGGAACCGTGAGAGGGCGTGTCTTCAGAAGGTCACGTGAACTGTATCCCCGTAAAAATGGAGAAACGCGTCCTCTAACACCCGTCCCTAGCAACGGCTGGAGGAGACATGGCGGAGGACGGAGACCCCGGGGCCCTGAACGGCGAACAGGAGCGGAGACTGCGAGACTGGAAGGTAACGTGTGCCGGGTATACAGTGTGTGCACTGCCGGGTATACAGTATATACACACACCGGGCACTGCAGGGTATACAGTATATACACACACACATCGGGCACTGCAGGGTATACAGTATATACACACACCGGGCACTGCAGGGTATACAGTATATATACACACACCGGGCACTGCAGGGTATACAGTATATACACACACTCCGGGCACTGCAGGGTATACAGTATATATACACACACCGGGCACTGCAGGGTATACAGTATATATATATACACTCCGGGCACTGCAGGGTATACAGTATATATACACACACCGGGCACTGCAGGGTATACAGTATATATACACACACACCTGGCACTGCAGGGTATACAGCATATACACACACCGGGCACTGCAGGGTATACAGTATATATACACACACCGGGCACTGCAGGGTATACAGTATATATACACACACCGGGCACTGCAGGGTATACAGTATATATATATACACTCCGGGCACTGCAGGGTATACAGTATATATACATACACACCTGGCACTGCAGGGTATACAGTATATACACACACCGGGCACTGCAGGGTATACAGTATATATACATATATATACACACACACACACCGGGCACTGCAGGGTATACAGTATATATACACACACACCTGGCACTGCAGGGTATACAGTATATATACACACACTGGGCACTGCAGGGTATACAGTATATATACACACACACCGGGCACTGCAGGGTATACAGTATATATATATACACACCGGGCACTGCAGGGTATACAGTATATACACACACCGGGCACTGCAGGGTATACAGTATATATACATATATATACACACACACCGGGCACTGCAGGGTATACAGTATATACATATATATACACACACCGGGCACTGCAGGGTATACAGTATATACATATATATACACACACCGGGCACTGCAGGGTATACAGTATATACACACACCTGGCACTGCAGGGTATACAGTATATATACACACACCGGGCACTGCAGGGTATACAGTATATACACACACCGGGCACTGCAGGGTATACAGTATATACACACACCGGACACTGCAGGGTATACAGTATATACACACACCTGGCACTGCAGGGTATACAGTATATATACACACACCGGGCACTGCAGGGTATACAGTATATACACACACCGGGCACTGCAGGGTACACAGTATATATACATATATATACACACACACCGGGCACTGCAGGGTATACAGTATATACATATATATACACACACACACCGGGCACTGCAGGGTATACAGTATATATATACACACCGGACACTGCAGGGTATACAGTATATATACACACCGGGCACTGCAGGGTATACAGTATATATACACACACCGGGCACTGCAGGGTATACAGTATATATATACACACCGGACACTGCAGGGTATACAGTATATACATATATATATACACACACACACCGGGCACTGCAGGGTATACAGTATATATATACACACCGGACACTGCAGGGTATACAGTATATACACACACCGGGCACTGCAGGGTATACAGCATATATACATACACACACCGGGCACTGCAGGGTATACAGTATATACACACACCGGGCACACACAGGGTTATACAGTTACTATAAATTATACACCACATGCTGATTGCTATATACTGTACAGTAACTTATATATCACATATCCAGCTGCTGTGTTATCAGGGTTATACAGTTACTATACATTATATACCACATGCTGCTATACTGTACAGTAACTTATATATCACATATCCAGCTGCTGTGTTATCAGGGTTATACAGTTACTATACATTATATACCACATGCTGCTATACTGTACAGTAACTTATATATCACATATCCAGCTGCTGTGTTATTAGGGTTATACAGTTACTATACATTATATACCACATGCTGCTATACTGTACAGTAACTTATATATCACATATCCAGCTGCTGCTGTGTTATCAGGGTTATACAGTTACTATACATTATATACCACATGCTGATTGCTATACTGTACAGTAACTTATATATCACATATCCAGCTGCTGTGTTATCAGGGTTATACAGTTACTATACATTATATACCACATGCTGCTATACTGTACAGTAACTTATATAACATCCAGCTGCTGTGTTATTAGGGTTATACAGTTACTATACATTATATACCACATGCTGCTATACTGTACAGTAACTTATATATCACATATCCAGCTGCTGCAGTGTTATCAGGGTTATACAGTTACTATACATTATACACCACATGCTGCTATACTATACAGTAACTTATATTTCACATATCCAGCTGCTGCTGTGTTATCAGGGCTATACAGTTACTATACATTATACACCACATGCTGCTATACTGTACAGTAACTTATATATCACATATCCAGCTGCTGTGTTATCAGGGTTATACAGTTACTATACATTATATACCACATGCTGCTATACTGTACAGTAACTTATATATCACATATCCAGCTGCTGCAGTGTTATCAGGGTTATACAGTTACTATACATTATACACCACATGCTGCTATACTGTACAGTAACTTATATATCACATATCCAGCTGCTGCTGTGTTATCAGGGTTATACAGTTACTATACATTATACACCACATGCTGCTATACTGTACAGTAACTTATATATCACATATCCAGCTGCTGTGTTATCAGGGTTATACAGTTACTATACATTATACACCACATGCTGATATACTGTACAGTAACTTATATATCACATATCCAGCTGCTGCAGTGTTATCAGGGTTATACAGTTACTATACATTATATACCACATGCTGATTACTATACCGTACAGTAACTTATATATCACATAACCAGCTGCAGTGTTATCAGGGTTATACAGTTACTATACATTATATACCACATGCTGATTGCTATACTGTACAGTAACTTATATATCACATATCCAGCTGCTGTGTTATCAGGGTTATACAGTTACTATACATTATATACCACATGCTGCTATACTGTACAGTAACCTATATATCACATATCCAGCTGCTGCTGTGTTATCAGGGCTATACAGTTACTATACATTATACACCACATGCTGCTATACTGTACAGTAACTTATATATCACATATCCAGCTGCTGCTGTGTTATCAGGGTTATCCAGTTACTATACATTATATACCACATGCTGCTATACTGTACAGTAACTTATATATCACATATCCAGCTGCTGTGTTATTAGGGTTATACAGTTACTACACATATACCACATGCTGCTATACTGTACAGTAACTTATATATCACATCCAGCTGCATTGTTATCAGGGTTATACAGTTACTATACATTATACACCACATGCTGCTATACTGTAAAGTAACTTATATATCACATATCCAGCTGCTGCTGTGTTATCAGGGTTATACAGTTACTATACATTATACACCACATGCTGCTATACTGTACAGTAACTTATATATCACATATCCAGCTGCCGCAGTGTTATCAGGGTTATCCAGTTACTATACATTATATACCACATGCTGCTATACTGTACAGTAACTTATATATCACATATCCAGCTGCTGTGTTATTAGGGTTATACAGTTACTACACATATACCACATGCTGCTATACTGTACAGTAACTTATATATCACATCCAGCTGCATTGTTATCAGGGTTATACAGTTACTATACATTATACACCACATGCTGCTATACTGTAAAGTAACTTATATATCACATATCCAGCTGCTGCTGTGTTATCAGGGTTATACAGTTACTATACATTATACACCACATGCTGATTGCTATACTGTACAGTAACTTATATATCACATAACCAGCTGCTGTGTTATCAGGGTTATACAGTTACTATACATTATATACCACATGCTGCTATACTGTACAGTAACTTATATATCACATATCCAGCTGCTGCTGTGTTATCAGGGTTATACAGTTACTATACATTATATACCACATGCTGCTATACTGTACAGTAACTTATATATCACATATCCAGCTGTGTGTGTGTTATCAGGGTTATACAGTTACTATACATTATATACCACATGCTGCTATACTGTACAGTAACTTATATAACATCCAGCTGCTGTGTTATTAGGGTTATACAGTTACTATACATTATATACCACATGCTGCTATACTGTACAGTAACTTATATATCACATATCCAGCTGCTGCAGTGTTATCAGGGTTATACAGTTACTATACATTAAACGCAGTGTGAACCCAGCCTTATTCAGAATAACAATCAGTCAGGACGGATTCTACTCCTAATCCAGGGCACCACTGTATATGGTGTCGGTATATTTTATAATAATGCTTTTATTTGTATAGCGCACACAGATTCCGCAGCATTTTACATATTAATATATATATTTATACACAAGTAGGCGAATGAGGCGGCACTCCGGTATAAGTGAAGAAAAAGTGGTGTTTATTCACCCATTAGTAAGCAACGTTTCCATCTCTCCTTGAGATCTTTTTCAAGCAACAACATCAGAGTGACAATGCTCGAGATTTAACATAGAAGCCCCTCCCATTGCACATCCCATCATTAGTGACATCATCATTATATGTAAACAATATATACAACAGCATAATGTGATGCATCCAAACAATGTGAGACCTCAATTCGTGTATATACAACGTGAACAAAGTGTCATGTGGGTAACCGATCCTCTCCATCTGTACAAACAAGTCCGTAAAGTAAATGTAATAAGTCCATAGCATAGTCCAATCAGTATTCGGTTAGTGGAGAAGGCCGTCACTCACCCCATCAATTAGCGATCAGTGGGTTCATGGCGTCTGTGTTTGGTAAAGTCTGAACCACGGAGTGTCACTTGTGCGGCTTCTAATTCGCGTCCACATTGAGGGCAAGCTGTACCCTTTCCCAAGATGGCGTCCGCGGGGCTTAGACCAAGACCGTTGCTGATGGAATCTGATGACGCGATCCGGACCTCCCGGTGGACATTGCGTTCACTCCACCCATGCGTGGTTCAGACTTTACCAAACACAGACGCCATGAACCCACTGATCGCTAATTGATGGGGTGAGTGACGGCCTTCTCCACTAACCGAATACTGATTGGACTATGCTATGGACTTATTACAGTTACTTTACGGACTTGTTTGTACAGATGGAGAGGGTCGGTTACCCACATGACACTTTGTTCACGTTGTATATACACGAATTGAGGTCTCACATTGTTTGGATGCATCACATTATGCTGTTGTATATATTGTTTACATATAATGATGATGTCACTAATGATGGGATGTGCAATGGGAGGGGCTTCTATGTTAAATACCGAGCATTGTCACTCTGATGTTGTTGCTTGAAAAAGATCTCAAGGAGAGATGGAAACGTTGCTTACTAATGGGTAAATAAACACCACTTTTTCTTCACTTATACCGGAGTGCCGCCTCATTCGCCTACTTGTGAATTTGGAATCCTGGGTCCGTGCACCCACCTGAGCCTCAGAGCCGTCTAGCAGCCTGTTGTTTGTGTGTGTATATGTGTATAAATATACACAGTCTTGTCTTCCAGATTGAGTCCCGGATCAGTAATGAGGAATATCTCCGGAGTCATCGGGAGGTGAAGCTGTTGCTCTCTGGATTCCTCCGGTAATAATAACATTATATCAGATCAGCCTGGTGGGGGGGAGATCTGCCGTCTTCTTCATCTTCAATTCTTTTTTTGTTTAGAGAAATTTTACTGAAAAGGCCGGAAAATATCAGAGAATTCGCAGCAGGTAAGGAATGTCCCCTCCCCCATCCCAACCGCACCTCATCATACACATCCCCTCCCCCATCCCAACCGCACCTCATCATACACATCCCCTCCCCCATCCCAACCGCACCTCTCATCATACACGTCCCCTCCCCCATCCCAACCGCACCTCATCATACACATCCCCTCCCCCATCCCAACCGCACCTCTCATCATACACGTCCCCTCCCCCATCCCAACCGCACCTCTCATCATACACATCCCCTCCCCCATCCCAACCGCACCTCTCATCATACACGTCCCCTCCCCCATCCCAACCGCACCTCTCATCATACACGTCCCCTCCCCCATCCCAATCGCACCTCTCATCATACACGTCCCCTCCCCCATCCCAATCGCACCTCTCATCATACACGTCCCCTCCCCCATCCCAACCGCACCTCTCATCATACACGTCCCCTCCCCCATCCCAACCGCACCTCTCATCATACACGTCCCCTCCCCCATCCCAACCGCACCTCTCATCATACACGTCCCCTCCCCCATCCCAATCGCACCTCTCATCATACACGTCCCCTCCCCCATCCCAACCGCACCTCTCATCATACACGTCCCCTCCCCCATCCCAATCGCACCTCTCATCATACACGTCCCCTCCCCCATCCCAATCGCACCTCTCATCATACACGTCCTCTCCCCCATCCCAATCGCACCTCTCATCATACACGTCCCCTCCCCCATCCCAACCGCACCTCTCATCATACACGTCCCCTCCCCCATCCCAATCGCACCTCTCATCATACACGTCCCCTTCCCAACCGCACCTCTCATAGTTTTGACTCCTGGTGGGCTGCGAGAGGAGGGGGTGACTTCTGGTTGGTGGTGGAGTGGGGGGAGACTCCTGGTGGGCTGCAGCAGTGAGGAGGGAGTAGGACTGGAGGACACATAATCTGGTGTCATCCATCAGTGAGGAGGGGGCGAAGTTGGGGTGGACACATGATTGGTGGTATAGAAGGTGCAATACTGCTGTTGGCTCTGTGGACCCCCCTGGATGGTGGCGTCGGCTCTGTGGACCCCCCTGGATGGTGGCGTCGGCTCTGTGGACCCCCCTGGATGGTGGCGTCGGCTCTGTGGACCCCCCTGGATGGTGGCGTCGGCTCTGTGGACCCCCCTGGATGGTGGCGTAATCTTTACCAATCCACCATGTTGGAGCTGGTAGGTGGCCATTGTGGTACGGATGATCCCTCCAAGGCTTTGGGTGGTGGTCACACTGGGGGATTTTATCTATCGCCATCTTGTTCTATTACAGATTGCATCCATTGTGGCTGGTGCAGATGTGACTTCTATACAGTCGGCTGGTAATACAGGCCGCCATCCTACACCTCTGTATATAACAGGAGCTTGGGGGGGGGGGGAATACACCATCCTACACCTCTGTATATAGCAGGAGCTGGGGGGCTTACACCATCCTACACCTCTGTATATAGCAGGGGGGGGGGGGAAATACACCATCCTACACCTCTGTATATAGCAGGAGCTGGGGGGCTTACACCATCCTACACCTCTGTATATAGCAGGGGGGGGGGGGGGTAATACACCATCCTACCCCTCTGTATATAACAGGAGCTTGGGGGGGGGGAATACACCATCCTACACCTCTGTATATAGCAGGAGCTGGGGGGGCTTACACCATCCTACACCTCTGTATATAACAGGAGCTTGGGGGGGGGGGGAATACACCATCCTACACCTCTGTATATAGCAGGAGCTGGGGGGGCTTACACCATCCTACACCTCTGTATATAACAGGAGCTTGGGGGGGGGGGAAATACACCATCCTACCCCTCTGTATATAGCAGGGGGGGGGGGGGGTAATACACCATCCTACACCTCTGTATATAGCAGGAGCTGGGGGGGCTTACACCATCCTACACCTCTGTATATAGCAGGGGGGGGGGGGGGGAAATACACCATCCTACACCTCTGTATATAGCAGGGGGGGGGGGGGGAAATACACCATCCTACACCTCTGTATATAACAGGAGCTTGGGGGGGGGGAATACACCATCCTACACCTCTGTATATAGCAGGAGCTGGGGGGGCTTACACCATCCTACACCTCTGTATATAACAGGAGCTTGGGGGGGGGGGGGAAATACACCATCCTACCCCTCTGTATATAGCAGGGGGGGGGGGGGGTAATACACCATCCTACACCTCTGTATATAACAGGAGCTGGGGGGGGGGGAATACACCATCCTACCCCTCTGTATATAGCAGGAGCTGGGGGGCTTACACCATCCTACACCTCTGTATATAACAGGAGCTGGGGGGGGGGGAAATACACCATCCTACCCCTCTGTATATAGCAGGGGGGGGGGGGTAATACACCATCCTACACCTCTGTATATAGCAGAAGCCGGGGGGGTGTAATACACCATCCTACCCCTCTGTATATAGCAGGAGCTGGGGGGCTTACACCATCCTACACCTCTGTATATAGCAGGAGCTGGGGGGCTTACACCATCCTACACCTCTGTATATAGCAGGGGGGGGGGGGGGTAATACACCATCCTACCCCTCTGTATATAACAGGAGCTTGGGGGGGGGGAATACACCATCCTACACCTCTGTATATAGCAGGAGCTGGGGGGGCTTACACCATCCTACACCTCTGTATATAACAGGAGCTTGGGGGGGGGGGAATACACCATCCTACACCTCTGTATATAGCAGGAGCTGGGGGGGCTTACACCATCCTACACCTCTGTATATAACAGGAGCTTGGGGGGGGGGGAAATACACCATCCTACCCCTCTGTATATAGCAGGGGGGGGGGGGGGTAATACACCATCCTACACCTCTGTATATAGCAGGAGCTGGGGGGGCTTACACCATCCTACACCTCTGTATATAGCAGGGGGGGGGGGGGGAAATACACCATCCTACACCTCTGTATATAGCAGGGGGGGGGGGGGGAAATACACCATCCTACACCTCTGTATATAACAGGAGCTTGGGGGGGGGGAATACACCATCCTACACCTCTGTATATAGCAGGAGCTGGGGGGGCTTACACCATCCTACACCTCTGTATATAACAGGAGCTTGGGGGGGGGGGGGAAATACACCATCCTACCCCTCTGTATATAGCAGGGGGGGGGGGGGGTAATACACCATCCTACACCTCTGTATATAACAGGAGCTGGGGGGGGGGGAATACACCATCCTACCCCTCTGTATATAGCAGGAGCTGGGGGGCTTACACCATCCTACACCTCTGTATATAACAGGAGCTGGGGGGGGGGGAAATACACCATCCTACCCCTCTGTATATAGCAGGGGGGGGGGGTAATACACCATCCTACACCTCTGTATATAGCAGAAGCCGGGGGGGTGTAATACACCATCCTACCCCTCTGTATATAGCAGGAGCTGGGGGGCTTACACCATCCTACCCCTCTGTATATAGCAGGAGCTGGGGGGCTTACACCATCCTACCCCTCTGTATATAACAGGAGCTTGGGGGGGGGGGGGGGGAATACACCATCCTACACCTCTGTATATAGCAGGAGCTGGGGGGGCTTACACCATCCTACACCTCTGTATATAGCAGGGGGGGGGGGGGGTAATACAGGCCGCCATCCTACACCTCTGTATATAACAGGAGCTTGGGGGGGGGGGGGGGATACACCATCCTACCCCTCTGTATATAGCAGGAGCTTGGGGGGGGGGGGGAATACACCATCCTACCCCTCTGTATATAGCAGGGGGGGGGGGGGGGGGTAATACACCATCCTACACCTCTGTATATAGCAGGAGCCGGGGTGGGGGGGGGGGGGGGGAAAATACACCATCCTACCCCTCTGTATATAGCAGGAGCTTGGGGGGGGGGGGGAATACACCATCCTACCCCTCTGTATATAGCAGGAGCTTGGGGGGGGGGGGAATACACCATCCTACCCCTCTGTATATAGCAGGGGGGGGGGGGGGGTAATACACCATCCTACACCTCTGTATATAGCAGGAGCCGGGGTGGGGGGGGGGGGGGGAAATACACCATCCTACCCCTCTGTATATAGCAGGAGCAGGGGGGGGGGGTGTAATACACCATCCTACCCCTCTGTATATAGCAGAAGCCGGGGGGGTAATACACCATCCTACCCCTCTGTATATAGCAGGGGGGGGGGGGGGGGGGTAATACACCATCCTACACCTCTGTATATAGCAGGAGCCGGGGGGGGGGGGGAAATACACCACCCTACCCCTCTGTATATAGCAGGAGCAGGGGGGGGGGGGGGGGGTGTAATACACCATCCTACCCCTCTGTATATAGCAGGAGCAGGGGGGGGGGGTGTAATACACCATCCTACCCCTCTGTATATAGCAGGAGCAGGGGGGGGGGGGTGTAGTACACCATCCTACCCCTCTGTATATAGCAGAAGCCGGGGGGGTAATACACCATCCTACCCCTCTGTATATAGCAGGGGGGGGGGGGGGGTAATACACCATCCTACCCCTCTGTATATAGCAGGAGCTGGGGGGGGGGGGAATACACCATCCTACCCCTCTGTATATAGCAGGAGCTGGGGGGGGAATACATCATCCTACCCCTCTGTATATAGCAGGGGGGGGGGTAATACACCATCCTACACCTCTGTATATAGCAGGAGCTGGGGGGCTTACACCATCCTGCCCCTCTGTATATAGCAGGAGCTGGGGGGGGGGGGGAATACACCATCCTACCCCTCTGTATATAGCAGGAGCTGGGGGGGGGAATACATCATCCTACCCCTCTGTATATAGCAGGGGGGGGGGGGTAATACACCATCCTACACCTCTGTATATAGCAGGAGCCCGGGGAGTAATACACCATCCTACCCCTCTGTATATAGCAGGGGGGGGGGGGGGTAATACAGGCCGCCATCCTACACCTCTGTATATAGCAGTATATAGCGGGTGGCGTGCAGCTAATAATAAGCGGGCCCCGGCTGCCATCTGTAATCACAGGTTATAATAGCCGCCTGTCAGCAGGGACCTTGTTACCTTCCTGTAATGAGGCTCAGCATCCAGCCGGGTACGCTGTGTCCGCAGGGAGCGCCCCGGACCATGGAAAAATGGAGATAACCATGGCTGCGGGCCGGATGCCATAATGCGTAATGAATTCAATTATTGCACGAACACAACCCCGGCCCCCGGAGGCCGTATACAGGATACACACAGGGGTGGGGTCTATCTGACAAGATATAGTACAGGGAGTAGTGGTGAGTGGAAGCACAATCCAGGGGAGGTGGTATGAGGATGGGGGTCCCACACCCTGTGAGTGCAGGAGGGGCCGGCTGGTGTCTGCCGAGACGCTCCAGACTGCCCCTAAAGATCCATAATGGCTTTTATTCAATCATATTACAGCCGTGTAATGTGGTTACCCAGTACCGCACACACAACAGTTACTATGGAAATATAGCCCGGAGAAAGCAGCCTTACCATACAGGAACATTAACCCTGCCTGTGCCAGAGAAGAGCAGTCTAGGTATCATCACACCTAGAACACACAGCCCTGTATCATATCACACCTAGAACACACAGCCCTGTATCATATCACACCTAGAACACACAGCCCTGTATCATATCACACCTAGAACACCCAGCCCCAATTTAATGTCATCACACCTAGAACACCCAGCCCCGTATATCATGTCATCACACCTAGAACACCCAGCCCCGTATATCATGTCATCACACCTAGAACACCCAGCCCCGTATATCATGTCATCACACCTAGAACACCCAGCCCCGTATATCATGTCATCACACCTAGAACACCCAGCCCCGTATATCATGTCATCACACCTAGAACACCCAGCCCCGTATATCATGTCATCACACCTAGAACACCCAGCCCCGTATCATGTCATCACACCTAGAACACCCAGCCCAGTATAATGCCATCACACCTAGAACACCCAGCTCCGTATCATATCACACCTAGAACACCCAGCCCCGGGATTATATCACACCTAGAACACCCAGCTCCGTATCATATCATCACGCCTAGAACACCCAGCCCTGGATCATATCACACCTAGAACACCCAGCTCCGTATCATATCATCACACCTAGAACACCCAGCCCAATATAATGCCATCACACTTAGAACACCCAGCTCCGTATCATATCATCACGCCTAGAACACCCAGCCCCGTATCATATCATCACGCCTAGAACACCCAGCCCCATATCATTTCATCACGCCTAGAACACCCAGCCCCATATCATTTCATCACGCCTAGAACACCCAGCCCCATATCATTTCATCACGCCTAGAACACCCAGCCCAATATAATACCATCACACCTAGAACACCCAATCCCTTATGTAATCACACCTAGAACATTCAACCCCATATCTACATATCATGTCATCAAACCTAGAACACCCAGCCTCATATCTACACATCCTATCACACCTAGAACATATCTATAGGAGGTTCTGCAGACGCAGCATCTTACCCTCTGTTCTTGTAGATTATTTCACAGATCCGACACTGCGAGAAAAGATCCAGGAGAAGAGGAGTCTGAGAGATGGCGTGACTGCCCCGCCGATGACCCAGATATACAGCCCGGGCCGACCCGCCGATGACCCAGATATACAGCCCGGGCCGACCCGCCGATGACCCCGATATACAGCCCAGGACCGACTCGCCACTGACCCCAATGTACAGTCCTGGCCGACCCGCCGATGACCCCGATATACAGCCCTGCCCGACCCCGATATACAGCCCAGGACCGACTCGCCACTGACCCCGATGTACAGTCCTGGCCGACCCGCCAATGACCCAGATGTACAGCCCGGGCCGACCCCGATATACAGCCTTGACCGACCCGCCGCTGACCCCAATATACAGCCCGGACCGACCTGCCGCTAACCCCAATATACAGTCCTGGCCGCCCCGCTACTGACCCCGATACACCACCCCTGATGTCCCCAACACTGGGGGTTTTCTCAGGGGCCCCCAGCCCCTTCATGTTTCCGCTTCCCATCTCATTATATCTACATGTATCCACCAGTAACTTTGTTATGGTTTTTCCTTCACCTTCAGAGCTGCAATTACAATTCCGCTGCCTCCCTGTGAGCCGCACATCTTTCCATCAATGTGCCGCATCAGAGACCAGAAGCCACAGAACGTCACAAGCCTCAGCTGCCCCCTGCTGGCTGTACAGAGCCTATCCTGCTGTGCTGCATTGTTGGAGATGTTGTGTGTGCTGTCCTGGTGGACCTGGAGAGGGTTGGTCTCTGCGGGAGTCACCGCCATCATTCATCATCTGTTCCTAGAAAGCACAGGTGATCAGATAGGATGAGTCTGTGAAAAGAGAACGCCTCAGCCGCCATTATAGAGAGCAGCCGCCATTATAATAGAGGACGCCTCAGCCGCCATTATAATAGAGGATGCCTCAGCCGCCATTATAGAGAGCAGCCGCCATTATAATAGAGGACGCCTCAGCCGCCATTATAATAGAGGACGCCTCAGCCGCCATTATAATAGAGGACGCCTCAGCCGCCATTATAATAGAGGACGCCTCAGCCGCCATTATAATAGAGGACGCCTCAGCCGCCATTATAATAGAGGACGCCTCAGCCGCCATTATAATAGAGGACGCCTCAGCCGCCATTATAATAGAGGACGCCTCAGCCGCCATTATAATAGAGGACGCCTCAGCCGCCATTATAATAGAGGACGCCTCAGCCGCCATTATAATAGAGGATGCCTCAGCCGCCATTATAGAGAGCAGCCACCATTATAATAGAGAACGCCTCAGCCGCCATTATAATAGAGGACGCCTCAGCCGCCATAATAGAGAACGCCTCAGCCGCCATTATAATAGAGGACGCCTCAGCCGCCATTATAATAGAGAACGCCTCAGCCGCCATTATAATAGAGGACGCCTCAGCCGCCATTATAGAGAGCAGCCGCCATTATAATAGAGAACGCCTCAGCCGCCATTATAATAGAGGACGCCTCAGCAGCCATTATAATAGAGGACGCCTCAGCCGCCATTATAGAGAGCAGCCGCCATTATAATAGAGAACGCCTTAGCCGCCATTATAGAGAGCAGCCGCCATTATAATAAAGAACGCCGCAGCCGCCATAATAGAAAACGCCGCAGCCGCCATTATAATAGAGAACGCCGCAGCCGCCATTATAATAGAGAATGCCGCAGGCGCCATTATAGAGAGCAGCCGCCATTATAATAGAGGACGCCTCAGCCGCCATTATAATAGAGGACGCCTCAGCCGCCATTATAATAGAGGATGCCTCAGCCGCCATTATAATTGAGGACGCCTCAGCCGCCATTATAGAGAGCAGCCGCCATTATAATAGAGAACGCCTCAGCCGCCATTATAATAGAGGACGCCTCAGCCGCCATTATAATAGAGGACGCATCAGCCGCCATTATAGAGAGCAGCCACCATTATAATAGAGGACGCCTCAGCCGCCATTATAATAAAGAACGCCTCAGCCGCCATTATAATAGTGGACGCCTCAGCCGCCATTATAATAAAGAATGCCTCAGCCGCCATTATAATAGTGGACGCCTCAGCCGCCATTATAAAGAGCAGCCGCCATTATAATAAAGAACGCCTCAGCAGCCATTATAATAGAGGACGCCTCAGCAGCCATTATAATAGAGGACGCCTCAGCCGCCATTATAACAGCGCACAGACATTATAATAGAGAGCAGCCACCATTACAGTAGAGAGTGCCTCAGCCACCATTACAGTAGAGAGTGCCTCAGCCGCCATTACAAGAGACCCCCCGCCAGCAGCAGCTCCTGTACCAGCTGTACAAAGCCCTGGCCGCCATCTATATAGACGCCTGTACACATCCCTGGCCGCCATCTATATAGACGCCTGTAGACAGCCCTGGCCGCCATCTATATAGACGCCTGTAGACAGCCCTGGCCGCCATCTATATAGACGCCTGTACACAGCCCTGGCCGCCATCTATATAGACGCCTGTACACAGCCCTGGCCGCCATCTATATAGACGCCTGTAGACAGCCCTGGCCGCCCATCTATATAGACGCCTGTACACAGCCCTGGCCGCCATCTATATAGACGCCTGTACACAGCCCTGGCCGCCATCTATATAGACGCCTGTAGACAGCCCTGGCCGCCATCTATATAGACGCCTGTAGACAGCCCTGGCCGCCATCTATATAGACGCCTGTACACAGCCCTGGCCGCCATCTATATAGACGCCTGTACACAGCCCTGGCCGCCATCTATATAGACGCCTGTACACAGCCCTGGCCGCCATCTATATAGACGCCTGTAGACAGCCCTGGCCGCCCATCTATATAGACGCCTGTACACAGCCCTGGCCGCCATCTATATAGACGCCTGTACACAGCCCTGGCCGCCATCTATATAGACGCCTGTACACAGCCCTGGCCGCCATCTATATAGACGCCTGTACACAGCCCTGGCCGCCATCTATATAGACGCCTGCACAGCAGCCCTGACGTCACAGGGAGCGGAGAGATGTCAGTGTGTGGGTGGACAGGCAGCATGGTGCACAGAGCCTGCAGCAGCATTCAGCATCCTGCGCCCTCAGAGCTGCCATCCTGCTTCCTGTGTTAACAGTGGTAACTGTGCAGCCCCAGACAGTCCAGCGGGAGCCGCTCACAATAACTATAATGGCTGCTCCCCGGGGGCCACACCAGTCACACAGGCCAAACATACCTCACCCCGGGGTAACTGCTGCCTGCCTAAGGGGTTAAACAAAAACGATACCTAATAACACACACACACACACACACACATTATATATACACATAGTAAACTGTAATAACACTCCCTCTTCTATATACATACACAATGATATCTCCTGCAGATTATTACACCCCTGACCTCTCTACAGATCTGCAGAACATCGCTCTGTCCTCTCTACCTCCTGATACATAGTGATATATCCTGCAGATTATTACACCCGACCTCTCTACAGAACATTGCTCTGTCCTCTCTACCTCCAGATACATAGTGATATATCCTGCAGATTATTACACCCCTGACCTCTCTACAGAACATCGCTCTGTCCTCTCTACCTCCAGATACATAGTGATATATCCTGCAGATTATTACACCCCTGACCTCTCTACAGAACATCGCTCTGTCCTCTCTACCTCGAGATACATAGTGATATATCCTGCAGATTATTACACCCGTCCTCTCTACAGATCTGCAGAACATCGCTCTGTCCTCTCCTCATGATACATAGTGATATATCCTGCAGACTATTACCCCCTGACCTCCAGTGTTACTATGTGGCCCTCAGTCTGTAGTAAATCCCATTAGCAGCTGTTTATTGACTATTAATATGGTGGTCTCTATGGATGAGCTGTCAGGGTACCATCTGCGTCCTGTCCCCGGCAGCAGCATGGCAGAGAAGGAGTTAACACCCCCCCCCCCTTCCCTCCGGCTGTGATGTGGGTGAGGGGCTTACAGCGAGACTCTCACACTCTCACCCTCCCCCTCTCAGGATCTGCTGCCCTGGAGGGCCAAACATTGTGTCACAGACAATAGAGAGAATGGCGGCAGTAGCGGCAGGTGTCGGGCAGTATGAAGGGCGCCCCCTGCTGCTCCGCCTCTATACACACAGAATGCTGAAGTTATTCCGAGCTGCCGCCGTATAAAAGCCCCCCGCCGTGTGGAAACATATCTACACATCCGAAGCCAAGAGCACCGGGCCCGACCTCATCCAATCAGACACCAGCACCTCATCACATGACCGCAAGCTTAGCCAACATGGAGAGCATTTTATTACAGAAGGAAAAGAGCGTGAATGCTGACATGTCCCCAAACACGAAGCCAATGATGGAAGCACAGCGCCCCCTGCAGTGCGCTCATTCTGATGTAGATTTGGGGGCACCGCCGCCCTCTGGTGGGGATCCTGATGCAACGCCGCCCTCTGGTGGGGATCCTGATGCAACGCCGCCCTCTGGTGGGGATAGTGAGGTAACACCGCCCTCTGGTGGGGATCCTGATGTGACGTCGCCCTCTGGTGGGGATCCTGATGCAACGCCGCCCTCTGGTGGGGATAGTGAGGTAACGCCGCCCTCTGGTGGGGATAGTGAGGTAACGCCGCCCTCTGGTGGGGATCCTGATGTGACGCCGCCCTCTGGTGGGGATTGTGACAGGATGCCGCCCTCTGGTGGGGATTGTGACAGGATGCCGCCCTCTGGTGGGGATTGTGACAGGATGCCGCCCTCTGGTGGGGATTGTGACAGGATGCCGCCCTCTGGTGGGGATTGTGACAGGATGCCGCCCTCTGGTGGGGATTGTGACAGGATGCCGCCCTCTGGTGGGGATTGTGACAGGATGCCGCCCTCTGGTGGGGATTGTGACGCGATGCCGCCCCCTGGTGGTGACCCAAAGGTAACACCGCCCTCCATAGACTTGCTTTGCTTCGATAACCAGTGCTTGTAGCGTTTTGTTTTTGGTCTCATAAAATGGACGACATCCATCGGCATCCGGACTTTATCAATGCCGTTCACCTGCAGGGTAGGAGGAAAACAATCAGTATGTTACAAAGAGACCCCGATGTTCCCTCACCCCCCCCCCCCCCCCCCAACGTCCCCTCACAAACACCACAGAGCCCCCCAATGTCCCCTCACACACCACAGAGAGCCCCCCAATGTCCCCTCACACACCACACAGAGCCCCCCAATGTCCCCTTACACACCACAGAGCCCCCCAATGTCCCCTCACACACCACAGAGAGCCCCCCAATGTCCCCTCACATACCACACACAGAGCCCCCCAATGTCCCCTCACATACCACACACAGAGCCCCCCAATGTCCCCTCACATACCACACACAGAGCCCCCCAATGTCCCCTCACACACCACACACAGAGCCCCCCAATGTCCCCTCACACACCACACAGAGCCCCCCAATGTCCCCTCACACACCACAGAGAGCCCCCCAATGTCCCCTCACACACACCACAGAGAGCCCCCCAATGTCCCCTCACACACCACAGAGAGCCCCCCAATGTCCCCTCACACACCACACAGAGAGCCCCCCAATGTCCCCTCACACACCACACAGAGAGCCCCAATGTCCCCTCACACACCACACAGAGAGCCCCCCAATGTCCCCTTACACACCACAGAGCCCCCCAATGTCCCCTCACACACACCACACAGAGCCCCCCAATGTCCCCTCACACACCACACAGAGAGCCCCCCAATGTCCCCTCACACACCACAGAGAGCCCCCCAATGTCCCCTCACACACCACAGAGAGCCCCCCAATGTCCCCTCACACACCACAGAGCCCCCCAATGTCCCCTCACACACCACAGAGCCCCCCAATGTCCCCTCACACACCACAGAGAGCCCCCCAATGTCCCCTCACACACCACAGAGCCCCCCAATGTCCCCTCACACACCACAGAGCCCCCAATGTCCCCTCACACACCAGAGAGCCCCCCCCCTCCCCTCCCGCCACACACCAGAGACAGGGCTGGCTTCAGCACCCGGCTTACCTGGGCAAGTACCGGGGCCCACAGCATCCCTAGGGGCCCAGTCCCGCCAGGGCTGCTTTCTTTCCTCACTGAGACTGGCTGGTAGATAGGGAACATTCCTCTCCCTGCCCGGCCGGCCAGCATCTCCTCCTCAGCCCGATCTGCAATCCCTGCACCTTTATGCCCTAGGGCCGACCTGATGCCGGGAGGGCCGACCTGATGCCGGGAGGGCCGACCTGATGCCGGGAGGGCGGAGCAGCAGCTCAGCTCCTGGGCCAGGAGATAGTGAGTGCACAAAGGGGAGGGGGGGGGGGGGGTCAGTGATTTGTGGGGTGTTTAGAGACCAAGTGACTCTTCAATTGCTGCAAAACTCCAACTCCAGTCATGCACTGCTAGCAGGACATGCTGGGACATGCTGTTGGGAAACAGTGACAGTGGGACAGTTTTTTAGTGCAGTCTTCTCCAACATGTGACTCTCCAGTTGCTGCAAAACTACAATGGGGGGGAAGGGGGCAGTGGCACAGATTATTGGGGGGAGTGGCACAGATTATTGGGGGGGAGCAGTGGCACAGATTATTGGGGGGGAAAGGGGGGGTGGCACAGATTATTGTGGGGAGGAGAGCAGTGGCACAGATTATTGGGGGGGAGAGCAGTGGCACAGATTATTGGGGGGGAGAGCAGTGGCACAGATTATTGGGGGGAGGAGAGCAGTGACACAGATTATTGGGGGGAGGAGAGCAGTGGCACAGATTATTGGGGGGAGAGCAGTGGCACAGATTATTGGGGGCAGTGGCACAGATTGTTGGGGGGAGCAGTGGCACAGATTATTGGGGGAGGAGAGCAGTGGCACAGATTATTGGGGGGGAGAGAGCAGTGGCACAGATTATTGGGGGGGGAGCAGTGGCACAGATTATTGGGGGGGGGAAGAAGGCACAGATTATTGGGGGGGAGAGCAGTGGCACAGATTATTGGGGGAGAGAACAGTGGCACAGATTATTGGGGGGGAGGAAGGCGGCACAGATTATTGGGGGGGAGAGCAGTGGCACAGATTATTGGGGGGAGCAGTGGCACAGATTATTGGGGGGAGCAGTGGCACAGATTATTGGGGGGAGCAGTGGCACAGATTATTGGGGGGAGCAGTGGCACAGATTATTGGGGGGAGCAGTGGCACAGATTATTGGGGGGAGCAGTGGCACAGATTATTGGGGGGAGGAGAGCAGTGGCACAGATTATTGGGGGGAGGAGAGCAGTGGCACAGATTATTGGGGGGAGGAGAGCAGTGGCACAGATTATTGGGGGGAGAGCAGTGGCACAGATTATTGGGGGGAGTGGCACAGATTACTGGGGGGGAGTGGCACAGATTATTGGGGGGGAGTGGCACAGATTATTGGGGGGGAGCAGTGGCACAGATTATTGGGGGGAGCAGTGGCACAGATTATTCGGGGGGGAGAAGAGCAGTGGCACAGATTATTGGGGGGAGGAGAGCAGTGGCACAGATTATTGGGGGGGGAGAGCAGTGGCACAGATTATTGGGGGGGGAGCAGTGGCACAGATTATTGGGGGGGAGCAGTGGCACAGATTATTGGGGGGAGCAGTGGCACAGATTATTGGGGGGCAGTGGCACAGATTATTGGGGGGAGTGGCACAGATTATTGGGGGGAGCAGTGGCACAGATTATTGGGGGGGAGCAGTGGCACAGATTATTGGGGGGGAGCAGTGGCACAGATTATTGGGGGGGAGCAGTGGCACAGATTATTGGGGGGGAGCAGTGGCACAGATTATTGGGGGGAGGAGAGCAGTGGCACAGATTATTGGGGGGGGGAGAGCAGTGGCACAGATTATTGGGGGGGGGAGAGCAGTGGCACAGATTATTGGGGGGAGGAGAGCAGTGACACAGATTATTGGGGGGAGGAGAGCAGTGGCACAGATTATTGGGGGGAGGAGAGCAGTGACACAGATTATTGGGGGGAGGAGAGCAGTGGCACAGATTATTGGGGGGAGGAGAGCAGTGGAACAGATTATTGGGGGGAGAGCAGTGGCACAGATTATTGGGGGGAGGAGAGCAGTGACACAGATTATTGGGGGGAGGAGAGCAGTGGCACAGATTATTGGGGCAGTGGCACAGATTGTTGGGGGGAGCTGTGGCACAGATTATTGGGGGGAGGAGAGCAGTGGCACAGATTATTGGGGGGGAGAGCAGTGGCACAGATTATTGGGGGGGGAGCAGTGGCACAGATTATTGGGGGGGGGAGAAGGCACAGATTATTGGGGGGGAGAGCAGTGGCACAGATTATTGGGGGGGGAGCAGTGGCACAGATTATTGGGGGGAGCAGTGGCACAGATTATTGGGGGGAGCAGTGGCACAGATTATTGGGGGGCAGTGGCACAGATTATTGGGGGGAGTGGCACAGATTATTGGGGGGAGTGGCACAGATTATTGGGGGGAGCAGTGGCACAGATTATTGGGGGGGAGCAGTGGCACAGATTATTGGGGGGGAGCAGTGGCACAGATTATTGGGGGGGAGCAGTGGCACAGATTATTGGGGGGGAGCAGTGGCACAGATTATTGGGGGGAGGAGAGCAGTGGCACAGATTATTGGGGGGGGGGGGAGAGCAGTGGCACAGATTATTGGGGGGAGGAGAGCAGTGACACAGATTATTGGGGGGAGGAGAGCAGTGGCACAGATTATTGGGGGGAGGAGAGCAGTGACACAGATTATTGGGGGGAGGAGAGCAGTGGCACAGATTATTGGGGGGAGGAGAGCAGTGGAACAGATTATTGGGGGGAGAGCAGTGGCACAGATTATTGGGGGGAGGAGAGCAGTGGCACAGATTATTGGGGGGAGGAGAGCAGTGACACAGATTATTGGGGGGAGGAGAGCAGTGGCACAGATTATTGGGGCAGTGGCACAGATTGTTGGGGGGAGCAGTGGCACAGATTATTGGGGGGAGGAGAGCAGTGGCACAGATTATTGGGGGGGGAGAGCAGTGGCACAGATTATTGGGGGGGGAGCAGTGGCACAGATTATTGGGGGGGGGAGAAGGCACAGATTATTGGGGGGGAGAGCAGTGGCACAGATTATTGGGGGAGAGAACAGTGGCACAGATTATTGGGGGGGGGAGCAGTGGCACAGATTATTGGGGGGGGGGGGGAGAAGGCACAGATTATTGGGGGGGAGAGCAGTGGCACAGATTATTGGGGGGAGGAGAGCAGTGGCACAGATTATTGGGGGAGAGAACAGTGGCACAGATTATTGGGGGGGGAGAGCAGTGGCACAGATTATTGGGGGGAGAGCAGTGGCACAGATTATTGGGGGAGGAGAGCAGTGGCACAGATTATTGGGGGGGAGAGCAGTGGCACAGATTATTGGGGGGGAGAGCAGTGGCACAGATTATTGGGGGGAGCAGTGGCACAGATTATTGGGGGGAGCAGTGGCACAGATTATTGAGGGGGGAGAGCAGTGGCACAGATTATTGGGGGGGGGAAAGGGGGGGTGGCACAGATTATTGGGGGGAAGAGAGCAGTGGCACAGATTATTGGGGGGAGGAGAGCAGTGGCACAGATTATTGGGGGGAGGAGAGCAGTGGCACAGATTATTGGGGGGAGGAGAGCAGTGGCACAGATTATTGGGGGGAGAGCAGTGGCACAGATTATTGGGGGGAGTGGCACAGATTATTGGGGGGAGGAGAGCAGTGGCACAGATTATTGGGGGGAGGAGAGCAGTGGCACAGATGATTGGGGGGGAAAGCAGTGGCACAGATTATTGGGGGGAGGAGAGCAGTGGCACAGATTATTGGGGGGGGAGCAGTGGCACAGATTATTGGGGGGAGAGCAGTGGAACAGATTATTGGGGGGCAGTGGCACAGATTATTGGGGGGAGCAGTGGCACAGATTATTGGGGGGGAAAGGGGGGTGGCACAGATTATTGGGGGGGAGAGCAGTGGCACAGATTATTGGGGGGAGGAGAGCAGTGGCACAGATTATTGGGGGGGGAGCAGTGGCACAGATTATTGGGGGGAGAGCAGTGGAACAGATTATTGGGGGGCAGTGGCACAGATTATTGGGGGGAGCAGTGGCACAGATTATTGGGGGGGAAAGGGGGGTGGCACAGATTATTGGGGGGGAGAGCAGTGGCACAGATTATTGGGGGGAGGAGAGCAGTGGCACAGATTATTGGGGGGGAGAGCAGTGGCACAGATTATTGGGGAGGGGGAGAGCAGTGGCACAGATTATTGGGGAGGGGGAGAGCAGTGGCACAGATTATTGGGGGGGGAGTGGCACAGATTATTGGGGGGGAGAGCAGTGGCACAGATTATTGGGGGGAGAGCAGTGGCACAGATTATTGGGGAGGGAGAGCAGTGGCACAGATTATTGGGGGGGGAGGAGAGCAGTGGCACAGATTATTGGGGGGGGAGTGGCACAGATTATTGGGGGGGAGTGGCACAGATTATTGGGGGGGAGTGGCACAGATTATTGGGGGGGAGTGGCACAGATTATTGGGGGGGAGTGGCACAGATTATTGGGGGGGAGTGGCACAGATTATTGGGGGGGGGAGTGGCACAGATTATTGGGGGGGGGGGGAGTGGCTCAGTTCATAAGGGCAAAGTTCTTTGTGCACAATGAGAGGCCTTACTACAGACTGAAGCCCAAAGGGCTCACCTACAGATGAGGGGCACAAAGGAGGCCTAACTACTGATATGCGCACTAAGAGGGGGCCCAGCTACAGATAGAGGTAAAGAGAGGGGGGGCCCAGCTACAGAGAGGGGGCAGCTACAGATAGAGGTAAAGAGAGGGGGGGGCCCAGGTACAGATAGGGGTAAAGAGAGGGGGCACAACTACAGATAGGGGTAAAGAGAGGGGGGGGGGGCACAGCTATAGATGACTACAGATGGCATCCTAACCACAGAATAAGGCTTCAAGAAAGTAAATAACTTTAAAGGCACAAAGAGGGTCCTATTACAGTGCGGAGCTTGTATAGAGGAAGGTGCTGATGTGCCTAAAATAGTTGTGTGGCAGAGGGGGGCATCTATAAGGGGGCTACACAAAGAGGGGGGCATCTATAAGGGGGCTACACAGAGGGGGGCATCTATAAGGGGGCTACACAGAGGGGGGCATCTATAAGGGGGCTACACAGAGAGGGGGGCATCTATAAGGGGGCTACACAGAGGGGGGGCATCTATAAGGGGGCTACACAGAGGGGGGGCATCTATGGGGGGGCATCTATAAGGGGGCTACACAGAGAGGGGGGCATCTATAAGGGGGCTACACAGAGGGGGGGCATCTATAAGGGGGCTACACAGAGAGGGGGGCATCTATAAGGGGGCTACACAGAGGGGGGGCATCTATAAGGGGGCTACACAGAGGGGAACCAACTGTTTTACTGTCTACACCTGAGTGGTCCAAAAAGGGGCCTGCTGAGGATGTGTCGTCCAAGGGCCCACAAAACCCTGGAGACAGACCTGCACAGAGAGCCCCCCCAATATCTCCTCTCACACCACAGAGAGCCCCCCAATGTCCCCTCACACACCACAGAGAGCCCCCCAATGTCCCCTCACACACCAGAGAGCCCCCCAATGTCCCCTCAAACACCACAGAGAGCCCCCCAATGTCCCCTCACACACCAGAGAGACCCCCCAATGTCCCCTCACACACACCACACACAGAGCCCCCCAATGTCCCCTCACACACCACAGAGAGCCCCCCAATGTCCCCTCACACACCACACACAGAGCCCCCCAATGTCCCCTCACACACACCACACAGAGCCCCCCAATGTCCCCTCACACACCACAGAGCCCCCCAATGTCCCCTCACACACCACACAGAGCCCCCCAATGTCCCCTCACACACCACAGAGAGCCCCCCAATGTCCCCTCACACACCACACAGAGCCCCCCAATGTCCCCTCACACACCACAGAGAGCCCCCCAATGTCCCCTCACACACCACACAGAGCCCCCCAATGTCCCCTCACACACCACACAGAGCCCCCCAATGTCCCCTCACACACCACACAGAGAGCCCCCCAATGTCCCCTCACACACCACAGAGAGCCCCCCAATGTCCCCTCACACACCACACAGAGAGCCCCCCAATGTCCCCTCACACACCACACAGAGCCCCTTAATGTCCCCTCACACACCACACAGAGCCCCCCAATGTCCCCTCACACACCACACAGAGAGCCCCCCAATGTCCCCTCACACACCACACAGAGCCCCCCAGTTAGACTACTCCTAACAAGAAGGAGAAAACAATGGAGGAGACGTTGCCTCTAATCCCATCACACAGCTCAGCTCCAGAGCACCGAACTCACCGTCACCTCACACCAGTATTCACCAAACCGGGTGATCGGCTCATCGGGGATCCTCACAGCGTCCGCAGGGGCCACAACCCCCAACTGCAGAGAGAAGAGACTACATATATAATATATATATATCATCCATATCCATCACCTCCCCCCAACTGCAGAAAGAAGAGACTACACATATATACATATCATCCATATCCATCACCTCCCCCCCAACTGCAGGGAGGAGAGACTACACATATATACATATCATCCATATCCATCACCTCCCCCCCAACTGCAGGGAGGAGAGACTACACATATATACATATCATCCATATCCATCACCTCCCCCCAACTGCAGGGAGGAGACTACACATATATACATATCATCCATATCCATCACCTCCCCCCCAACTGCAGGGAGGAGAGACTACACATATATACATATCATCCATATCCATCACCTCCCCCCCAACTGCAGGGAGGAGAGACTACACATATATACATATCATCCATATCCATCACCTCCCAACTGCAGAGAGAAGAGACTACACATATATACATATCATCCATATCCATCACCTCCCCCCCCAACTGCAGAGAGGAGAGACTACACATATATACATATCATCCATATCCATCACCTCCCCCCCCAACTGCAGAGAGGAGAGACTACACATATATACATATCATCCATATCCATCACCTCCCCCCCCAACTGCAGAAAGAAGAGAATACATATATATACATATAATCCATATCCATCACCTCCCCCCCCCCAACTGCAGAAAGAAGAGAATACATATATATATACATATCATCCATATCCATCACCTCCCCCCCCCCAACTGCAGAAAGAAGAGAATACACATATATACATATCATCCATATCCATCACCTCCCAACTGCAGAGAGGAGAGACTACACATATCATCCATATCCATCACCTCCCCCCAACTGCAGAGAGGAGAGACTACACATATATAAATATCATCCATATCCATCACCTCCCCCCCCAACTGCAGAGAGAAGAGACTACATATATAATATACATATAATCCATATCCATCACCTCCCCCCAACTGCAGAAAGAAGAGACTACACATATATACATATCATCCATATCCATCACCTCCCCCCAACTGCAGAAAGAAGAGACTACACATATATACATATCATCCATATCCATCACCTCCCCCCCAACTGCAGGGAGGAGAGACTACACATATATACATATCATCCATATCCATCACCTCCCCCCCAACTGCAGGGAGGAGAGACTACACATATATACATATCATCCATATCCATCACCTCCCCCCCAACTGCAGGGAGGAGAGACTACACATATATACATATCATCCATATCCATCACCTCCCAACTGCAGAGAGAAGAGACTACACATATATACATATCATCCATATCCATCACCTCCCCCCCCAACTGCAGAAAGAAGAGAATACATATATATATACATATCATCCATATCCATCACCTCCCCCCCCCAACTGCAGGGAGGAGAGACTACACATATATACATATCATCCATATCCATCACCTCCCAACTGCAGAGAGAAGAGACTACATATATAATATATATATATCATCCATATCCATCACCTCCCCCCAACTGCAGAAAGAAGAGACTACACATATATACATATCATCCATATCCATCACCTCCCAACTGCAGAGAGGAGAGACTACACATATATACATATCATCCATATCCATCACCTCCCCCCCAACTGCAGGGAGGAGAGACTACACATATATACATATAATCCATATCCATCACCTCCCCCCAACTACAGAGAGGAGAGACTACACATATATACATATCATCCATATCCATCACCTCCCCCCCAACTGCAGGGAGGAGAGACTACACATATATACATATCATCCATATCCATCACCTCCCCCCCAACTGCAGAGGAGAGACTACACATATATACATATCATCCATATCCATCACCTCCCCCTGGTGCCTCCTGACATCACTCCTCATACACACAGTCAGTATCACTCAGCAGCCGCCATGTTTCCGCTATTTCCTTACGTTCTTCAGCAGGCTTCGGGCCACTATCTCCCGGCTCAGCCGCCATTTTACATTAGTCTTCATTTCCACCTGGAGGCGCGATCTCTGCAGATAACTCACCGTCTGGGGAAGAAGCAGAGATGTCAGAACAGGGGCAGCGCCTGGCATAACCCGGCAACCGACGGGCAGCGCCTGGCATAACCCGGCAACCGACGGGCAGCGCCTGGCATAACCCAACGGGCCAAAAGCCGCCCCACAGCGCCCGCCACAAGCCAGCGGATAGTGGGTGGTGTGTGTTATCACGGCTGGGGCATGTCAGGGTCTCTGGCAGCACGGAGCCTGCTCTGCTGAGGTGCATTGTGGGGCGGCACATTTATATGTCATATTGTCACATGACCCGACATTATAATAGTCACATCGTTATCCCCTTAAGGACAGAGACAAATTTTATGAATATGACCAGTGTCACTTTATTCATTAACCCCTTCAAGACCAAGCCTATTTGCACCTAAAAGACCAGGCTCATTTTTCAAAATCTGACCTGTCTCACTTTATGCGCTTATAGCTCAGTGATGCTTTAACGTATGCTAGCGATTCTGAGATTGTTTTTTCGTCACATATGGCACTTTATATTAGTGGCAAAATTTGGTCACTACTTTGTGTGTTTTTTGTGAAAAACATCAAAATATCATGAAAAATTAAAAAAATTTGCATTTTATGAACTTTGAAATTCTCTGCTTCTAAAAAAAGAAAAGTTGTATTACATAAATTAGTTACTAAGTCACATTACCAATATGTCCTCTTTATTCTGGCTTCATTTCATAAACATATTTTACTTTTTTAGGGTGTTACGGGGGTTAGAAATGTATCAGCAAATTACCACATTTTCGTGAAAGTTTCCAAAACTGATTTTTTTTTTTAGGGACCAGTTCTTATTTTAAGTTGATTTAGGAGGTTTGTATACTGGAAACCCCCATAAGTGACCCCATTTTGGAAACTAGACACCTTAAAGAATTAATCTAGGGGTATAATGAGCATTTTAACCCTACAGGGGCTGGAGGAAAGTATTCACCATTAGGCCGTAAAAAAATGAAAAAAAAATTTCCAATAATATATACGTTTAGATTAAAGTTTCTCATTTTCAAAAGGAACATGAGAGAAAAAGCACCCCAAAATTTGTAACACGGGTTCTCTTGAGTACTACGGTACCCCATATGTGGGCGTAAACCACTGCATGGGCACACAGCGGGGCTCAGAAGGGAAGGAGCGCCAATTAGCTTTTCCATTGCAGATTTTGCTGAAGAAGTTTCCGAGCGCCAGGTGCGTTTGCAGTGCCCCTGTAGTGTCAGCAGAGAGAAAAAAAACCATAAGTCACCCCATTTTGGAAAGTGCACCCCTCAAAGAATTCATCTTGGGGTAGGATGAGCAATTTGACCCCACAGGTGTTAGAGGAAAGTATTCAAAATTAGACAGTAAAAATGAAAAACTCGAATTTTTCCAATAATATGTTCGTTTAGTTTGAAATTTCTCAATTTCACGAGGAACAAGAGAAAAAAAGTACCCCAAAATTTGTAACGCAGGTTCTCCTGAGTAAAAAGGTACCTCATATGTCGGTATAAACAACTGTATGGGCACACAGGAGGGCTCAGAAGGGAAGGAGCGCCAATTAGCTTTTTCAATGCAGATTTTGCTGAAGAAGTTTCTGAGCGCCAGGTGGGTTTGCAGTGCCCCTGTAGTGCCAGCGGAGTAAAATCTCGCCATAAGTCACCCCATTTTGGAAAGTGCACCCCTCAAAGAATTCATCTTGGTGTGTGGTGAGCATTTTGACCCCACAGGTATTAGAGGAAAGTATTCAAAAGTAGACAGTAAAAATGAAAAACTCGAATTTTTCCAATAATATGTTCCTTTAGTTTGAAATTTCTTAATTTCACAAGGAACAGGAGAGAAAATTCACCCCAAAATCTGTAACGCAGGTTCTCCTGAGTACAACGGTACCACATATGTGGGCATAAACCACTGCATGGGCACACAGCCGGGCTCAGAAGGGAAGGAGCGCCAATTAGCATTTTCTCTGCAGATTTTTCTGAAGAAGGTTCTGAGCGCCAGGAGCGTTTGTAGTGCCCCTGTAGTGTCATCAGAATAGACCCCCCCCCCCCAAAAGTCACCCCATTTCGGAAAGTACACCCCTCAAAGAATTCATCTTGGGGTAGGATGAGCATTTTGGCCCCACAGGTATTAAGAGGAAAGTATTCAAAATTGGCCAGTAAAAATGAAAAACTTGATTTTTTCCAATAATATGTTGGTTTAGTTTGAAATTTCTAAATTTCACAAGGAACAGGAGAAAAAATTAACCCCAAAATCTGTAACGCAGGTTCCCCCTGAGTACAACGGTACCCCATATGTGGGTATAAACCACTGTATGGGCACACAGCAGGGCTCAGAAGGGAAGGAGCGCCAATTTACAGGAGCAAAACCGCAGCTAGTAATGGTTATTAGAATAGCGCAGTTACTAAAATACAATAAAAAAAATTAGATTACAGGTAATGGTGGGTGGTTACGGACAGTCTGGGGTGGTTCCGGGTAATCTAGAGGTGGTTACGGATAATCTGGGGTGGTTACGGGCAACGTGCGGTGGTTACGGGCAATCTGGGGGGGGTTAGGGGTAATTTGGGAGTAAACTGCAATTATTACTATAATAAAAAGTGTGTTTTATTTTTTTGTATGTTTGTCACTTTTTGTACTTTATACATTCATTTTCACTGTATTACTATAATTACTGTAATATTTTCTATCACAGTAATCATAGTTCAGTGACAGAGACCAAATTGGTCTCTGTCACTTTAAATTTTCAGAGCTTGGCTGGTTGTGGAGCGCATGCGCACTTCATAACCAGCCAGGACACGGAAGAGGAAGGAGCTCTGTGGATCCGGTGAGTATATGGGGAAGGGGGGGGGGGGTGACTAGGGGACGGGGGTGACAGGGGGGGTGGGGGGCGACTTGGGGGGTGGGGGGACATCACTTTTTATCCCCTGTCACCAATCATTCATGGTGACAGGGGATAAAAATTGCCGGCGGCACATGGCACAAGCGATCAGCGGTATATAGTATATACCGCTGATCGCTTGTACCGGGACCCCACAGGGGGGGGTCCCGATGACTGCCCCATGCTCTCCGCTACCTCCGGTGGCGGAGAGCATGGGGCTTTCATTCATTTTTCTTTTTTGATCACTGTGAACAGACATTAGTCTGTTCACAGTGATCGCGGCGGCCATCTTGGATCCGATGGCCGCCGCGGGAGGGGGGGGGGGTTAGTGACTGGGGCACTAGGGGCTGATCTGGGGTCTGATTTTTACTTATTTCATCTCCCCCCACCGTGGATTCACGGTGGGGGGAGATGAAATACAGCGGCGGCACCGGCCCATTAGTGACCGCCGTTTCGGCGGTCACTAAGGGGTTGATGGGGGTCAGCTGCGGAATCGCAGCTGATCCTCATTATCTCCGGTGCTGTACACAGATGAGAGCGGGATCGCTGTCCCTGCAGCGATCCCGTTCTCATCACAAAGCCCCTGTCAGTCAGGAACGTATATGTACATTCCTACTGCACGGGGCATGTGCAATAGGAACGTATATATACAGATGGCTGACGTGAAGGGGTTAATAACTTCGGGATGCTTTTACCTATCCGGCTGATTCTGAGACTGTTTTCTCGTGACATATTGTACTTTACATTTCTGGTAAAATGGAGTCGATACTCATAACAAATCTTTATAAAAAACACCAAAATAACGTGAAAAATTGTGAAAAAATGCATTTTTCAAACTTTGAAACCTTTCTGCTTATACAGAAAGTGGTTATACCACATAAATTATATATTAAATAGCATTAGCAACATGTCTACTTTATGTTGGCGGCATTTATTAAACGATCTTTCATTTTTTTTAGACAATAGAAAGCTTAAAACATTAGCAGCAATTTTCCAAATTTTCTGTAAAATTTCAAAATCAGATATTTTTAGGGACCTGTTCAGGTTTAAAGTGTATTTGAGGGGCCTGTATGTTAGAAAGCCCCACAAAGCACCCCATTTCAGAAACTGCACCCCCCACACTCTGCAAAAGCATATCCAGAAAGTGTTTAACCCTTTAGGGGAGTCACAGAAATAAAAGCTAAGTGTGTAAGAAATTTGAAAATTTTTATTTTCTGTGCAGAGATTTTATTGTAATCCAATATCTTTCATAATGATAAACCTATTAGCAGAGAAATGCACCCCAATAATTATTGCCCCGTTTCTGCAGTTTATAGAAATACCCCATATGTGGCCCTATTGCGCTATTTGACGCAACCACAAGCCTCAGATACAAAGGAGCGCCTAGTGAATTTCAACGCCTCCGTTACATTTGGTCATTTCTGACTGTACCACTTCAGGTTGGCAGAGGCTCTGGGGTGCCAAAACCTAAAAAACACCCCTAAAGGGACACCATTTAGAAAACTGCACCCCTCAAGGAATGTAACAAGGGGTGCGGTGAGCATCTGGACCCCACAGGTGCTTCACAGATTTTCAGAACAATGTGGTGTAAAAAAGGAAAAATTCTATTTTTTACACTAAAATGTTGTTCTAGCCTTCAATTTTCATTTTTACAAGGGGATAAAAGAAAAAAAAAAATAACACCAAACATGTAGCGCAGTTTCTCCCGAGTACAGAAATACCCCACATGAGGACATAAAGTGCCAAGGGGGCGCAGGACGAGCCTCCAAAGGGAAGGAGCGCCAATTGGCTTTTGCAAGCTGGATTTTACTGGAATGGATTTCAAGGGCCATGTCGCATTTACAGAGCCCTCGTGCTGCCAAAACACTGGAAACCCCCCACAAGTGACTCCATTCTGGAAACTAAACCCCTCAAGGAATCTAACAAGGGCGGCAGTGAGCATATGGACCCCACTGGTGACGGGCACAAATGTGGAACAATGTGACGTGAAAGGGAAAAATTTCATTTTTTCACTTTCACGGCACAAATGTGCCCGTCATCAAGGCGTCCATATCCTCACTGCACCCCTTGTTAGATTCCTTGAGGGGTGCAGTTTCCAGAATGGGGTCACTTGTGGGGGGTTTTCACTGTCTTGGAAGCACGATGGCTCTGTAAATGCGACATGGCGTTCATCATCTATTCTAACCAAATCCAGCCTCCAAAATCCAAATGGTGCTCCTTCCCTTCGGAGGCTTGCCCTGCGCCCACATGGCGCTTTATGTCCACATGTGGGGTATTTACGGACTCAGGGGGAATTGCTCTACACATTGTGTTTTTTTTCTCTTTTAAGCCCTTCTGAAAATGAAAAATTTAAGGCTAAACCAACATTATAGTGTAAAAAATGTAATATTTCATTTTCACGCCACATTGTTCCACATTTGTGTCCGTCACCAGTGGGGTCCATATGCTCACTACACCCTTTGTTACATTCCTTGAGGGGTGCAGTTTCCATAATGGGGTCACTTGTGGGGGGGGGGGGGGGGTTCAACTGTCTTGACAACACAGGGGCCTTTTAAATGCAACATGGCCCCTCGAAATCCATTCCAGCCAAATCCAGCCTCAAAAAGCCAAATGGCGCTCCTTCCCTTCGGAGGCTTAACCTGCACCCGCATGGCGCTTTATGTCCACATGTGGGGTATTTACGTACTCAGCGGAAATTGCTCTACACATTTAGTGTTTTTTTTATCTTTTAACCCCTTGTGAAAATGAAAAAAATCATGACAAGATCAATGATTTAGTGTAAAAATTTAACATTTTTTACACTAAATGTTGGTCTAGCCTTGATTTTTTCCTTTTCCACAAGGGGTTAAAAAAGAAAGTGAACACAAAACGTGTAGGGTAATTTCCCCTGAGTACGAAAATACCCCACATGTGGGCATAATGTGCCATATGGGCACAGGGCAAGCCACCAAAGGGACAGAGCATCATTTAGAGGCTGGAATGGAGGATGGAGGCCATGTCGCAATTACAAAGCTCCTGTGCTGCCAGGACAGTAGAAACCCCCACAAGTGACCCCATTATGGAAACTACACCCCATAAGGAATCCAACAAGGGGTACAGTGAGCATATGGACCCCACTGGTGACGGGCACATAAGTGGAATATGTGCCATGAAAATAAAAAATACAATTGTTTCATTTTCACGGCCCAAATGTGGCCGTCACCAGGGGGCCATATCCCCACTGCCCCCCTTGTTAGATTCCTTATGGGGTGTAGTTTCCAGAATGGGGTCACTTGTGGGGGGTTTCTACTGTCCTGGCCGCACAGAGGCTTTGTAATTGCATCATGGCCTCCTCTAATGGGAATGGCGGCCATACCTACTTAGCTGGGGAAAAGGGACAATTCTAATTTATTTGGGGGTATTAGGCCAATTATTAGTTTATAAGGTTGGAAATGACAGGTGTCCATCAAACTCAACCTGTGTTGATCCAGAGGAAGGCAAAAAACCCTCGTGAGGCAGACGACAGTAGCCTCATCACAGGGGAAAAATTCCTTCCCGACTCCATAATGGCGATCAGAATAATCCCTGGACCAACGTGACCCCTGAAATAGGAATAAGGGACAGAATTTAGATAATGTAGAACCCCAGTGACGTATGGTGCGCCTTGGAGCGATCCAGTATGCCGAGGCCGGGGGGATCAGGACAGGTGTCACACTGGAAAATGTTGTCCTTCCTGATCCCCCTGTTACGCCACACTCTGCACTTCTTCTGGGGTCTCCAGCTTTCCCGTGTGGGGGACGTCACCTGGAAAATGTTGTCCTGGTGCGATCCGGGGTCCTTCATATCCAGAAGCGCTGGGTCCGCTCCATGGCTGCTAAATATTAGGGCTCTATTACTACTTCTGATATGTTCGGATCGTGCCGCAAGCTACAGTAGCTCGGGCAGCGAGGGACCAGAAGAGGGGCTGCTGGTATAAAAGTTATCCCCGTACGGGTAGTGGTAACCTTTATCCAGCAGTGGGAAGATCAGTTCCCGGACGATCTCCCCACTAACTCCGAGGATGGGGGGGGCATCTGGGGGCTGGATTTGGGTGTCCTTTCCTTCATACACTCTAAGGGTACCTGCACACTGTGGAATGGCGAAGGATAACCCTTTGTGCATTCCGCAGCTGCCACCCGCCGGCTGACTGATGGAGGCGCACGTCTCCACACGTGTCATAGACTCCATTCTATGCACGGGCGGATTCTGCCCTCTGTCCAATGTGTTCATTCTTTGGACGGACGACGGAATCCGCCTGTGCATAGAATGGAGTCTATGACACGGGTGGAGACACGCGCCTCCATCAGTCCGCCGGCGGGTGCCAGCTGCGGAATGCACAAAGGGTTATCCTTCGCCATTCTGCAGTGTGCACGTACCCTAAATCTGTAAGTGTACCCAGAGGTACTCTCACAGAGTGTGTAGAATTTCACGCCATACCGTCATCTCTTATTGGGACGGTACTGGTGGAAAAGACGTGTCTGGGGGGCAGCGTACGCTACGCTACCCCCAGACACATCACTGGATGATGAGGATGAATGGAGGAAAGAAGGACCCCCCCATTCATCCTCACTGGCTGCTTCGGTGTCGGAGGCAATAATAGCGTATGCGTCCGACGCCGAAAACACCTTGGGGGCCATCTTTATACGGGGATTAGTATATGGGGTATGTAAATGTGTAGTGGTGTAGTGTAAAACTTTATTCCGTGTAGTGTAGTGTTTTTTATGTGTTTTTTTGACAGTAAGAAAAAATATCCCTTTGCCAAGAAAGGATCTGCTGAAAAATGGCGCACTTATGTGCGGCACTTATCAGCAGCCAGTGGCGGTAGGATATGGGGGGAAAAACGCCCCTACGCCAAAAAGGAGGAGTTGCTGATCAGCGGAGCACTAACGGGCGATGCTGATCAGCACTCAGCGGCGTTAGGGCGCAAAAAAAGTAAAAAAAAAAATATATATCTTTTTAACCCAAAGCAACTGATCAGTGAATGATATTCACTGATCAGCCGCTAGGTGGCGGTAGAGCGACGCTGCCGGAGATTACCGAGACTCGCCCATTACGAAGATTTCCGACGCTGGACGACTGAACCCGGAAGTGACCCGAAGAAGACGCGAGGACGGCACGGACCGCAGATCTTCGCTCCGGACGCCCAGATCATGTGAGTATGGTACACCTGCACCACACACACCTGTTCTGCACCCCTCAGCTACCTAGCTGAGGGGTGCAGAATCCGACAAAACTGTTTTTTTACAGTGTGATCGCCATGATGGGCCGGCCGATACTGGCCGGCCTATCACGGCGATCGTGGGGGTGGCATCGGCGCCATCTTTGGTGGGGACACTAATGGCGATTGGTGCTGTCTCGGACAGCACCAATCGCCATTGCTTTCCGGGTCACCGATGACCCGGAAAGCTGTTTTCAGCTGCTATATGCTGATCTGTATAGATCAGCATATAGCAGCGATCGTCGGCACGGGAGGGGTTAATCACCCCCCGTGCCGACAAGCAGAGATGGCCTGCTATACATTATAGCAGGCCATCTTCCCCGACCGCTGTGTGTGAACACACAGCGATCGGGGAAACATCGGGCGTAAGTATACGCCCGTTTGCGTTAAAGCCCACCCTGCGGGGGCGTATACTTACGCCTGATGTCGTTAAGGGGTTAATAAGGTGGAAGACAGACAGACAAGAGTCCATCAAGTACAACCTCTAACCCCACCGTGCTGATCCAGAGGAGGCAGAACCCCCATGAGGCAGGTGACAACTGCCCCAACACAGGGAGAATCCTTCCCCATCCCCCCAGAACCTGTAATAATAGTTAGAGAAGCATCCGGCCCTCCCCTGTACTTATATAATAAATCAGCCATGACAGCTTCATGTGGCGGAGAGATCCAGAGTCTCACTGCTCTTACAGTAAAGAATATAGAGCACTCCATAGTCTCACTGCTATTACAGTAAAGAAAATAGAAAGTTCCATAGTCTCACTGCTCTTACAGTAAAGAATATAGAGTGCTCCATAGTCTCACTGCTCTTACAGTAAAGAATATAGAGTGCTCCAGGGATGTTTATATCACTGTGAAGCCAGCAGACAACGGGGGGCCATATAGTCATAGATTATATACACATACATATGGGAAGCCAGCAGACATATGGGGGGGGGGGTATAGTCATAGATTATATACACATACATATGGGAAGCCAGCAGACATATGGGGGGGGGGGGGGTATAGTCATAGATTATATACACATACATATGGGAAGCCAGCAGACATATGGGGGGGGGGGTATAGTCATAGATTATATACACATACATATGGGAAGCCAGCAGACATATGGGGGAGGGTCATATAGTCATAGATTATATACACATACATATGGGAAGCCAGCAGACATATGGGGGGGGGCATATAGTCATAGATTATATACATATACATATGGGGGGGGGCATATAGTCATAGATTATATACACATACATATGGGAAGCCAGCAGACATATGGGGGGGGGGTCATATAGTCATAGATTACATACACATACATATGGGAAGCCAGCAGACATATGGGGGGGGGCATATAGTCATAGATTATATACACATACATATGGGAAGCCAGCAGACATATGGGGGGGGGGGGGGGGGGAAATAGTCATAGATTATATACACATACATATGGGAAGCCAGCAGACATATGGGGGGGGGGGTCATATAGTCATAGATTATATACACATACATATGGGAAGCCAGCAGACATATGGGGGGGGGGGTCATATATTCATAGATTATATACACAAACATATGGGAAGCCAGCAGACATATGGGGGGGGGGGTCATATAGTCATAGATTATATACACATACATACGGGAAGCCAGCAGACATATAGGGGGGGGGTCATATAGTCATAGATTATATACACATACATATGGGAAGCCAGCAGACATATGGGGGGGGGGGGGGTCATATAGTCATAGATTATATACACATACATATGGGAAGCCAGCAGACATATGGGGGGGGGGTATAGTCATAGATTATATACACATACATATGGGAAGCCAGCAGACATATGGGAGGGGGGGGCATATAGTCATAGATTATATACACATACATATGGGAAGCCAGCAGACATATGGGGGAGGGGCATATAGTCATAGATTATATACACATACATATGGGAAGCCAGCAGACATATAGGGGGGGGGGGTCATATAGGCATAGATTATATACACATACATATGGGAAGCCAGCAGACATATGGGGGGGGGGTATAGTCATAGATTATATACACATACATATGGGAAGCCAGCAGACATATGGGGGAGGGGGGGCATATAGTCATAGATTATATACACATACATATGGGAAGCCAGCAGACATATGGGGGGGGGTCATATAGTCATAGATTATATACACATACATATGGGAAGCCAGCAGACATATGGGGGGGGGGGGTCATATAGTCATAGATTATATACACATACATACGGGAAGCCAGCAGACATATGGGGGGGGGGTATAGTCATAGATTATATACACATACATACGGGAAGCCAGCAGACATATAGGGGGGGGGTCATATAGTCATAGATTATATACACATACATATGGGAAGCCAGCAGACATATGGGGGGGGGGGGGGGGGAATAGTCATAGATTATATACACATACATACGGGAAGCCAGCAGACATATAGGGGGGGGTCATATAGTCATAGATTATATACACATACATATGGGAAGCCAGCAGACATATGGGGGGGGGGGGTATAGTCATAGATTATATACACATACATATGGGAAGCCAGCAGACATATGGTGGGGGGTATAGTCATAGATTATATACACATACATATGGGAAGTTACAGAAAGAACCCACATATCAATAAGCGTCTAAAATTAAGTCATTGCTGCAGCAGGGAACAGAAAGATTTTTTTCCAGGCGTTTTGCAGAAAAATTATTGGTGGAAAATCCAAAAAGACCGTATTGGTATTGGCTACCCAAACTGCATGCAGAGATGGAGCGCCCACCTGGTAAAGGATCAGCTACGGAGCCACTGGCCTAATACCTGGACTGGGTCCTTGGCCCATTACTCCAACAAGTATCATCACGTGACACAAAAGAACTACGACACATTGGGGACAAGTTTCATTGGAATGAGGGGTGGTCACTAGCAAGCATGGACGTCGAAAGCCCGTACACCCTCATCCCTCAGGATACGGGTGTGCAGGCGATTAGATGGAGACTGCAGAAGATGGGCACAGTGGATCCTGATTTTGCTGATTATGTTTGCTAACTGCTGGGCTTTGTGCTCCGCCATAACACCTTCCGGTTGGCTGACCAATGTTATGGTCAGTGGGCTGCTATGGCGAGGGGATGCCGGTAGCCCCAACTTTTGCCAATTTGTTTTTGGTGGCGTTGGAGGATGATGTCACCATAACAGCACAAAGTGGGTTTTTTAAGCTATATTGATGATATTGTGCGGTCAGGTGATGAGTCCCAGAAGTTCATCCAATACATGAACAACAACAAATACGGCTGCATTTTACCTCCCATGATGGAGAGGACCAGGTGGACTTGGGAAATAGTAGCAGGAGAATTGGAGAGGCTTTCGGAAGCCAACATCTACTAACATGCTCTTAAATTCTGCAAGCTACCACCCAGTGCATGTAGAAAGCGCCGCGCTCTACGGTCAATTCGTGCGACTAGACGTATCAACAGTAACAATGAGAATTTGAAGCGCAGGCTCTTGGGCTGAGTGGTCGCCTGCAGGAACGGCGGTATCCACAGCTACTTATCCGTCAGCCGTTAGACAGGGCACGTAGTCTGGACCGCAGCACATTGAAAAAACCGCATGGAGAGTCCAAGAGGTTCATGTTCACATTTGCACACGGTCACATGAACAACATGATCAAATCAGCTATTATTATATAGCAGGTGACGTAGCATTTAGAGAACGGACAGTAAATAGGCCAATAATTGCGTTCCGTCATACCAAAAACCTTTGAGATGAAAGGCGGATTGTGTAGAAAATAGGAAGATGTGGTCAGGAAGTAAGAGAATTAAAAGGCCATTTTAAATGCGGACGTTGTAGTTATTGTGCCCATCTAGTGCCATTAGGTGGTACCAACTGGAAAATACAGCAGTTTATTACCCGCAGGACAGCTACTGTGGTCTCTGCTATCATGTGTACGTGTGGCATGTACTGCATTGGGAGGACAATACGTCCCATGTATGTCCGTTTCTCAGTCCGTTCTATTCGCACAGGGAGAGGTTGCCCTAAGCTAACTGACCGTACGCGTAGCATCCACAATGGCAATATTTCAGAAATGAGGTTTTTGGGTTTACTGCACTTAAGTAGTTCACCAGCAGGGGGAGACAGACAGGTCCTAATGTTAGAGAAGGAAACCGATCTAACACTAAGAGGGTTAACCGGGCGGTCCTCCATCCATGGTACCTGCTGCTGGTCACATACTTCAGTCAGTAACACTGCGTATAGGAATGATTACTGTATATACCTTACCGTGGAGTAAATACATTTTATTGTTATTAACATCTTTGTATATTATTCACCTGGGTGAATGTGTATATAAGGGGGAGGGATATGCTTTGATACTGAGGCTGTGACATATCTTACTGCTCTTACAGTGAAGAATAAAGAGAGTTCCATAGTCTCACTGCTCTTACAGTAAAGAATATAGAGTGCTCCATAGTCTCACTGCTCTTACAGTAAAAAATATAGAGCTCTATATTTTTTACTGTAAGAACAGTGACGCTATGGAGCTCCATAGCGTCACTGTTCTTACAGTAAAGAATATACAGAGCTCCATAGTGTCACTGCTCTTACAATAAAGAATAGAGCGCTCCATAGTGTCACTGCTCTTACAATAAAGAATATAGAGAGCTCCATAGTGTCACTGCTGTTACAGTAAAGAATATACAGAGCTCCATAGTCTCCCTGCTGTTACAGTAAAGAATATGCAGAGCTTCATAGTCTCACTGCTTTTACAGTAAAGAATATGCAGAGCTTCATAGTCTCACTGCTGTTACAGTAAAGAACATACAGAGCTCCAGTCTCCCTGCTGTTACAGTAAAGAACATACAAAGCTCCATAGTGTCACTGTTCTTACAGTAAAAAATATACAGAGCTCCATAGTGTCACTGCTCTTACAATAAAGAATAGAGCGCTCCATAGTGTCACTGCTCTTACAATAAAGAATAGAGAGCTCCATAGTGTCACTGCTGTTACAGTAAAGAATATACAGAGCTCCATAGTCTCCCTGCTGTTACAGTAAAGAATATGCAGAGCTTCATAGTCTCACTGCTGTTACAGTAAAGAATATGCAGAGCTTCATAGTCTCACTGCTGTTACAGTAAAGAATATACAGAGCTCCACAGTCTCCCTGCTGTTACAGTCTATATACATGTGTTACTCCTCCTCACCATCTCTCCTGTCCAGGTCTGTTTTCTGCCCCCGAGCTCCCCGGCCTGCTGCATCTACAAGAGATAACTGTCATTATACGCCGTATACTCCAACTGTAACCACATAACCCTGTATATCCCCACCGTCCCCGCCCCCCATACACCCACAACCGTACCTCAACCCTGGAACACATCAACCTTCCCCCATTTACCTCTTCCTCATGACTCCTCCCCATTATCCTGCCTCTCCCTATGTCATCCCCCCAGCCCCTCCCCTGTCATCCCCATGGCTCCTCTCCCAATCTGTCACCTCACATGACTCCTCCCCCAACCCCCTTCATTATCCCTAATGACCCTTCCCTGTTACCCTGCCATTACCATCATTCTCATTGCTCCTCTGCCAGCCGCACCCCATCACCCCCATGGCTCCCCCCGGTCAATCGAATGGCTCCTCCCCAGCCCCTCTACTGTCATTCTCACGGCTCCTCCCCAGCCCCGCCCCTGTAATCCCCACAGCTCCTTCCTCTATCCTCCCATGGCTCCTCCCCCTGTCCTCCCATGGCTCCTCCCTCAGCCCCTACCCTGTCATCCCCATGGCTCCTCCCCCAGCCTCTGTCACCTCACATGACTCCTCCCCCGGTCCTTTCCCTGTCCTCCTCGAGCTCCTCCCTCAGTTCCTATCACTTCACATGACTCCTCCCCCCATCCCCTCTCTTAGTCATCCTCATGGCTCCTCCCCCAGCCCCTCCCCTGTCATCCCCAGCTTCTTCCATGTCCTCCCCACAGCTCCTCCCCCAGTGATCTTAACTGCTCCTCCCACAGCTCCGCCCCAAACCCTCCCCACCCCTCACCCGTCTCTCCTCCTGGAAGGCGGCCTTGTTCTCGGGGGAGTTGTACACCGCCAGTCCCTGTGCCAGCAGTCTGTTTCTCCCCAAACTCTTCTCCACCATGACGGTATCCCCGCGGCTGCCGAGCCCTGAGGAGAAACAAGATGTCACTTACCCCTGCTGCCCCTATCGGGGGGAGTCTGTAGCCCAGATGCCCCGCGGGCCCCCGTGCCTACAGAGGGGACGCCCCGCCCCGCGGCCCCCGTGCCTACAGAGGGGACGCCCCGCCCCAACCCGCGGCCCCCGTGCCCACAGAGGGGACGCCCCGCCCCACCCCGCAGCCCCCGTGCCCACAGAGGAGACCCCGCAGCCCCCGTGCCTACAGAGGAGACCCCACGGCCCCTGTGCCTACAGAGGACGCCCCACAGACCCCGTGCCCACAGAGGGGACGCCCCACAGACCCCGTGCCTACAGAGGAGACCCCACGGCCCCTGTGCCTACAGAGGGGACGCCCCGCAGACCCCGTGCCTACAGAGGACGCCCCACAGACCCCGTGCCCACAGAGGAGACGCCCCACAGACCCCGTGCCTACAGAGGAGACCCCGCGGCCCCCGTGCCCACAGAGGAGACCCCGCGGCCCCCGTGCCCATAGAAGAGACCCCGCGGCCCCCGAGCCCATAGAGGAGACCCCGCGGCCCCCGTGCCCATAGAGGAGACCCCGCAGCCCCTGTGCCTACAGAGGAGACCCCGCGGCCCCCGTGCCCATAGAAGAGACCCCGCGGCCCCCGTGCCCATAGAGGAGACCCCGCGGCCCCCGTGCCCATAGAGGAGACCCCGCGGCCCCCGTGCCTACAGAGGGGACGCCCCGCGGACCCCGCGCCTACAGAGGAGACCCCGCGGCCCCCGTGCCCACAGAGGTGACCCCGCGGCCCCCGTGCATACAGAGGGAACGCCCCGCGGACCCCGCGCCTACAGAGGAGACCCCGCGGCCCCTGTGCCTATAGAGGAGACCCCCGCGGCCCCTGTGCCTATAGAGGAGACCCCCGCGGCCCCTGTGCCTACAGAGGAGACCCCGCGGCCACCGTGCCTATAGAGGAGACCCCCGTGCCTACAGAGGAGACCCCGCGGCCCCCGTGCCTATAGAGGAGACCCCGCGGCCCCCGTGCCTACAGAGGAGACCCCCGCGGCCCCTGTGCCTATAGAGGAGACCCCGCGGCCCCCGTGCCTATAGAGGAGACCCCCGCGGCCCCTGTGCCTATAGAGGAGACCCCCGCGGCCCCTGTGCCTATAGAGGAGACCCCCGCGGCCCCTGTGCCTATAGAGGAGACCCCCGCGGCCCCTGTGCCTATAGAGGAGACCCCGCGGCCCCCGCGCCTATAGAGGAGACCCCCGGCCTTACGGTGCACGTTCTGGGTGAGGATCAGCTCCATCTTCTCCTTGGCCCCGTGCTTGGTGTCCTCCAGCACCCGGTAGATGCGGTGCCGGCGGGGGTGCAGGTACGGCTCCTCACCCTCCGGGGCCAGCGGGACCTTCCACCATCTCTCCACCACCACCGTGCCCTGGAAGCACAGCAACCAATCACATCACTGCTTACACTGCTGGGGAGGGATACAAGCTGCATTCTGATTGGCTGAGGGGACACCTCATACACATAGGGCGGTTCGCACACCCCAATCACACTCACCCGGATCTGGGTGACGCACGGTGACCCGCTGCACAGGAGGCGGCTGCACGCCCTCAGCATCCCGGACACCCGACCGTACACTCCGACATCCAAGGGCAACATGTGCGAAGCTGCGGCCAATCAGCGAGGGAACACAGCATCACATGACCGGTGGGAGCTCTCTAGTCAGCAAAACGATTAGAAGAGAGAGTGCTGTATACAAGAATAATACAAGGAAATGTCTCCCGAGGAGGCCGCCATCTTTACAGAGACCGAGAGTCCCAGCGCCCTGTGCCTCAAACCTGTCTGCAAGCAGTGCCGACGTCTGTGACGGGGTCCTGGGGGCCGAGCCCTCCATGTGCACAGAGAGAGAAGCGCTCAGCCTTGCTCTTCTCTCCTGGCTGATTCTACTGATCAGATACACTTACCGATCAAAACAAAACTACAAGATGTTAGTGACGAATTCACAATAACCCAAGGCCGCACTAAACCTCAGCAATCCCTGCTAAACCACGCTTATATCTGCTATGTCTCATAGAGGAACCATATAGCGGTATATACCAGAAGTATACCGGCTCTGTATACATATATGTGGATATACAGGGACCATATAGCGGTATATACCGGCACTACACATATATGTGATTATACAGGGACCATATAGCGGTATATACCGGCACTACACATATATGTGATTATACAGGGACCATATAGCGGTATATACCGGCACTACACATATATGTGATTATACAGGGACCATATAGCGGTATATACCGGCACTACACATATATGTGATTATACAGGGACCATATAGCGGTATATACCGGCACTACACATATATGTGGATATACAGGGACCATATAGCGGTATATACCGGCACTACACATATATATGATTATACAGGGACCATATAGCGGTATATACCAGCACTACACATATATGTGATTATACAGGGACCATATAGCGGTATATACCAGCACTACACATATATGTGATTATACAGGGACCATATAGCGGTATATACCAGCAGTATACTGGCTCTGTACACATATATGTGATTATACAGGGACCATATAGCGGTATATACCGGCACTACACATATATGTGATTATACAGGGACCATATAGCGGTATATACCGGCACTACACATATATGTGATTATACAGGGACCATATAGCGGTATATACCGGCACTACACATATATGTGATTATACAGGGACCATATAGCGGTATATACCGGCACTACACATATATGTGGATATACAGGGACCATATAGCGGTATATACCAGCAGTATACTGGCTCTGTACACATATATGTGATTATACAGGGACCATATAGCGGTATATACCAGCAGTATACCGGCACTACACATATATGTGATTATACAGGGACCATATAGCGGTATATACCAGCACTACACATATATGTGATTATACAGGGACCATATAGCGGTATATACCAGCAGTATACTGGCTCTGTACACATATATGTGATTATACAGGGACCATATAGCGGTATATACCGGCTCTGTACACATATATGTGATTATACAGGGACCATATAGCGATATATACCGGCACTACACATATATGTGATTATACAGGGACCATATAGCGGTATATACCAGCAGTATACCGGCTCTGTACACATATATGTGATTATACAGGGACCATATAGCGGTATATACCGGCACTACACATATATGTGATTATACAGGGACCATATAGCGGTATATACCGGCACTACACATATATGTGATTATACAGGGACCATATAGCGGTATATACCAGCAGTATACCGGCTCTGTACACATATATGTGATTATACAGGGACCATATAGCGGTATATACCAGCTCTGTACACATATATGTGATTATACAGGGACCATATAGCGGTATATACCGGCTCTGTACACATATATGTGATTATACAGGGACCATATAGCGGTATATACCAGCAGTATACTGGCTCTGTACACATATATGTGATTATACAGGGACCATATAGCGGTATATACCGGCACTACACATATATGTGATTATACAGGGACCATATAGCGGTATATACCGGCACTACACATATATGTGATTATACAGGGACCATATAGCGGTATATACCAGCTCTGTACACATATATGTGATTATACAGGGACCGTATAGCGGTATATACTGGCTCTGTACACATATATGTGATTATACAGGGACCATATAGCGGTATATACCGGCACTACACATATATGTGATTATACAGGGACCATATAGCGGTATATACCAGCACTACACATATATGTGATTATACAGGGACCATATAGCGGTATATACTGGCTCTGTACACATATATGTGATTATACAGGGACCATATAGCGGTATATACCGGCACTACACATATATGTGATTATACAGGGACCATATAGCGGTATATACCAGCACTACACATATATGTGATTATACAGGGACCATATAGCGGTATATACCGGCTCTGTACACATATATGTGATTATACAGGGACCATATAGCGGTATATACCGGCTCTGTACACATATATGTGATTATACAGGGACCATATAGCGGTATATACTGGCTCTGTACACATATATGTGATTATACAGGGACCATATAGCGGTATATACCAGCACTACACATATATGTGATTATACAGGGACCATATAGCGGTATATACCAGCACTACACATATATGTGATTATACAGGGACCATATAGCGGTATATACCAGCAGTATACTGGCTCTGTACACATATATGTGATTATACAGGGACCATATAGCGGTATATACCAGCAGTATACTGGCTCTGTACACATATATGTGATTATACAGGGACCATATAGCGGTATATACCAGCAGTATACCGGCACTACACATATATGTGATTATACAGGGACCATATAGCGGTATATACCGGCTCTGTACACATATATGTGATTATACAGGGACCATATAGCGGTATATACCGGCACTACACATATATGTGATTATACAGGGACCATATAGCGGTATATACCAGCACTACACATATATGTGATTATACAGGGACCATATAGCGGTATATACGGGCACTACACATATATGTGATTATACAGGGACCATATAGCGGTATATACCGGCTCTGTACACATATATGTGATTATACAGGGACCATATAGCGGTATATACCAGCACTACACATATATGTGATTATACAGGGACCATATAGCGGTATATACCGGCACTACACATATATGTGATTATACAGGGACCATATAGCGGTATATACCGGCACTACACATATATGTGATTATACAGGGACCATATAGCGGTATATACCAGCAGTATACTGGCTCTGTACACATATATGTGATTATACAGGGACCATATAGCGGTATATACCGGCACTACACATATATGTGATTATACAGGGACCATATAGCGGTATATACCGGCACTACACATATATGTGATTATACAGGGACCATATAGCGGTATATACCGGCTCTGTACACATATATGTGATTATACAGGGACCATATAGCGGTATATACCGGCTCTGTACACATATATGTGATTATACAGGGACCATATAGCGGTATATACCGGCACTACACATATATGTGATTATACAGGGACCATATAGCGGTATATACCGGCTCTGTACACATATATGTGATTATACAGGGACCATATAGCGGTATATACCAGCTCTGTACACATATATGTGATTATACAGGGACCATATAGCGGAATATACCGGCTCTGTATACATATATGTGGATATACAGGGACCATATAGCGGTATATACCGGCTCTGTACACATATATGTGATTATACAGGGACCATATAGCGGTATATACCGGCACTACACATATATGTGATTATACAGGGACCATATAGCGGTATATACCGGCTCTGTACACATATATGTGGATATACAGGGGCCATATAGCGGTATATACCAGCTCTGTACACATATATGTGATTATACAGGGACCATATAGCGGTATATACCGGCACTACACATATATGTGATTATACAGGGACCATATAGCGGTATATACCAGCTCTGTACACATATATGTGATTATACAGGGACCATATAGCAGTATATACCGTCTCTGTACACATATATGTGATTATACAGGGACCATATAGCGGTATATACTGGCTGTGTACACATATATGTGATTATACAGGGACCATATAGCGGTATATACCAGCTCTGTACACATATATGTGATTATACAGAGACCATATAGCGGTATATACCAGCTCTGTACACATATATGTGATTATACAGGGACCATATAGCGGTATATACCGGCTCTGTACACATATATGTGATTATACAGGGACCATATAGCGGTATATACCGGCTCTGTACACATATATGTGATTATACAGGGACCATATAGCGGTATATACTGGCTCTGTACACATATATGTGATTATACAGTGACCATATAGCGGTATATACCGGCTCTGTACACATATATGTGATTATACAGAGACCATATAGCGGTATATACCGGCACTACACATATATGTGATTATACAGGGACCATATAGCGGTATATACCGGCACTACACATATATGTGATTATACAGGGACCATATAGCGGTATATACCAGCACTACACATATATGTGATTATACAGGGACCATATAGCGGTATATACCAGCTCTGTACACATATATGTGATTATACAGGGACCATATAGCGATATATACTGGCACTACACATATATGTGATTATACAGGGACCATATAGCGGTATATACCAGCTCTGTACACATATATGTGATTATACAGGGACCATATAGCGGTATATACCGGCACTACACATATATGTGATTATACAGGGACCATATAGCGGTATATACCAGCTCTGTACACATATATGTGATTATACAGGGACCATATAGCGGTATATACCGACTCTGTACACATATATGTGATTATACAGGGACCATATAGCGGTATATACCAGCACTACACATATATGTGATTATACAGGGACCATATAGCGGTATATACCGGCACTACACATATGTGATTATACAGGGACCATATAGCGGTATATACCAGCTCTGTACACATATATGTGATTATACAGGGACCATATAGCGGTATATACCGGCACTACACATATATGTGATTATACAGGGACCATATAGCGGTATATACCAGCTCTGTACACATATATGTGATTATACAGGGACCATATAGCGGTATATACCAGCTCTGTACACATATATGTGATTATACAGGGACCATATAGCGGTATATACCAGCTCTGTACACATATATGTGATTATACAGGGACCATATAGCGGTATATACCAGCACTACACATATATGTGATTATACAGGGACCATATAGCGGTATATACCGGCACTACACATATATGTGATTATATAGTAACCATATAGCGGTATATACCAGAAGTATACTGGCTCTGTACACATATATGTGATTATACAGGGACCATATAGCGGTATATACCAGCTCTGTACACATATATGTGATTATACAGGGACCATATAGCGGTATATACCGGCTCTGTACACATATATGTGATTATACAGGGACCATATAGCGGTATATACCGGCACTACACATATATGTGATTATACAGGGACCGTATAGCGGTATATACCGGCACTACACATATATGTGATTATACAGGGACCATATAGCGGTATATACCAGCACTACACATATATGTGATTATACAGGGACCATATAGCGGTATATACCAGCACTACACATATATGTGATTATACAGGGACCATATAGCGGTATACAGGGCCGGGACAAGGAGTTTTGGTGCCCTAGGCAGAGAAGACAAATGGCGCCCCCCCCCCCCCTATACTGTATGTAGGGGTCATGTACACTGTACCCCCTGACTGTAACAGGACCATGTATACTGTACCCCCTGACTGTAACAGGACCATGTATACTGTACCCCCTGACTGTAACAGGACCCTGTATACTGTACCCCCTGAATGTAACACACCGTGCCACCTGAATGTGTTAGTGTCACACATGGCATCCTGAGAATATAGGTGTCACACACCAGGCCCCTCAGGTATTATGATGGTGCACATTGTGCTATAGGTATAACAGGAATATACAGCGTTACAGACTTCAGGAACAGAGAAAATGATGCAGCACATACACCTCCCCTATACCATGACAGCACAGTCACATATACACATCATATACTGATCCTGCGACATACACCTCCCCTATACCATGACAGCACAGTCACATATACACATCATATACTGATCCTACCACATACACCTCCCCTATACCATGACAGCACAGCGCCATATACACATCATATACTGATCCTACCACATACACCTCCCCTATACCATGACAGCACAGCGCCATATACACATCATATACTGATCCTACCACATACACCTCCCCTATACCATGACAGCACAGTCACATATACACATCATATACTGATCCTGCCACATACACCTCCCCTATACCATGACAGCACAGTCACATATACACATCATATACTGATCCTGCCACATACACCTCCCCTATACCATGACAGCACAGTCACATATACACATCATATACTGATCCTACCACATACACCTCCCCTATACCATGACCGCACAGTCACATATACACATCATATACTGATCCCACCACATACACCTCCCCTATACCATGACAGCACAGTCACATATACACATCATATACTGATCCTACCACATACACCTCCCCTATACCATGACAGCACAGCGCCATATACACATCATATACTGATCCTACCACATACACCTCCCCTATACCATGACAGCACAGTCACATATACACATCATATACTGATCCTGCCACATACACCTCCCCTATACCATGACAGCACAGCGCCATATACACATCATATACTGATCCTACCACATACACCTCCCCTATACCATGACAGCACAGTCACATATACACATCATATACTGATCCTACCACATACACCTCCCTTATACCATGACAGCACAGTCACATATATACATCATATACTGATCCTGCCACATACACCTCCCCTATACCATGACAGCACAGTCACATATACACATCATATACTGATCCTGCCACATACACCTCCCCTATACCATGACAGCACAGTCACATATACACATCATATACTGATCCTACCACATACACCTCCCTTATACCATGACCGCACAGCGCCATATACACATCATATACTGATCCTACCACATACACCTCCCCTATACCATGACAGCACAGTCACATATACACATCATATACTGATCCTACCACATACACCTCCCCTATACCATGACAGCACAGTCACATATACACATCATATACTGATCCTACCACATACACCTCCCCTATACCATGACAGCACAGTCACATATACACATCATATACTGATCCTACCACATACACCTCCCCTATACCATGACAGCACAGTCACATATACACATCATATACTGATCCTACCACATACACCTCCCCTATACCATGACAGCACAGTCACATATACACATCATATACTGATCCTACCACATACACCTCCCCTATACCATGACAGCACAGTCACAGCGCCATATACACATCATATACTGATCCTGCCACATACACCTCCCCTATACCATGACAACACAGTCACATATACACATCATATACTGATCCTACCACATACACCTCCCCTATACCATGACAGCACAGTCACAGCGCCATATACACATCATATACTGATCCTGCCACATACACCTCCCCTATACCATGACAGCACAGTCACAGCGCCATATACACATCATATACTGATCCTGCCACATACACCTCCCCTATACCATGACCGCACAGTCACATATACACATCATATACTGATCCTACCACATACACCTCCCCTATACCATGACAGCACAGTCACATATACACATCATATACTGATCCTGCCACATACACCTCCCCTATACCATGACAGCACAGTCACATATACACATCATATACTGATCCTACCACATACACCTCCCCTATACCATGACAGCACAGTCACATATACACATCATATACTGATCCTACCACATACACCTCCCCTATACCATGACAGCACAGTCACATATACACATCATATACTGATCCTGCCACATACACCTCCCCTATACCATGATAGCACAGTCACATATACACATCATATACTGATCCTGCCACATACACCTCCCCTATACCATGACAGCACAGTCACATATACACATCATATACTGATCCTGCCACATACACCTCCCCTATACCATGACAGCACAGCGCCATATACACATCATATACTGATCCTACCACATACACCTCCCCTATACCATGACAGCACAGTCACATATACACATCATATACTGATCCTGCCACATATACCTCCCCTATACCATGACAGCACAGTCACATATACACATCATATACTGATCCTACCACATACACCTCCCCTATACCATGACAGCACAGTCACATATACACATCATATACTGATCCTGCCACATACACCTCCCCTATACCATGACAGCACAGCGCCATATACACATCATATACTGATCCTGCCACATACACCTCCCCTATACCATGACAGCACAGTCACATATACACATCATATACTGATCCTGCCACATACACCTCCCCTATACCATGACAGCACAGTCACATATACACATCATATACTGATCCTACCACATACACCTCCCCTATACCATGACAGCACAGCGCCATATACACATCATATACTGATCCTACCACATACACCTCCCCTATACCATGACAGCACAGTCACATATACACATCATATACTGATCCTACCACATACACCTCCCCTATACCATGACAGCACAGTCACATATACACATCATATACTGATCCTACCACATACACCTCCCCTATACCATGACAGCACAGTCACATATACACATCATATACTGATCCTACCACATACACCTCCCCTATACCATGACAGCACAGTCACATATACACATCATATACTGATCCTACCACATACACCTCCCCTATACCATGACAGCACAGTCACATATACACATCATATACTGATCCTACCACATACACCTCCCCTATACCATGACCGCACAGTCACAGCGCCATATACACATCATATACTGATCCTACCACATACACCTCCCCTATACCATGACAGCACAGTCACATATACACATCATATACTGATCCTGCCACATACACCTCCCCTATACCATGACAGCACAGTCACAGCGCCATATATACATCATATACTGATCCTACCACATACACCTCCCCTATACCATGACAGCACAGTCACATATACACATCATATACTGATCCTACCACATACACCTCCCCTATACCATGACAGCACAGTCACATATACACATCATATACTGATCCTACCACATACACCTCCCTATGCCATGACAGCACAGTCACATATACACATCATATACTGATCCTACCACATACACCTCCCCTATACCATGACCGCACAGTCACATATACACATCATATACTGATCCTACCACATACACCTCCCCTATACCATGACAGCACAGCGCCATATACACATCATATACTGATCCTACCACATACACCTCCCCTATACCATGACAGCACAGTCACATATACACATCATATACTGATCCTACCACATACACCTCCCCTATACCATGACCGCACAGTCACATATACACATCATATACTGATCCTACCACATACACCTCCCCTATACCATGACAGCACAGTCACATATACACATCATATACTGATCCTGCCACATACACCTCCCCTATACCATGACAGCACAGTCACATATACACATCATATACTGATCCCGCCACATACACCTCCCCTATACCATGACAGCACAGTCACATATACACATCATATACTGATCCTACCACATACACCTCCCCTATACCATGACAGCACAGTCACATATACACATCATATACTGATCCTACCACATACACCTCCCCTATACCATGACAGCACAGTCACATATACACATCATATACTGATCCTGCCACATACACCTCCCCTATACCATGACAGCACAGTCACAGCGCCATATATACATCATATACTGATCCTACCACATACACCTCCCCTATACCATGACAGCACAGTCACATATACACATCATATACTGATCCTACCACATACACCTCCCCTATACCATGACAGCACAGTCACATATACACATCATATACTGATCCTACCACATACACCTCCCCTATACCATGACAGCACAGCGCCATATACACATCATATACTGATCCTACCACATACACCTCCCCTATACCATGACAGCACAGCGCCATATACACATCATATACTGATCCTACCACATACACCTCCCCTATACCATGACAGCACAGTCACATATACACATCATATACTGATCCTGCCACATACACCTCCCCTATACCATGTCAGCACAGTCACATATACACATCATATACTGATCCTGCCACATACACCTCCCCTATACCATGACAGCACAGCGCCATATACACATCATATACTGATCCTACCACATACACCTCCCCTATACCATGACAGCACAGTCACATATACACATCATATACTGATCCTACCACATACACCTCCCCTATACCATGACAGCACAGTCACATATACACATCATATACTGATCCTGCCACATACACCTCCCTATACCATGACAGCACAGTCACAGCGCCATATATACATCATATACTGATCCTACCACATACACCTCCCCTATACCATGACAGCACAGTCACATACACACATCATATACTGATCCTACCACATACACCTCCCCTATACCATGACAGCACAGCGCCATATACACATCATATACTGATCCTACCACATACACCTCCCCTATACCATGACAGCACAGTCACATATACACATCATATACTGATCCTACCACATACACCTCCCCTATACCATGACAGCACAGTCACATATATACATCATATACTGATCCTGCCACATACACCTCCCCTATACCATGACAGCACAGTCACATATACACATCATATACTGATCCTACCACATACACCTCCCCTATACCATGACCGCACAGTCACATATACACATCATATACTGATCCTACCACATACACCTCCCCTATACCATGACAGCACAGCGCCATATACACATCATATACTGATCCTACCACATACACCTCCCCTATACCATGACAGCACAGTCACATATACACATCATATACTGATCCTGCCACATACACCTCCCCTATACCATGACAGCACAGTCACATATACACATCATATACTGATCCTACCACATACACCTCCCCTATACCATGACAGCACAGTCACATATACACATCATATACTGATCCTACCACATACACCTCCCCTATACCATGACAGCACAGCGCCATATACACATCATATACTGATCCTACCACATACACCTCCCCTATACCATGACCGCACAGTCACATATACACATCATATACTGATCCTACCACATACACCTCCCCTATACCATGACAGCACAGCGCCATATACACATCATATACTGATCCTACCACATACACCTCCCCTATACCATGACAGCACAGTCACATATACACATCATATACTGATCCTACCACATACACCTCCCCTATACCATGACAGCACAGCGCCATATACACATCATATACTGATCCTACCACATACACCTCCCCTATACCATGACAGCACAGTCACATATACACATCATATACTGATCCTACCACATACACCTCCCCTATACCATGACAGCACAGTCACAGCGCCATATACACATCATATACTGATCCTACCACATACACCTCCCCTATACCATGACAGCACAGTCACATATACACATCATATACTGATCCTACCACATACACCTCCCCTATACCATGACAGCACAGTCACATATACACATCATATACTGATCCTACCACATACACCTCCCCTATACCATGACAGCACAGTCACATATACACATCATATACTGATCATACCACATACACCTCCACTATACCATGACAGCACAGCGCCATATACACATCATATACTGATCCTACCACATACACCTCCCCTATACCATGACAGCACAGTCACATATACACATCATATACTGATCCTGCCACATACACCTCCCCTGTACCATGATAGCACAGTCACATATACACATCATATACTGATCCTGCCACATACACCTCCCCTATACCATGACCGCACAGTCACATATACACATCATATACTGATCCTGCCACATACACCTCCCCTATACCATGACAGCACAGTCACATATACACATCATATACTGATCCTGCCACATACACCTCCCCTATACCATGACAGCACAGCGCCATATACACATCATATACTGATCCTGCCACATACACCTCCCCTATACCATGACAGCACAGTCACAGCGCCATATACACATCATATACTGATCCTGCCACATACACCTCCCCTATACCATGACAGCACAGCGCCATATACACATCATATACTGATCCTACCACATACACCTCCCCTATACCATGACAGCACAGTCACATATACACATCATATACTGATCCTACCACATACACCTCCCCTATACCATGACAGCACAGTCACATATACACATCATATACTGATCCTACCACATACACCTCCCCTATACCATGACAGCACAGCGCCATATACACATCATATACTGATCCTGCCACATACACCTCCCCTATACCATGACAGCACAGTCACATATACACATCATATACTGATCCTGCCACATACACCTCCCCTATACCATGACAGCACAGTCACATATACACATCATATACTGATCCTACCACATACACCTCCCCTATACCATGACAGCACAGTCACATATACACATCATATACTGATCCTACCACATACACCTCCCCTATACCATGACAGCACAGCGCCATATACACATCATATACTGATCCTACCACATACACCTCCCCTATACCATGACAGCACAGCTCCATATACACATCATATACTGATCCCGCCACATACACCTCCCCTATACCATGACAGCACAGTCACATATACACATCATATACTGATCCTGCCACATACACCTCCCCTATACCATGACAGCACAGCGCCATATACACATCATATACTGATCCTACCACATACACCTCCCCTATACCATGTCAGCACAGTCACATATACACATCATATACTGATCCTACCACATACACCTCCCCTATACCATGACAGCACAGTCACAGCGCCATATACACATCATATACTGATCCTACCACATACACCTCCCCTATACCATGACAGCACAGTCACATATACACATCATATACTGATCCTACCACATACACCTCCCCTATACCATGACAGCACAGTCACATATACACATCATATACTGATCCTACCACATACACCTCCCCTATACCATGACAGCACAGTCACATATACACATCATATACTGATCCTACCACATACACCTCCCCTATACCATGACAGCACAGTCACATATACACATCATATACTGATCCTACCACATACACCTCCCCTATACCATGACAGCACATAATAATGGATAATGGTGTCCAGCAACCTCCACCTCCCCCCCGGCCTCATAGATAATGGTGTCCAGCAGCCTCCACCTCCCCCCCGGCCTCATAGATAATGGTGTCCAGCAGCCTCCACCTCCCCCCCGGCCTCATAGATAATGGTGTCCAGCAGCCTCCACCTCCCCCCCGGCCTCATAGATAATGGTGTCCAGCAGCCTCCACCTCCCCCCCCGGCCTCATAGATAATGGTGTCCAGCAGCCTCCACCTCCCCCCCGGCATCATAGATAATGGTGTCCAGCAGCCTCCCTTCCTCCCCCGGCCTCATAGATAATGGTGTCCAGCAGCCTCCACCTCCCCGCCGGCATCATAGATAATGGTGTCCAGCAGCCTCGCTCCATTTCCCCCCCCCCGGCCTCATAGATAATGGTGTCCAGCAGCCTCCCTCCCTCAATCCCGCCGGCCCCATAGATAATAGGTGTCCAGCAGCCTCCCTCCCTCCCCCGGCCTCATAGATAATGGTGTCCAGCAGCTTCCCTCCCTCCATCCCCCCGGCCTCATAGATAATAGTGTCCAGTAGCCTCCCTCCATCCCCCCGGCCTCATAGATAATGGTGTCCAGCAGCCTCCTTCCCTCCCCCGGCCTCATAGATAATGGTGTCCAGCAGCCTCCCTCCATTCCCCAGCCTCGTAGATAATGGTTTCCAGCAGCCTCCCTCCCTCCATCCCCTCGGCCTCATAGATAATGGTGTCCAGCAGCCTCCCTCCCTCCATCCCCCCGGCCTCATAGATAATGGTGTCCAGCAGCCTCCCTCCCTCCATCCCCCCGGCCTCATAGATAATGGTGTCCAGCAGCCTCCCTCCGTCCATCCCCCCGGCCTCATAGATAACAGTGTCCAGCAGCCTCATAAATAATGGTTTCCAGCAGCCTCCCTCCCTCCATCCCCCCGGCCTCATAGATAATGGTGTCCAGCAGCCTCCCTCCCTCCATCCCCCCGGACTCATAGATAATGGTTTCCAACAGCCTCCCTCCCACCCCCCTCCCCCCCGGCCTCATAGATAATGGTGTCCAGCAGCCTCCATCCCCCCCCCGGCCTCATAGATAATGGTGTCCAGCAGCCTCCCTCCCTCCATTCCCCAGCCTCATAGATAACAGTGTCCAGCAGCCTCATAAATACTGGTTTCCAGTAGCCTCCCTCCCTCCATCCCCCCGGCCTCATAGATAATGGTGTCCATCAGCCTCCCTCCGTCCATTCCCCAGCCTCGTAGATAATGGTTTCCAACAGCCTCCCTCCCACCCCCCTCCCCCCCGGCCTCATAGATAATGGTGTCCAGCAGCCTCCATCCCCCCCCCGGCCTCATAGATAATGGTGTCCAGCAGCCTCCCTCCGTCCATTCCCCAGCCTCGTAGATAATGGTTTCCAACAGCCTCCCTCCCTCCATCCCCCCGGCCTTATAGATAATGGTGTCCAGCAGCCTCCCTCCCTCCATTCCCCAGCCTCATAGATAATGGTGTCCAGCAGCCTCCTTCCCTCCCCCGGCCTCATAGATAATGGTGCCCAGCAGCCTCCCTCCCTCCATCCTCCGGCCTCATAGATAATGGTGTCCATCAGCCTCCCTCCCTCCATCCTCATAGATAATGGTGCCCAGCAGCCTCCCTCCCTCCATCCTCCGGCCTCATAGATAATGGTGCCCAGCAGCCTCCCTCCCTCCATCCTCCGGCCTCATAGATAATGGTGTCCAGCAGCCTCGCTCTATCCCCCCCCCCCCCCCCCCCCCCGGCCTCATAGATAGTGGTGTCCAGCAGCCTCCATTCCCACCCCCCTGGCCTCATAGATAATGGTGTCCATCAGCCTCCCTCCATGCATCCCCCCGGCCTCATAGATAATGGTGTCCAGCAGCTCCCCTCCCTCCATCCCCCCGGCCTCATAGATAATGGTGTCCAGCAGCCTCCCTCCCTCCATCCCCCCGGCCTCATAGATAATGGTGTCCAGCAGCCTCCCTCCCTCAATCCCGCCGGGCCCATAGATAATAGGTGTCCAGCAGCCTCCATCCCCCGGCCTCATAGATAATGGTGTCCAGCAGCCTACCTCCCTCCATCCCCGGCCTCATAGATAATAGTGTCCAGCAGCCTCCCTCCATCCCCCCGGCCTTATAGATAATGGTGTCCAGCAGCCTCCTTCCCTCCCCCGGCCTCATAGATAATAGTGTCCAGCAGCCTCATAGATAATGGTGCTCGCAGGCATAAATCATGATGAATGAGGTGCAGGAGGAGGCCACGCCTCATTCCCACCTCGTCGCGACCTCCCTAGCTCTCCCAGCCCGCCCATGGGGTGAACGGGGCCTGCGGGAGGGGTACGCCAGGGAGAAGGGTTGAATCTTCACCCTCTCCCTGGTGTACGCCTCAGGCGTAAGCTTCATAAATGTCCCCCTATGTGTATACACTCCGGGCAGGATTCTCTCAGACTGCCGTGCACGTAAGTTAAAGGGGAACTCCACAAAAGGAATTTTTTTTTTTAATTAAAAGTACATTAAAAGTTCTATAGATGTGTCTATACAATGTATTACCGTGTCTGGGCAGTTCTGACACACTGGTAGCTGATAGAAATCCAGGAAGTGAAGAAAAATGGCCTTTGTGCAAATTCACATTGTCTCCTGCTCCTTCTGCTCTCCCACCTTAGGAGACAAATCTTCCATGCCTCTGTCTCACATTGTGTGTGTTTGCTGAGATCAAGCTGATGATGCAGACAGGGGGCAGAGCATGATCCCAAAGGAGACGGGGCTGGATCCCCCAATCCCCTGAGTGATTCACCATCTCTGACCAGCCAGAAGCAGCTGCAGCACTGATTTCGCTGATTGTGCTGTATGGCGTTACAGGTAGAGAATACAGTGCTATGTGGCGTTACAGGTAGAGAATACAGCGCTGTGTGGTGTTACAGGTAGAGAATACAGTGTGCTGTGTGGTGTTACAGGTAGAGAATACAGTGTGCTGTGTGGTGTTACAGGTAGAGAATACAGTGTGCTGTGTGGTGTTACAGGCAGAGAATACAGTGTGCTATGTGGTGTTACAGGTAGAGAATACAGTGTGCTATGTGGTGTTACAGGTAGAGAATACAGTGTGCTGTGTGGTGTTACAGGTAGAGAATACAGTGTGCTGTGTGGTGTTACAGGTAGAGAATACAGTGTGCTGTGTGGTGTTACAGGTAGAGAATACAGTGTGCTGTGTGGTGTTACAGGTAGAGAATAGTGCTGTGTGGTGTTACAGGTAGAGAATACAGCGTGCTGTGTGATGTTACAGGTAGAGAATACAGTGCTGTGTGGTGTTACAGGTAGAGAATACAGTGTGCTGTGTGGTGTTACAGGTAGAGAATACAGAGTGCTGTGTGGTGTTACAGGTAGAGAATACAGTGTGGTGTCACAGGTAGAGAATACAGCGTGCTGTGCGGTGTCACAGGTAGAGAATACAGTGCTGTGTGGTGTTACAGGTAGAGAATACAGTGTGCTGTGTGGTGTTACAGGTAGAGAATACAGTGCTGTGTGTTACAGGTAGAGAATACAATGTGCTGTGTGGTGTTACAGGTAGAGAATACAGTGTGCTGTGTGGTGTTACAGGTAGAGAATACAGCGTGCTGTGTGGTGTTACAGGTAGAGAATACAGTGTGCTGTGTGGTTTTACAGGTAGAGAATACAGTGTGCTGTGTGGTGTTACAGGTAGAGAATATAGTGTGCTGTGTGGTGTTACAGGTAGAGAATACAGTGTGGTGTTACAGGTAGAGAATACAGTGTGCTGTGTGGTGTTACAGGTAGAGAATACAGTGCTGTGTGGTGTTACAGGTAGAGAATACAGTGTGCTGTGTGGTGTAAAAGGTAGAGAATACAGTGCTGTGTGGTGTTACAGGTAGAGAATACAGCGTGCTGTGTGGTGTTACAGGTAGAGAATACAGCGTGCTGTGTGGTGTTACAGGTAGAGAATACAGCGATGTGTGGTGTTACAGGTAGAGAACACAGTGTGCTGTGTGGTGTTACAGGTAGAAAATACAGTGTGCTGTGCGGTGTCACAGGTAGAGAATACAGCGTGCTGTGTGGTGTTACAGGTAGAGAATACAGTGTGCTGTGTGGTGTTACAGGTAGAGAATACAGCGTGCTATGTGGCGTTACAGGTAGAGAATACAGTGTGCTGTGTGGTGTTACAGGTAGAGAATACAGGGTGCTGTGTGGTGTTACAGGTAGAGAATACAGTGTGATGTGTGGTGTTACAGGTAGAGAATACAGCGTGCTGTGTGGTGTTACAGGTAGAGAATACAGTGTGGTGTCACAGGTAGAGAATACAGCGTGCTGTGCGGTGTCACAGGTAGAGAATACAGTGCTGTGTGGTGTTACAGGTAGAGAATACAGTGTGCTGTGTGGTGTTACAGGTAGAGAATACAGTGCTGTGTGGTGTTACAGGTAGAGAATACAGTGCTGTGTGGTGTTACAGGTAGAGAATACAGTGCTGTGTGGTGTTACAGGTAGGGAATACAGTGCTGTGTGGTGTTACAGGTAGAGAATACAGCGTGCTGTGTGGTGTTACAGGTAGAGAATACAGTGTGCTGTGTGGTGTTACAGGTAGAGAATACAGCGTGCTGTGTGGTGTTACAGGTAGAGAATACAGTGTGGTGTCACAGGTAGAGAATACAGCGTGCTGTGCGGTGTCACAGGTAGAGAATACAGTGCTGTGTGGTGTTACAGGTAGAGAATACAGTGTGCTGTGTGGTGTTACAGGTAGAGAATACAGTGCTGTGTGGTGTTACAGGTAGAGAATACAGTGCTGTGTGGTGTTACAGGTAGGGAATACAGTGCTGTGTGGTGTTACAGGTAGAGAATACAGCGTGCTGTGTGGTGTTACAGGTAGAGAATACAGTGTGCTGTGTGGTGTTACAGGTAGAGAATACAGTGTGCTGTGTGGTGTTACAGGTAGAGAATACAGTGCTGTGTGGTGTTACAGGTAGAGAATAGTGCTGTGTGGTGTTACCGGTAGAGAATAGTGCTGTGTGGTGTTACAGGCAGAGAATACAGTGTGCTGTGTGGTGTTACAGGTAGAGAATACAGTGCTGTGTGGTGTTACAGGTAGAGAATAGTGCTGTGTGGTGTTACCGGTAGAGAATACAGCGTGCTGTGTGGTGTTACAGGTAGAGAATACAGTGCTGTGTGGTGTTACAGGTAGAGAATAGTGCTGTGTGGTGTTACAGGTAGAGAATAGTGCTGTGTGGTGTTACCGGTAGAGAATACAGCGTGCTGTGTGGTGTTACAGGTAGAGAATACAGCGTGCTGTGTGGTGTTACAGGTAGAGAATACAGCGTGCTGTGTGGTGTTACAGGTAGAGAATACAGTGTGATGTGTGGCATTACCGTTAGAGAATACAGCGTTCTGTGTGGTGTTACAGGTAGAGAATACAGCGTGCTGTGTGGTGTTACAGGTAGAGGATACAGCGTGCTGTGCGGTGTTACAGGTAGAGAATACAGCGTGCTGTGTGGTGTTACAGGTAGAGAATACAGCGTGCTGTGTGGTGTTACAGGTAGAGAATACAGTGCTGTGTGGTGTTACAGGTAGAGAATACAGTGCTGTGTGGTGTTACAGGTAGAGAATACAGTACTGTGTGGTGTTACAGGTAGAGAATACAATGTGCTGTGTGGTGTTACAGGTAGAGAATACAGTGTGCTGTGTGGTGTTACAGGTAGAGAATACAGTGTGCTGTGTGGTGTTACAGGTAGAGAATACAGTGTGCTGTGTGGTGTTACAGGTAGAGAATACAGTGCTGTGTGGTGTTACAGGTAGAGAATACAGTGTGCTGTGTGGTGTTACAGGTAGAGAATACAGTGCTGTGTGGTGTTACAGGTAGAGAATACAGTGTGCTGTGTGGTGTTACAGGTACACATTTTTGAGAGGTTCCTGGTGTGGGCTAGGGTGTTTTTAATTGGCTTCTCTTCCCTACAGTGAGCTTAGCACTGCATAACTGTAGTGGTCGCTGCTGTAGAAGCAATCTCTCTCAGAGTTAGTACCTTCTGCATCTGTCCTCTTGGACGTCCAAAAATTAACTTCTTGCACTTTCACATGGAGCTAACTCCTCCTACAAGGCTGAGTGTGCCTAAGAGAGGACAGACAGGATAGGACAGAGAAAAAGAGCACCTACTAGGGTAGTGACTAAATCCCATGCGGTACAGGGATCTCGCTGGGGGCGCACACACAGCTCTTCAGGAAAGTCCCGCCCCAGATGGATTTCATTGGCTGCTCCACTCCAGGCTTCCTAGCAGCCAAAATCAGACCCTGCCGGATCCCGACCCTAATCCTAACGTTTAGTTTTAGGGTTAGGGTTGGGGGTCGGCTTAGGGTTACTGCCAACATATTACTTAACTATTCCCTGCCCACACAACCCTAACTCTAACCCTCGGGGTTGGTGCTAATCAGGAAGGTAAGGGTTAAGGTTGGGACTGTGGGGCGGGTTATAACATGAGAAATCAGTGGGACATAAACCTAATCCGACCCCCAACCCTAAAACTAAACTTTCGGATTAGGGCAGGGTCTGATTTTGGCTGCTAGGAAACCCGGAATGGAGCAGCCAGTGTGCAACAGGTAATACAGAAGGTCTCTGATATACACTTGACAAAAGTTCCAATACAGACTTGCACATAGGACAACCAGACCTGTGAGATAAGTGTAGTGTAGGAGATAGTCGTTTTGATAGAGTTGTACTGAGGTAGTTTAGCAGAGAGGAGGATGCCATGAGAGTCTCAACCCATGTAGTAAGTGTGCTCTGCCGGGATGTTGGAGGATATAATAGAAGAATACTTGTAGTAGAAGAATACCTGTGCCTATGTATTGACCTTTCCTTCAGTCTTCACACCACCTTATGCCCACTAGCGTTGGCTGGACCGAACTAATGGGTGACACAGGCCCCAGACCTCGTTACCTGGGCTGAGCGGAATGCTGAGGGTTCCCTGCCGACACCCGCGCTGCGAGATGGAGTTCATAGGCTTACTGCAACTTTGCTCCACCCGGATCAGTTCCTGGCTCTTTGGCTCTATAGTGAATACTGTCCAGCTCTGTGACTTCTCCTAATCCACGGCGTGGGTTGAGGTTATCTGTTGGCTAGTCTAGTCCTCACCTAAGAGGTTTAACACTGCATAGTGCTTTGAGGGGATACGTGTAGGAAAGTTGGTGACAGTGTGCTGTCCTGCGTCCTACCCATGCAGAGCACTGGCTAAGACTGAACTTCGGGGACCAGGGCCCGGACAAGACCGCTGTGGAGAGCTCTCTAGTTTGCGTCCTCTCTCATCACTGTCCCGAACAGAAAGCTCTTGCTCCTCCCCCACTCAAGGGACTAAGTTCCTCCACAGTGTGTGTAGTGCGCTGTAATTGGGTGAAAAGAGTGCAATAGAAGAATAGAGAGAAGAGGTGATAGGAGAGAAGAAAGCAGAAATCCTACTGGTTCAGATTCTGGTACACATAAATACAATAACCCTTTGCGATCCTTCAGATGTGCAGCTTCTATACATAAATACATAATACAGCAGCATCTAATGGTCAACTTTAAATACTGCTTCTACTTTCAATAAGACCATAAAAAGTACCGACTTTTGCGAAGGGTGTGAACAATAGTAACACCCCTAGTGGGACACCACACATTCCACAGCTGAAGCTAGGAAAGGGTTACTGTTTTGTGTTTACCATGTGTTTCACTGACCTATAGGAGATGCTCTTTACTTCTAGCCTATCTCTTCTTTTCTTTCTTTTGCACACATTCCTTTCCACCACTTGCAGGGTACCTTACTTAGCCCCTGTAGGAAGTTACTTGGTGGGAGGAGGTGTAGTGTCAGTTCTGACCCAGATTCTCGTGGGAGGACACACAGAGCAGACGTCCCTGCTGTAGCCAAGCCAGTGCCTGACTTATGCCAGGACCCTTGTCCAGGATAACTTAAAGCGTAACTGTCATTTCAGGGTCATTTTTCTGAAAACATTAAATATCTATAGTACAAGCGATTTTAAGAAACTCTGTAAAAGGTTTTATGTACTAAAAGAGTTTCCTTCTGTAGTGAAAAAGCAATCTCCCAGCCTCCCCCCTCACATCAAATGAAGCAGGATTTCTGTCTCCATTATGTGGCTATGGAGAGGGGAGGGGCTGTTAGGAGTGAGTGAGCACGGAGCAGTCCTGCACAGCACAACACCCTGCAATCTTCTCTCAGTAAGTTCATAGATAAGCACTGACCTTTCTGAAACCTGAATCCTGCGGTTTAGGTGCCCAGAGAGTCTACAAACAGCTGACCTTCATGTCACCTCTTCCTGCTCCCTCATCTCCCTCAGCCCCTCCCCCCTCCATAGGCTTACAATGGAGAGAGCAGAACCCGTCTTCACTGGCTTCTCTGTAATGAAGACGTGTTTGCCTGATTATGCACAGATAAGAAGTCAGGGGGGGAGGCTGGGAGATTGCTTCTTGAGTACAGAAGGAGGCTTTTTTGGCTGATGAAACCTATTACAGAGTTTCTTAAAATCGCTTATACTACTGATTTCTGCAATAAAAAAAAAACATGACAGTTACGCTTTAAGTGTAATCCAGTGGTTGAGAGTAACACACATGTGGTCAGATGCAACTAGAGACACTTAGTTCTTTCAGTACTTATCCTATATCTACTATGCAGTACTAAACACTACAAGAGTCTGGGAACATCCTAGCCCACACCGTGAACCAGCCTTAAAAGTGCAGGGCAGTATCCTGATATACAAGAGGAACTAGCATGGATAGGAAAAAGCAACCAGAAGGTCTATGTATCCTATCTCGCAGTGGTGGGTCAGTTGCCACTCAGGACTACCGTAACAAGAGCCCAAGGAACCCGTCACCGACCAGCTACAAAACCAACAACCAACAGGTACCAACATCACACCTGTGTGCTGGACTAGCACTGGCATCATGACAACCACCATCACTAGCCGTACACCACCGAATTGGCGTCATGGTTAGCAAAACTACTGGCCCAGTAGCACATTATGTCATCCTGAAGGAAGAAATTATACTGTCCTGTCATTCCGTAGGAAGAAATTATAATGTTATGTCATCAGGTTATTGATCACAGCGGGTGTCAGCTGTGCTCAGGAGATATAGGCAGGAAGAGAGCGCAGCGGCCGTGTCATCCACTCCTAGCTGTCTGCATAACGGCTAATGCTAAGGCCGTGTTCACACACTGTAAGGTCACATTCACACAACATATGACAGTCAGTGATGTTTATCCCAGGAAGTGAAGTTTATCCCGGCCCTTACTGCAGTACCGGCCGGGATAAACTTCATTTATATTGAATTGGAACACACGGATGCACCCGCATCCCAATTCACCATTGCACACAATGGAAAGTGTGGCTGTGGTGCACCACTGGTTGATGGATGTTATCAGTGATGTTGTACAGCTCAGCCAGAGATTTAAGTGTTGTGACGTGAGTGCTAGTCCAGCACACAGGTATGGTGTTGGTACCTGTTTTGTACAGTGGCTGTAATATACCCCAAATGGTCAGTGACCTGCCGGGCTGTGATGGGTCCTTGGGCTCTTGTCACTGTAGTCCGGAGGGGCAACTGACCCACTTGGACTATCAGTACCGCCACCCACAGAAAGGGAAAAATAACCCAAAGTGTGCGGCTAGTGTATATAGGTGCTGGTGCGGAAGAAAGGATGAGTCCCACAGCTTTACTGTAGAATCCAACAGTACAATACACTTTTGTAAAATAGATAAATCTTGGACAAAGACTTTAGTACTTAAACTCGTTTTTGCTTGAGGAGGTGCTTGGAGATGTAGAGTAGAGAGGTAGTCGTAGCAGTGCTTAGAAAGTTGAGTAGAGTAGAGGAGAAGAGTTTGTCGAAGGAGCCCCAACCCAGTGTAGCAATGTACTCTGCCGGAACTTTGAAGAAAAATCTCTGTGTGAAACTTGTATCTATGTTTAGACTATGTCTGACCACCTTGTGTCATACAGTGTCGAGCTACCCGTCCTAATAGGGTGATACAAGCCCCAGTCATGATTATCTGGGTGTAGCTAAGCTTGTGGGCCTTCCCAGTTACCTGCATTGCGAGATAGGACACGTAAACTCTTTCAATAGCTTTGTTTTATCCAGGCTAGTTCCTCTTGTGTTTCAGGATACTGCCCTGCACTTTTTGGACTGGTTCACGGCGTGGGTTAGGGTATTCCTGGACTCTTCTCCCTTTAAGTGCTTAGTACTGCATAGTAGATATAGTAGAAGTAGTAGTAAAACAAATGGTTATCTCTAACTGCATCTGTACACTTTGGCGTCTACTTTGTCCTGGACAAGGGTCCTGGCATAAGCCAGGCCCTGGCTTGGTTACAGCAGGGACGTTCTTCTTTGTTTGTCTTTCTCCTATGAGAATCTGACTAGAGCTGAACTGCAATTCCTCCACCAGTGTCTCCTCCAACAGGGGCCTAAAGAGAACCTCCCTGTGAGTGGTGGGGCTGTGTGTGTGCGTAAGAAAGAAGAAAATAGACTGGTTAGCAGTAGAGAACATCTTCTGTTGGTCACCAATAACACATGGTACAACAATAACATTAAAGGACAACTCCGGCGGGACCCCCCCCCAAAAAAAAACACACACAGACACCATACTCACCATCCCTCCGGTGATGATCGCCACTCCATTCGCTCGCCGTCCGCCTCACCGTCACCGCCGTCCAGCGATGTCTCTGACTTCCGGGTCCTGGGGATGGAAAAGGCTGCCAGTACGCACATGGCTTCCAGCAACCTCAGCCAATCAGGGCTGAGCAAGCTGGAAGCCATGTGATGCGCTCCAGCCAATGAAAAGGCTGCTGGTGCGCATGTGCACCAGCAGCCTTTTCCGTCCCATTCACTCTCCATGAAGACGCCGAGGAGGAAGAAGACCCGGACGGCCCCCCGGCTCTGACGTCGTCGTCACCAGATGCCGCCCGGGAGAAGAGGACCGTGACGACCGTAATAGGTAATGTATACATTCTTTAACTTCCGGGCGGGGGGGTCGGGGGTCCGAAAGTGGGGGAAGGGGGCCAGACCGGGTATTTAACCACATTACAAAGTTATATAACTTTGTAATGTGTGTTAAATAAGCTAAAAAAACATTGCGACGGAGTTGTCCTTTAACCCATTACCTTCTTCAGCTGTGTAATACATAGGAATACATACACATATAAAAGACACTGACATCTAGTGGTGAAACTTCAAAGTACTTCATAACCACTTTACCTGAAGAAAGGAGCTTTTTGGGAGGTGCACAGGAGAGATTAAAAAATAATAACCACAATAAAATTATAATTTGTTCCTGCATGATGACAGGTGAAAAGTTATTTTTCTTGATGGTGACTCTAAAAGGAAAACATCTTCACATCTACTTCTTATTGTGGATGGGAGAATTCTTCCCCAATGAGACAGATACCACTGAGAAACAGATTTGCCGATGTTTGGCCTTAGTGTGGCAATGGCCATGATGAAGTTCCTTATGGATCTGGTATAGATCCTGGACTCAGCTCCCTGATTTATGGATCTGGAGTGGATCCTGGGCTCAGCCTCCTGATTTATGAATCTGGAATGGATCTGGATTGGATCCTGGGCTCAGCCTCCTGATTTATGAATCTGGAATGGATCTGGATTGGATCCTGGGCTCAGCCCCCTGATTTATGGATCTGGGATGGATCCTAGGCTCTGCCCCCTGATTTATGGATCCGGGATGGATCCTGGGCTCAGCCCCCTGATTTATGGATCTGGGATGGATCCTGGGCTCAGCCCCCTGTTTTATGGATCCGGGATGGATCCTGGGCTCAGCCCCCTGATTTATGGATCTGGGATGGATATTGGGCTCTTCCCCCTGATTTATGGATCTGGGGTGGATCCCGGGCTCAGCCTCCTGATTTATGAATCTAGGATGGATCTGGATTGGATCCTGGGCTCAGCCCCCTGATTTATGGATCTGGAATGGATCCTGGGCTCAGCCCCCTGATTTATGGATCCGGGATGGATCCTGGGCTCAGCCCCCTGATTTATGGATCTAGGATGGATATTGGGCTCAGCCCCCTGATTTGTGGATCTGGGATGGATCCTGGGCTCAGCCTCCTGATTCATGGATCCGGGATGGATCCTGGGCTCAGCCCCCTTTTTATGGATCTTGGGCTCAGCCTCCTGATTTATGGATCTGGGGTGGATCCTGGGCTCAGCCTTCTGATTTATGGATCTGGGATAGATCCTGGGCTCATCCCCCTGATTTATGGATCTGGGATGGATCCTGGGCTTAGCCTCCTGATTCATGGATCTGGGATGGATCCTTTTCTCAGCCTTCTGATTTATGGATCTGGGATTGATCCTGGGCTCAGCCTCCTGATTTATGAATCTGGATGGATCCTGGGCTCAGCCCCCTGTTTATGGATCTGGGATGGATCCTGGGCTTAGCCTCCTTATTTATGGATCTGCGATGGATCCTTTTCTCAGCCTTTTGATTTATGGATCTGGGATGGATCCTGGTCTCAGCCTCCTGATATATGGATCTGCGATGGATCCTTTTCTCAGCCTTTTGATTTATGGATCTGGGATAGATCCTGGGCTAGCCTCCTGATTTATGGATCTGGGATTGATCCTGGGCTCAGCCCCCTGATTTATGAATCTGGGATGGATCCTGGGCTTAGCCCCTTGTTTATGAATCTGGGATGGATCCTGGGCTCAGCCCCTTGTTTATGGATCTGGAATGGATCCTTTTCTCCGCCTTCTGATTTATGGATCTGGGATGGATCATGGGCTAGCCTCCTGATTTATGGATCTGGGATGGATCCTGGTCTTAGCCCCTTGATTTATGGATCTGGGATGGATCCTGGGCTCAGCCCCCTGATTTATGTATCTTGGATGGATCCTGGGCTAGCCCCCTGATTTATGGATCTGGGATGGATCCTGGGCTCAGCCTCCTGATTTATGGATCCTGGGCTCAACCCCTTGTGGAGTCACAATCAACCCGGGTTTGTACCCAACCCATCTAGAGTGGACAACACTCACATATGCCCAAGTGCAGTTGTGGGTCCACGTGTAGCCCATAGCACAGGCATAAGGGACTGCCTGAATGATGACTATAGTTACCCCTTCAGAGTCCCGGCTGCGGAGGAGGAGGAGCGAAGATGTCGGTCCATACCTACTCCATAGCCCAGGTAATTGTAATCATAAGAAAAAAAATCTAAAACTTATTTTTAAATTTCTTTTAAATTTATCAAAGGGTGCATTCAGGGGCGTAGCTAAAGGCTGATGGGCCCTGGTGCAAAATGTTAGCTTGCAATATTTGCGATGTATAGTATACATGAGTAAAATAATCACCATCAAATAGACCTAGGTGCATAGTATTCAAGTATTCATCAACCTCAGAGGGGTACTAGGTAAGTATTTAGGGGCAATACCATGTCCTCATATTTGTAGCATAAGATAATCTATGTAACAGTACAAAGCAGTGTACCTGTATCCGGATGTGTGCCTAGAATCCATGTCGGATTGTCGTCCTTCTTTAGAATGTCACATCCACCTTGTCGCTCCCTAACCTCTTACACGCCTCTTATCCTGCACTACCTCCCTGGGTAAAAGAAAACCCTCTTCTCATCTCCACATGGAAGGCATGGACCAAAATCTGTAAAATTATGAACCTCGACCCCTACTCCTGTCTTTTCACTACTCTAATAGGGAACCCAGATTTCCAGCAGGGCCACCCAGAATGCATATTCACTGTCTGGCACGCAGGGGACCTCAGACTCAAAGCATTTTGTTGACATGACCATTAAGCAACCGCTCACCTTACAATCTCTGAAAGAAGCTTATCCTACACTTCACTTCCCGTCTTTTGCTTATTTACAAGCCCGAAATTAAATCACTAGTTCATCCGCACCTTACCGCCTGTGGAATGGGATGCTACCTTCCATAAGGCTTTAAGTCTTACTACCTCCACCAGACATCAAATTTCCTTATCCTATCGCTATTTTAATTTCTCCATAGACTACGGGAACGAGACAACAGGTTTGTCCCGTTGGACACAAGCGGGTGTGAACTTAGATATACCAGACCTGCTGTATATCTTACATTATTCGGTTACGTTACCCTCTGCCCGTTACATGGAGATGACCCTGCGAGTCTTTCACAGGAGTTATATCACCCCTACAAGAGGCTTTAAAATGGGCATTCTGCAATCTGATACCTGCTTTAAATGTGGAGAACCAGGGGCCGACATAGCCCATTGTCTTTGGCACTGTCCGGTCATACAAACCTTCTGGAAAACAGTGGAGAGATTCGCAGGGTCACACCTTGTATGCTTTGTACCCTATGAGGCTCTGTCGGGGATTTTTGGCTGGATAGATCCTGTTAAATATAAAAGTGACTGGAGATCAAGAAAACTCTTACATCTTTTGGCTGCAGCGGCACGCAAAGCCATCTTACAAGTTTGGAAGTCCCCGCACCCTCCTTCTCGTAGGTTATTCTTAGATAAACTGTTGTTTCTGTTTAAAATGGATTGGATGAAGGCATCCATCCTCAAAGAGCGTAGAGTGGAAAAATTCTTCACAGTTTGTAAAACTTTCATTGCTACGTTGCCTCTCCAAATTCAAGTCAAAGTTAGACATACTTTCCAAGACACCACATGGTACTTTACCAGACAGCTAGCAGACGACCCGCCAATTTAATGCAATCTCACAGGATTATACTGGAAACGCAACCACTTTTTAGGGCACCTTCAGGAGCATGCAGAGACCCAAGGGCATTCCTCCCCAACCCCCTTCCCTCTCTCTTCCCTTGTTTATCTAATCCTTTATTGTTATTGTATTACCAAGCTTCAGCAACTGCAAAAGACCTTTTCGTGCTGAACTTAACAGATGCAACTGTTCCCAATCATAATACTTTGTTAGGTCCTTGTATCACCTACGTGCCTTTCTATGCTTCTTACATTTCTGACTACATGTATCTTCTGACTATGCTGAAGTCTTGAATAAAAAACTGTTTAAAGAGATGATGACAATTGCCTAGGCTACGGAGTAGGTATGGACCGACATCTTCCCTCCTTCTCCGCAGCCGGGACCCTAAAGGGTTAACTGTGGTGTCCCACCACGGGTGTTACTATTGGTTACACACTTCACAAAAGTGTAAGTAGTAATGTAGCAGTACCAAAGTTTTACCACTAGATGTCGTTGTTATAAGTATTTGTACCTAGATATTGCACAGCTGTAGGAACTAAAGGGTTATTGTTTTTCTTATGTACCACATGGATCTGTACACCAATGAGACTTCTTTCTTCCGCTAACCTATCACTCTTCTCTTTACATCTTACACGCACTCCTCAAACACTCACAGCACAGTTTACACATGCTGTAGGAAGGAAGTCACATGGTTAGAGGAAGTGTGAGAGTCTTTTGCTTTGGAGTCTGTAGAGGAAGGACGCAAGACAGACTCAGCTTTCCCTCAAGCAACCTTATTACACACTATGCAGTGTTAAGTCACTACTAGACAGGACAAGTCAGGGATCACTCCAACCCACGCTGTGGACAAGAGGAACACAGTGCAGGACATTATCTACAAGAAGTAAAGGAACTGATCCGGATAGAGTAAAGTTGCTAAAAGCCAAAGTACTCTATCTCGCAGCGCAGGTGTAATCAGAGAACTCTGACCACTCTGCTGATCCCAGGTAACAAGGTCTGGGGCTCGTGTCACCCGTGAGGGCAACAGTTTGTGGGAAGACCAAAGAGTCAAAAAACAACAAGTATTCTCTTTGCTTTCAAGTATTCTACCTCTAAAGTTACGGCAGAGTACTACTTGGGTTGGGACTCTTTAGACATCCTCCTCTCTACTCCTCTGAACCTCTTCTACCTCTCAGCACGCAACCCAGCCAGAACGGCTGTATCACCCTCTTCACTCTCATTACAGATCTGTCCTTGATAAGTTACTTTCAGACTTGAAACAAGACAAAAGTATATTGTATTCTTCTGTATCAAGTATCTTCACAGTAAACAAGAGTATATTTATTTTAACGAGACTCTGTGGCTTTTCACCAAGCACCAACACAGTAATCACACACTCCTTGGGTTATCTCCCCTTTTTGTTGGTGGCAGTGCCAATAGTCCAGGTGGGTCACTACTCCACTCCGGACCACCGTGATAATTGCCCAAGGGACCCCCAAACAGCCCGGAAGGTAACTGTCCACAGGGAAAAAAGGTATAGCCAGCCCACTCAAAATAAAAGCAGGTGTGCCAGCATACCTGTGTGCCCAACCGGTACTGGCATCACAACAGAATACCAGTGTCCACCACCATAACTTTATAGTCATCAGTCACTTACGCCTCCGCTATGGGCTAGATGTGGACCCACATCCACCCTTGCGCATATGTGAGCTGTATCCACTCTGGATGGGTTGGGTATGTGCCCGGGTTGATTGTAACTACGCCTGGTGTGAACACTCCCTTAACAGGTGAGCATTACACACAGGGATGCCTCGCTGTGATCTTGGCATGGAGATCCCGATGGGACCCTATGCTACCACCTTGCAGCTGGGACCCTGAAGGGTTAACTGACTATTCCCAGGAGGACTGAGGGCTCTTACCAATCCCAGTACTGAGTCTGGTCAGACCCCTGCGTACACTGGGTTAAGCTTGTGTCTATGAGGTGTGAATGGCCCCCTAGGGATATGCTTCGTCTATACACCTGGGCCCCTGCAGCGTGGTGGCTGGTACTCATGCCCACCTCATTATATATTGTATTTATTTATATATATATATATATATATATATATATATATATACACACACACACACACACACATATACACATCAGCTGCTATCACCCTGTAATGATATCCACCATGAGGACACTGACAGGCAGAATGCGTTGACTTTTATGGATGCTGTGACGCTTTGTATTTGATTATGATGTCACTCCGCTATATATACCACCTGTCAGCTCTCTGCACTTATGCTTAAGAAACCTTGCCTCGTATAAAGCTTTGTTTATGGAATAAATCTTTGGAATTCATCACTGAATCGGAGTGCTACAGGATTTCCTTTGTGATATATATATATATATACACTCACCGGCCACTTTATTAGGTACACCTGTCCAACTGCATGTTACCACTTAAAGGGAACCATTCACCCCGTGGCCCCCGGCAGAAACTGACATACAGTGACATAAAGGTCAATATACTTACCACATCGCTCCCGGTCCTGTCCCGGATCCCGTTGTTGACACGGAGAAATTGCCGATTCTTCCTCTCCCGCCCATTATGGTAATGAGATGAGAGGAGTCCAACGTCCATAGGAAACGACGGACGAGTCCAACTTATTCATGAGGTCCTATTCTCGTTGCCGCCCATCCACGCCTCCTGGAACTTGATTGACGTCTTCAGTCTTTTGACGAATTCGATGCGATGGTCTCGTCACCTCTTCTGCGCCTGCGCGGTAAACAGGATACGTGTTCGAGCCAATCGGCGCACGCGCAGTAAACAGTGAAGCTGCGGAGCGGCTTTAATTGTGAACTGCGCATGCGCCGAAAACGACTGTCACGGCGCCTGCGCGGGATCCGGCGAGAAGAAAGAAGACGAGGAGGAAGAGGACCTGGCGTCAATCAAGTGTCGGAGGCGGGGAGAAGGCTGGACTTCGGACCCGGCGGCGCTCATTACCATAATGGGCGCGAGAAGAAGAATCGTCGATTTCTCCGTGTCAACAATGGGATTCGGGACGGGACCGGGAGCGATGTGGTAAGTATATTGACCTTTATGTCACTGTATGTCAGTTTCTGCCAGGGGCCACGGGGTGAATGGTTCCCTTTAATTTCTAATCAGCCAATTACATAGTGGCAACTCAGTGCATTTAGGCATGTAGACATGGTCAAGACAATCTCCTGCAGTTCAAACCGAGCATCAGTATGGGGAAGAAAGGTGATTTGAGGCCTTTGAAGGTGGCATGGTTGTTGGTGCCAGAAGGGCTGGTCTGAGTATTTCAGAAACTGCTGATCTACTGGGATTTTCACGCACAACCATCTCTAGGGTTTACAGAGAATGATCCGAAAAATATAAAATTACTAACCGGTAATTTCTTTTCTTTGAGCCTATGACGGCACCCCTGGAGAGGACTACCTCCTCCCATTGGACAGGAAACAGGACCACTGGACCTTTAAAAGAAGCTCATCGCCCCACACACGCCAGTCTGTCAGCAAGAACCTAGGAGCGAAGGCTTAACAAACACACATGTAGAAAAGACACAGGGCAACAAGTGTAACATGTGCTATGAAATTTAATTCTTAAGTGTTGAATTAAAGAAGAAATATCTTCTTTCCTCTATATCTATATATATATATATACATATAATCAATAAACTTAACTATGTTATGTCATTTATGGGTGGGTTTAGGCGGGGTGCCGTCATAGGCTCAAAGAAAAGAAATTACCGGTTAGTAATTTTATATTTTCTCCTCTCGCCCTATGACGGCACCCCTGGAGACTAGACTAGGAATACTCGCCTAGGGGGGGACCACTGCCTGTAGGACCCTACGACCAAATCTAAGGTCCTCCGAAGGAGAGAGTTGTAACCTGTAGTGTCTAAAAAATGTATGCGGGGAACTCCTGGTAGCTGCTCTACATATGTCCTCTATTGAGACTGCAGCCCTCTTTGCCCACGAGGTAGATACAGATCTAGTAGAGTGTGCGGTTATGGAGTTAGGAAGTTCTCTACCACTGACTCTATAGCATTCTTTAATGGCTTGTTTAATCCACCTTGATATTGTCTGTGAGGTGGCAGCCCTGCCCTTATTCTTCCCTTGGAAAGTTATTAAGATGTTGTTATCTATCCTCCAGTCCTTGGTGACCTCGAGATAGTGTATTATAGCTCGTCTAACATCTAAACAATGAAATGATGCTTCTCTATCATTAGATGGATTTACGCAAAAAGATGGTAGTATAACCTCTTGGGATCTATGAAAATCCGATACAACTTTAGGAAGGAAGGCCGGATCAGGGGAGAGAGTGATTCTATCGTCTCGGATAATCATGTAAGGCTGAGTAATGGAGAAGGCTCTGATTTCTCCCACCCTTCTAGCAGAAGTAATTGCTAAGAGAAAAGCCACCTTCCAAGAAAGGAACTTGATGTGGATTTCTGATATTGGCTCAAATGGGGTTGATGTTAATCCTGAGAGAACCAGATTTAGATCCCATGGTGGAAGTTTGGTTTTTATGGAAGGGTGAAGTCTCATTGCCGCCTTAATAAAACGCTTGATCCAAGGATGTTCTGCCAGTCTAACTTCATATAGGGCACTGAGGGCAGAGACTTGTACTTTAATACTGCTGGGTCTAAGATATTTATTGAGACCTTCTTGGAGAAAGTTCAAAATCAGAGGCATATTGGGTGGTTCTAGGACATTGACAGGGTGACCCACAAAACGGAGAAAGGTTTTCCATATTCTGAAGTAAATCTCCGAAGTGACCCTCTTTCTGCTGGCAAGCAAAGTCGATATTACTTCCTCTGAGAGTCCCCGGTCTCTTAATAATTGCCTCTCAAAAGCCATGCTGTCAGATGGAGGTTCTTTACTCCTGGATGGTATACTGGGCCCTGGTTCAGGAGATCTATTCGCTCTGGTAGAATCCAGGGATCCGCTAGTGACATCTTGCGTAGCCAGGTGAACCACACCCTCCTGGGCCAAAATGGTGCAATCAGTATAACCTGCGCCCTGTCCTGTCTGATCTTCCTGATGACTCGGGGCAGCAGCCGTATGGGAGGGAAGGCGTACAGAAGGCCTGTTTGCCATGATTGTGCTAGAGCGTCTAGAGCCAACGGCCTGTCCGACTGGCATAGGGAATAGAAGGCTCTGATCTTTCTGTTCTGTCGGGAGGCAAAGAGGTCTATTTGTGGGGGGCCCCATAGCTGGCATATTTGATGGAATACCTCCTGATTTAATTCCCACTACCCTTGATGAAGTTGGTGTCGGCTTAGGAAGTCTGCTGTGTAATTGTCCACCCCCCTGAGATGCAGGGCTGACAGGGAGAGAAGGTGAAGCTCCGCTAGCTTGAAAATGAAATGAGAAATTCTCATCAGTTCTACTGACCTGGTGCCCCCCTGGTGGTTTAAGTATGCCACTGCCGTGGCATTGTCCGTGAGGATTCTTACATTTCTTCCCTGAATTACAGGAAGGGACTGTGTTAACGCCAGAAATATTGCCCTTAGCTCTCTGATGTTCTGAGAGTCCCAAGAATGCTCTGGGTTCCATGCCCCCTGGAGCACCAAGGAGTCTGAGTGGGCCCCCCATCCGTACGGACTTGAATGTTCCATGGCAGCCCCTTGTTTAAGTTGTCCTTCTTTATCCACCAGGCTAGGGACCTGATAGTCTGTGGAGATAAAACAAATAAATCGTCTAGATTGTCCTTTTGTCTGCTCCAGATCTCTAATATTTGTGATTGTAATGTTCTCGAATGGTATTGACCCCACTGAACTGCAGGTATGCAGGAGGTGAGAAGGCCTAGTAAAGACATAGCTCCTCTGATCGAAACCTCTGGGTGATCTATAAGCTCTTGGACCTTCTGGATGACTAAAGTTATTTTATTTTCGGGCAAAAAGGATCGTTGGGATACTGAATCTAGGCAGATCCCCAAAAACTTGCAACGTTGAGATGGGGTCTTATTAGACTTTTCTTCGTTTATTTCCCAACCAAGCTTGGAGAACACCTCCTCTATTACTACAATATCTGATGTTACAGATGGAATAGAATCACCAACTATCAGAAAGTCATCAAGGTATGGGATTATGATAATGTCCCTTTCTCTGATGTGGGCCATAACTTCCGCCATGACCTTGGTAAAAACCCTAGGGGCCTGTGAGATACCAAAGGGCATGGCCGTATACTGGTAGTGAAGCACCGATCCCGTCACATTCACAGCTACTCTGAGGAATCTCTGGTGATCTGGATGAATGGGTATATGGTAATATGCGTCTCTCAGATCTATTGTAGCCATGAAACAATTATGAGATAAGTTTAGAATGGCAGAAGAAATGGACTCCATTCTAAACTTCTCATAAGAGAGAACCTGATTTAGGGGCTTAAGGTTAATTATGGTTCGAAAGGAACCACTGGGCTTTTTAACCAAAAAAAGGGTAGAATAAAACCCCCTGCCCTTCTGTTCTTCTGGAACAGGGACTAATACTCTTTTGTCTACCAGTGATCTGACCTCAGATACCATTGCTGCCTGCTTCTCTGGATTAGAGGAAAGGTTAGTAATAATGAAACTTTCTCCTGGGGAGGACAAAAAGGAAATCTTAAGCCCATATTTTATTATGTTGCAAACAAAATTACTGTTCGAAATCTTACACCATTCTGAACAGAGAGAACTTAATCGCCCTCCCACAGGAATATGGCGTCATTGTGACGGTTTCTTAGAAGTGTCACCACCTGAGAACATGAGACCTCTACCTTTTTTAGGGGGTCTCCAATCCTTTCTTCCGACCTGGGCACCTCCTCTACCTCTTCTGCCTCTACCTCTAGAAGGCCTGGATGTCTGAGTAGAGACCAGAGGAAAGCCCTTTTTCTTGTCAGAGGCTTTCTCCAACACCTTCTCTAAAGCCGACCCAAACAGAAGATCCCCCTCACAGGGAACCGCACAGAGCTTGGCTCTGGAAGTTACATCTCCCTTCCAATCTCTAAGCCACAGTGTCCTTCGTGCTGAGTTAGAAAGGGCTGCCGATCTGGCAGATAGCTTCAATGCATCTGCAGACGCCTCCGCCATGAAGGATACGGATCCTTCAATAATTGGAAAACTGGCCAGTAACTGCTCCTTACTAGCCCCAGATATGATCTGCTCCTTTAGCTGTGCTACCCAGATCTCCGTAGCTCTAGCCACTGAGGTTGTTGCGATAAAGAGGCTTAAACGTGGCTGTGGTGGCCTCCCAATTCTTTCTTAAATAGACCTCAGCCCTCTTATCCATAGGGTCCTTCATAGATGCAGAGTCCTCAAATGGTAGGGCGTCCTTACGGGTTAACTTTGCTACTGGAGGATCAATCTTAGGTGCTGTCTCTCAAGTTACTGACTCCTCAGTGCTAAAGGGATATTTCCTCTTGTACTGAAAAGAAAAAATTAAATAAATACAAACAGATATCGTCACAAAAAATAACTCTGTGAAGCCTGAAGATTTTGTGAACTTACAGCCCAAGGAACAAAGAATTTTCTATCCGGACGGGACCATTCGTTGGAGATCAGAGTCTTTATACTCTGATGAATGGGAAAAACCGGACGTTGTTTAGGAGCTAAGCCTTCAAACATGATGTCTTGAATGGTTCTAGGCTGTGGGTTATCCTCTATGGCCATAGTTTGTCTAACAGCTTTAACAATACTGTCCACCATTTCAATTGGCATGAGCTTCTTAGCCGTCTCCACCACTTGGGTCTCGGTATTAAGAAGCTCTCCGGGCTCCTCCAGACCCGACATCTGTTCATCTCCCTCTACCTCTTCTTCTTCCTCATCCTCCTCCTCATATTGAGAGGGCGGGGCTTCACCACTCGGACCCGGCACCTCAACTGGGGCCTCATCCACAGGAATAATAACCTCAGGTGGGGTCAGAGCGGATGTGGAAGGGAGAGAGGCCTGGGAAAAAATAGAACTCTTCTAAGGATGGATGAGTAAGCCATCTATATAAGAGGCATAAAAAAGTACACCTACCCGAATCTGTCTCTTAATAAGCCCCTTCATGCTTCTCAAAAATGCTGGCCCCTGATCATCCAGGACCCTGTTCATGCATCCGCCACATAATGCCTTAGTATAAGCACTACTTAGCCGTTTCTTACAGATAGGGCACTCTCTAGGTTTAGTTTTAGCTCTCCTAGCTTCCTCCTATTACAAACAAAACAATATCAATCAATACCAACATAAAGTGAAGCACTATATGGGGGGAACCCCTCTTACCCAAACCATACCACAGCAGCCGCAGGTTGAGGGTTCTCAGATGTCTCAGCGCCTTGGGATTCCATAGTAATCGCTAACGATAGCCACCAGGATCCACAGCAGAAATACCGTTTGGGAAAGGTACTCCAGTATACCAGATTCTCTGGAATACACTGAGCACAAGCCCAGCCTCCATTTTATATCTGGCGCCAAAAAAAGAAAGCTGGCTGGCCCCGCCCCCCCCAGCCGCGGCGCTGATGCGGCTCACCCTCCCGTGCAAGGGGATTCTCTCCCCCCCCCCTAACAGGCCGCAGCCCGGATGCCGCAGTCAAGGCCTACGGGTAATCCCAACTCACAGGGATCCCGGGCTGACGTCATCCGGCCGCGACTCGGACAGCGCGTGACGTCAGGCGTCCGCGCACACGCCAGCCGGCTACGTGGGCCAACCGGACGCGTGCGCGCACACGCCATCCACACTGCCGGAAAACAGCCGGAGAACACAACCCGGTCCTGGAGGCGCAAGGGGAGCACGGGGATCCTCTTCCGGAGGTGCGGGGGGCTCTAAGGCACAGACTCGGCTGTGGCTCCAGTAGCGGAGTCTTGTACAGCCAGGGATGTCGGCATACAGGTAATCAGCCGGGTGCCCCAGTCTTTCTGAAGAGAAAAAAGTCCAACATGCAGGTGGAGAACCCACCTGCCTGTCCTGCTCCCATGGGACAGGAAACAGATACTGGCGTGTGTGGGGCGATGAGCTTCTTTTAAAGGTCCAGTGGTCCTGTTTCCTGTCCAATGGGAGGAGGTAGTCCTCTCCAGGGGTGCCGTCATAGGGCGAGAGGAGAAAAAAAAAAACATCCAGTGAGCGGCAGTTCTGTGGGCGGAAATGCCTTGTTGATGCCAGAGGTCAGAGGAGAATGGGCAGACTGGTTCGAGCTGATAGAAAGGCAACAGTGACTCAAATAGCCAACCGTTACAGCCAAGGTAGGCAAAAGAGCATCTCTGACCGCACAGTACGGCCAACTCTGAGGCAGATGGGCTACAGCAGCAGAAGACCACACCGGGTGCCACTCCTTTCAGCTAAGAACAGGAAACTGAGGCTACAATTTGCGCAAGCTCATCGAAATTGGACAGTAGAAGATTGGAAAAACGTTGCCTGGTCTGATGAGTCTCGATTTCTGCTGCAATATTCGGATGGTAGGGTCAGAATTTGGCGTCAACAACATGAAAGCATGGATCCATCCTGCCTTGTATCAACGGTTCAGGCTGGTGGTGGTGGTGTCGTGGTGTGGGGAATATTTTCTTGGCACTCTTTGGGCCCCTTGGTACCAATTGAGCATGGTTGCAACGCCACAGCCTACCTGAGTATTGTTGCTGACCATGTCCATCCCTTTATGACTACAATGTACCCAACATCTGATGGCTACTTTCAGCAGGATAATGCGCCATGTCATAAAGCTAGAATCATCTCAGACTGGTTTCTTGAACATGACAATTCACTGTACTCAAATGGCCTCCACAGTCACCAGATCTCAATCCAATAGAGCATCTTTGGCATGTGGTGGAACGGGAGATTGGCATCATGGATGTGCAGCCGACAAATCTGCGGCAACTGTGTGATGCCATCATGTCAATATGGACCAAAATCTCTGAGGAAGCTTCCAGCACCTTGTTGTATCTATGCCACGAAGAATTGAGGCAGTTCTGAAGGCAAAAGGGGGTCCAACCCGTTACTAGCATGGTGTACCTAATAAAGTGGCCGGTGAGTGTATATATATATATATATATATATATATATATATATATGTTAGCGATCTCTGTGCTTCCCTTGCTGTATATAGAAAATAAAGTAATACTTACCTGTCCATGGTCCCTGGTGTCTTCCTGGCCTCTTCTTATTCATTGAAATAACAGTCTTCTTGTCGTGGCCGCGTCATCAGCCGCGATTGGCTGAGCACAGTTATGCTCAGCCAATCGCGGCTGAGCTTCGGATGACGCTGCAGAGGGCGCCCGGCACTCGCGAAGATCCGCCGGCCGCCCGAAGAAGATGTCACTGCTGAGGATCGGAGACCGTGGTCGGCACGTGACAGGTGAGTATAGCGCACTACACTTCCGGGTACACGGGTGGGGGTGGTGGGACACGGGGAAGGGGGCCATTCACAGACATAACATACATTACAAAGTTGTATAACTTTGTAATGTGTGTTATTCTGTGAATAATTTTTTAGCGCCGGACAACCCCTTTAATGGTTATCTTCCGGACCCTTGTAGAATGACCTCAGCCCGGCCTCAAGGGTCTCGTCGTCACTGCTGCCCGTGGCATTCCTGAGCTGAGGCGTCACCAGCTGCGGGTCCAGTCCGGACAGTCACATCTGAGGCTGCTGGGCACGGTAAGTGACTGACTGGGGGAGGGCAGTTAGGAGACTGTAGGGGGTGATGACATTTTCTCTGCATTTCCTCACTCGCCAGGCTGGAAAGCTGTCCGTTCTCACCGACGCCACCTCCCCGGCCATGGCCACCGCGCTCCTCAGGTTCGAGTACAGACAAGGACAGGACACACTGCACTGGTTCGCACTACTGACCCATCGTCGGCTCTTTCTGGACTCTGCAGCAAAGATTCTGGAGAAGGTGGACCATGAGAGGTGAGGACATCTCGATAACTTCAGAGCAGAACTCTATCACATCCATCTCCATCTCCTTGCTGCCCTTTAGCTTTGTGCATAGACAGGGCCTGTATTGGGGTATTGCATTGAGGGAGATGTGGTGTTACCGTACAGAGATCTTACCTCCCCTGATGACCATTACTGCAGCTCTGGATGTGACTGGAGAAGAGGCCACCAGAACCTCTGCCATATTCCCTGTTGACCTTTGCCCCCACTCCTCATGCCAGGGGGCTTGTGCTTTTCTCATTTGCAGCCTGGCCGCCATATTGGAGTTTGTGGAGACAATGAGCGTGCTTTGGGTTCTGATTGGAGTCAGTAAGGATGGACCGGAGAGAGGTAGGAATAAGAGCATGGTGGTGTGTGGAGTTATACAGAGGGAATGGGCGGAGCTACTACTGACGCCGCTGTTCTTGTCCGCAGGCCGTCTGCTCAGAGCATTCAGCTACATCGGCTTCCAGGTTGTGAGGCCAGACCAGAGGCGATGGCTCCCGACCTGCACCACCGACGTCTTCCTGGTCTACACGCTGGACGCGCCTCAGATAGCTAAAGCCTCCAATAACTATAAGCTATAATAGATGCAAATAAAGGGAGCAGGGGGCGGAGTCAGGCAGAAATGAACAGAACATTTATTATTAATACAATGTATAAATATTATATATACTTTACAACCGGTAAACATAGAGAACGTGCAACAGTGCAAAATATAACCTGAGGGGGCGCCACTCAGGGGTCATCCTCAATCACAATGACATCACTGCTCGAGCTCTGGAGCATGGCTGCCAAGAGAAAGAGAGAGAAACTATCAGCAAGGGGGAGGGTAAAAGAGAGCGGAGCACGAAGTGGGGGCAGGGAGCACACAAGAGGGCAGAACGTGAGGTGGGGGCAGGGAGCACACAAGAGGGCAGAACGTGAGGTGGGGGCAGGGAGCACACAAGAGATTAGAACGTGAGGTGAACGCAGGGAGGGCGGAACATGAGGTGGGGAGCATGCATGCAAGAGAGCAGAACATGAGGTAGGGGCAGGGAGCACACAAGAGGGCAGAACGTGATGTGGGGGCAGGGAGCACACAAGAGGGCAGAACGTGAGGTGGGGGCAGGGAGCACACAAGAGATTAGAACGTGAGGTGAACGCAGGGAGGGCGGAACATGAGGTGGGGAGCATGCAAGAGGGCGGAGTATGAGGTGTGAGTGGGCACAAATGTGCAAGAGGGCGGAGCATGAGGTGTGGGCGGGACAGGTGTGTACATGAGGGCAGAGGATGAGGTGGGGGCAGGGAGCGCAAGCATGAGGTGGGGAGCATGCAAGAGGGCGGAGTATGAGAGGTGGGTGCACATGTGCAAGAGGGTGGAGTATGAGGTGTGGGCAGGGCACATGTGTACAAGAGGGCAGAGTATGAGGTGTGGGCAGGGCACATGTGTACAAGAGGGCAGAGGATGAGGTGGGGGCGGGGAGCATGCACGGGGGCAAAGCATGAGATGGGGACAAGGAGCTTGTACACAAAAGGGCAGAGTGTGCATGAGCAGTGAGGTCAGAAATGAGAGAAGTGTGCAAGAGTGCAGAGCATGAGGGAGACTACATGAATAAAGGAGCAGAGTGTGAACAAGAGCAAGGGATGAGGCGAGCAAGAGAAGGTACAAGGAAGACACCATAAGTGATAAACCACAGTGCGCCCCCCTCTGAACTATCTGTGGGGAACCAGTGACTATAGCGGCTCAGTGTGCAGACATCTCCTCGTGCTCCCACCACCAGCTTACTCCTTTACCCGCGTCCTTTGGCGCCTTTTTCCCACCTCTTTTGACCTCCCCTGCGTCGTCCTCGCTGTCGGAGCTGATGGTGATGACGTCTCCGGAGGAAGTGGTGCTAAACATGGAGCTGGTAGAGGTCTCGTCGGTGAGGTAGTAGAAGCAGCCACGGGGGGAGTAGATGCTGCTGTCCTCCATGGAGGACACTAAGCTGGGCCCCTCGGAGGCGGTGCAGGTGGAGGAGGAGATGCTGGAGGAGTCTGAGGAGCTGCTGTTCTGGGGGGAGGAAGCGGTGGACGGGCTGGAAGTGGCAGGCATAGAACTTATGTGGAGTTTAGAGATGCTCTGCTCTAGGCTATCCGCTTCCTCCACAGACTCCGGGTAGGATGAGGGGCTGGAGATGGCGCTCTGCGAGGGGTCAGGGTTCACGTCGGCTCGGATCATCTCAACAGACCCATCTGAGATGTAGGTATTGGAGCGTTAATGAATCAAGATGTCGGCAACAACCACCACAGAAAACCCAACCCCTGACCTAACCACGGTGGTTGTCACCAGGAGTGGGGGTGCATTGAGGGACATCTCACCAAAATCAGGCCGGGGGCATGTTAAAAATACGCACCAGATGCCAGACGCTCCTCCTCCTCCTGACGTCTGGAGAAGCTGCCGGCGTCTGACTGTCCAGATGGGGTGAAGACTTCCTCCTGCAGGGGGCAGCACACAGTGAGCACAGAACATAGAGCCTGGTCACCGGCCGATGGGAAGTCACTCACCAGGAGCCGAGACACCAAAGACTCCTCCTCATCTGCTTTCATGGGGCTCGTCCGACACTCAACGGCATAACCACAGCGGATTAACTCCAGACCAATGTCCAGCATCTGACCAGAGAGTGACAACCTGCATTACATCACATTCTATGCTCCAGTTACCTCCATAGCTGCACTCACTACTCTGCTGTTACTTCCTGTCTCATCCTCCAGAGCTGCACTCACTATTCTGCTGTTACATCATGTCTCATCCTCCAAAGCTGCATTCACTACTCTGCTGTTACATCATGTCTCATCCCCCAGAGCTGCACTTACTATTCTGCTGTTACATCAAGTCTCATCCTCCATAGCTGCATTCACTACTCTGCTGTTGGATCATGTCTCATCCTCCAGAGCTGCACTCACTATTCTGCTGTTACATCATATCTCATCCTCCATAGCTGCATTCACTACTCTGCTGTTGGATCATGTCTCATCCTCCAGAACTGCACTCACTTTTATGCTGTTACATCATGTGTCGTCCCTCAGAGATGCACTCACTATTTTGTAACATCATGTCTTATCCTCCAGAGCTGCACTCACTATTTTGCTGTATTGTGGTACAGTTTTTGATGTAAACACTACAAATCACAGAATGCATGGAGAGGATTGTGTACGGTGTGTGTGTGGGGTGTCAGGACTCACAGGGTCACTGGAGGGGTCGTATAGCCGGATCTGGAAGCAGCGGGACACCCCAGGGGATGGGAAGCTGGAGATTTTGGCGAGTAGCGGCTTCCACTCAGCGCAGTGCGACAAAGATTCAAAGGCGTCTAGAGCCGTATCGGACCACGAACCTCCTGCCGAGAGAACAGATATCACAATGTCGCCCCCTAATGGCTGGTAATACTCAAGAGTCATTTCTACCATGCACTACAACCAACATGGCCGTCACTATGTCATTCCAGAAAAGCTGAGCGTCGGCCATGATGGCGGCCACATTGGCTCACTGGAAACTAAGGACTGCACCTCACCTCGGGGGGCCACACTGGAAAGGCGGCATTCAATGGCCTGGAAAGGGAGACTCAGGAAGTCACTCCTGGAAGAGAGGAAGTCTGTGGTTATACAAGAGGTGGGGTCCGGCACATCGGGGGGCACCATTGTGCTGCCACTCACCGCAGTGGGTACAGGTTCTCTCTGGCCGTCTCTCCGTTGTCTCCGTAGTCCACGTAATACAGATCCACGTTTCCATTCTTCAGGAATCCCAGCACTTCGGCCCGGTACCAGAAGTTATCGCTGTGGAAGGGGGCGGCTACAATGTTGCCCACCTGGATTTCGGGCATTGCGTCCTGACGAGACAATGACAACAATGACAGCCCCGGGCCAAGAGAGGGGGCAATGACAGCCCGAGGTTGCAGGGAGGGGGATGGCACCCACCCTGTTCTGCCTTTGGTAATGGTCGCTCATTTCCGTGGTCAGCTTGTCCAGCTGGGAGGAGCGGGACCCCAGGATTTGAATCCAGAAATGCTCCGGGTTCTCCACAGCTGACACGTAGACGTCCACGTACTCGTCTGCGCGGAAGCTGAAGTCCGGGCTCGGGACTGAAAGACATAATGCGGCCATGAAATCACCTCTGTGGGTCACATGACTTCACTGACCTTTCCCAATTAGACTAGAGCTGCGCCACTGCGGCATCTACAAACCCAAGACGCAATGTGACCCTGAGAAGACCCCCACCCCCTCCCTTTACACAACCGGGACTGCGGAGAGGGTCACGTGACCTCACTATGTACGGTGTAAGGGGCTGCCCGGACGACCACTCTCTACCCCTCCCATAGAGAGCACAGGAGCGCTCATCCATGATACACAATCTACCAGTGAAGGTGTATGGGGGCCCTTTACTCCCTCATCTAGACCGGGGGTTCACAGGAGATGGGTGAGGGTCTCAGCAGTCAGCCGACCTGTCATCACATTACAGCAAGATGCAGATACCCTCAAACTTGCAAATGTTGGTGCCATCAGCCATGTTTTCTTGGACAGATGGGTGGTCCTCAGCATAGTTTCTGCTCTGGGGGGCTTCCATGGTGGGCGGCTGCTCCTCCTCTTGGAGGTGCTGTCTGTCTTTCCTCTTCATGGGGATCAGCTCCTTTCTGTGTGAGCGGAAGCTGGAGGACTCTGCGGCTCTACGCTGGACGGTGGCCGCCTCCTCTGATGCCTTCTGGAGGAGATCCTGATGGGGAAGGGGGAGGTTATGACGGGAGGTGTTATTGATGAGGTAGGGGGGTGCTATTGTGGTGTCCCACTGTCGGTGTTGCTATTCTTCACACCCCTCGTAAAAGTCTGCACTTGTCTGTGATTTTGCTGTAGCAGTTTTGTTACTGAAGATGACAACTAGATGTTGCTATAGTGTGTAACTAAGGTCTAGAAACTGCAATATCCCGTTTCCCTATTGCACTCTTTCCACTCAACCACAACACAGCACACAAGCTAGTTAGGAAGTTAGTCCCTTGGGTGAGGGAGTAGTCTTAGCTGAGATTTGGAGAAGAAAGGACGCAGCTCAGATAGCTCTTCTCAGTGGTTCTACCTAGGCCCTGGCCCTCTGCCAGGTCCCCTCTTAGTCAGTGCCCCGCATGGGTGGGACGCAGAACAGACAGCTCACGCAACTTTTTCTTGAAGCACCAAACACGCTGTATGATGCGCTGCTAAGCCCTTCAGGAGAGGACTAGCCTACAGATAACCTCAACCCACTCCGAGGACAAGGAGTCAGTACAGTGCAGGACAGTCTCCGCAGAAAAGCCAGAGAGCTAGGAATTGATCCGGGTGGAGCAAAGTTACGTAAAGTCGATGAACTCCATCTGGCAATGTGGGTGTACTTAGGAAATCCTAACCATTCCGCTCATCCCAGGTAACAGGGTCTGAGGCCTGTGTCACCCATCAATACGGTTCAGCCAAAGCTAGTGGGCAGGAGGCGGTGTGAAGACTATAGAAATCAAAACGCAGGCACAGGTTGTTTCTTCTTATTATTCTACAAGTATTCTTCTAAGTGCTCCAACCTCCTGGCAGAGCACATTACTAATTGGGTTGAGACTCTCACGGCACCCTCCTCTCTACTTCCTCAGTACAACCTTATCAACTCTACTACATCCTACTCAGCACTAATCCCGCAGATCTGGTGGTTCTATTTATGTGTATTTATTGGAACTGTATCAAGAGTACCTGAAGATCCGTTGTATTACCTGCTAAGCATTTACAAAGAGTAAAGCAAGTCAACGTTACCTGCTAAACATTTACAAATAGTAAAGCAAGTCAACGTTATTGCTGGGTCTGTGATTACTCTATACCACCTGCACAGCACTCACACCGCAACCTTGGGACATTTTCCCTATCTGTGGGTGATGGAACCTACCACTACTCGGGAGTGTTACTACACCACTCTGGACACCTGTGACTTAGGGCCCTATTCCACCGGACGATTATCGTTTGCATAATCGTTAATGATTAACAATCTCAAATGACCGCTATTGCAAAAGACCTGAAAATGTTCACTCAATTCCATGGAACGATAATCGTTACTTAGGATTGTAATTGCGATCGTTTTTTCTTCGCTCTTGCATTTGTATCTATTGCGAATGACCGAACAATGTCTTATTCAATGCGAACGATTTGCGAACGAGCAACGATAAAAATAGGTCCAGGTCTTATAAAGCGATAAACGATTTCTCGTTCGGTCGTTAATCGTTAACTGCATTTCAACCAAACGATTATCGTTTAGATTCGAACGATTTAACAATAATCTGAACGATAATCGTTCGGTGGAATAGGGCCCATAGTCCCAAGGGACCCTGCAGCAACCCGGCAGGACACCGACCACAGGGGAGAAGGGTACAACCGGCCTTACACTGTAAAAGCAGGCGTGCCATCACACCTGTGCGCCCTCCAGGCACTGGCGTCACGTGAAAAAACCCTAAGGTCCGGCTGTATATCGGCCATCCACCACCAGTAGTGGCGTCACACTTTCACCTAGCAAGTGACCGGCCGTCCCACCGCTACAACATCATTCGGGGGTTCACCACATTATGATGTGGAAGGGGGAGGTGTTATGATGGGGGAGGGGGATGTTGTCATGGGAGGTGTTATGATGGGGGAGGGGTAAGTTGTGATGGGAGGTGTTATGATGGGGGAGGGGTAAGTTGTGATGGGAGGTGTTATGGTGTGGGGATGTTGTGATGGGAGGTGTTATGATGAAGGAGGGGGTGTTGCGATGGGGGTGTTACAATGGGGAAGGTCTTTATGATGGGGAGACACACAATGGCTATCCCCACCCCCCTTCCTCACCTTGGCTGCCGCCACCTGCTCCCAGGTCCCGCTGACAGAGATGCGACGGGTCGGAGCTGCTGCACTGTTCTCCCCCCGGCGCTCACAGCTGATTGCGGCTCCAGAGCGTTTGGTTATTTCCCTGATCCGTTCTCCATCTTTTCCTAAAACCAACAGAAGAGACAGAAGCCTGCAGGCGCCTGACACACTGAAACGCAGCAGCCACAGACAAGTACTACATCATAGAGCTGGTCGATTATGGCCTATTAATTGAACATGTGACCTCGATTACGATTATTAAATGGTTACACCACACACGTTTGCGCCAAACTGCAGGATTTTTGCTTTAGTTATTTTTCTTGGTTATTTGCAGTAAAGACTGTGTTTGCCTCACTATAATATATATATGGGGTGAACTGTCCCTATGGGATATATATAATGATATATATATATATCAGTCCACAAGCACAGGACACTGCAACATGTGGTGCCAGCAGTCCAGGACTTGAATAGGTAAACAGAAGAAGCCGCGGCACTCCGATTAAGTGAAAATACTCCAATAATAAACTCCGGGGTTTATTCCATATACAAAATGACAGATGCAGCGTTCCTGCTCCGCCTGGAGCATGCTGGAGAAAGGCTCGAGGTGGAGCAGAAACCATGCATCTGCGGCTTCTGTTTGCCTATAATACATACGGTATATAATATTTTGTATATACACTGCTCAAAAAAAAAATACAGCCCTCAGATAACCCCCTCCTAGATGTGACTGATATATATACAACCCTCCTAGATGTGACCGATATATATATACCCCTCCTAGATATGACATTATATGTGTGATGGAATGTAATCTTCTCAGCGATACTCTTTTCTGTACAAAGCTGAAACCAACATCCCACACACATCACTGGGAATCCCCCCCCCCCCCCCTGTATTATATGTAATGTCCTTATATATATTTTATATGTATTGTGTGTGGCCTCCACCTACCTGTATGACCTCCCTACAAGGCCTGGACATGCTCCTGATGAGGTGTCTGTATGACCTCCCTACAAGGCCCGGGCATGCTCCTGATGAGGTGGCTGTATGACGTCCCTACAAGGCCCAGGCATGCTCTTGATGAGGTGTCTGTATGACCTCCCTACAAGGCCCGGGCATGCTCCTGATGAGGTGTCTGTATGACCTCCCTACAAGGCCCGGGCATGCTCCTGATGAGGTGGCTGTATGACCTCCCTACAAGGCGCGGGCATGCTCCTGATGAGGTGGCTGCATGACCTCCCTACAAGGCCCGGGCATGCTCCTGATGAGGTGTCTGTATGACCTCCCTACAAGGCGGGGGCATGCTCCTGATGAGGTGGCTGTATGACCTCCCTACAAGGCCCGGGCATGCTCCTGATGAGGTGGCTGCATGACCTCCCTACAAGGCCCGGGCATGCTCCTGATGAGGTGTCTGTATGACCTCCCTACAAGGCCCGGGCATGCTCCTGATGAGGTGTGTATATGACCTCCCTACAAGGCCCGGGCATGCTCCTGATGAGGTGTCTGTATGACCTCCCTACAAGGCCCGGGCATGCTCCTGATGAGGTGTCTGTATGACCTCCCTACAAGGCCCGGGCATGCTCCTGATGAGGTGTCTGTATGACCTCCCTACAAGGCCCGGGCATGCTCCTGATGAGGTGTCTGTATGATCTCCCTACAAGGCTCGGGCATGCTCCTGATGAGGTGTATGACCTCCCTACAAGGCCCAGGCATTCTCCTGATGAGGTGTCTGTATGACCTCCCTACAAGGCCCGGGCATGCTCCTGATGAGGTGGCTGTGTGACCTCCCTACAAGGCCCGGGCATGCTCCTGATGAGGTGGCTGTGTGACCTCCCTACAAGGCCCGGGCATGCTCCTGATGAGGTGGCTGTATGACCTCCCTACAAGGCCCGGGCATGCTCCTGATGAGGTGGCTGTATGACCTCCCTACAAGGCCCGGGCATGCTCCTGATGAGGTGTCTGTATGACCTCCCTACAAGGCCCGGGCATGCTCCTGATGAGGTGGCTGTATGACCTCCCTACAAGGCGCGGGCATGCTCCTGATGAGGTGGCTGCATGACCTCCCTACAAGGCCCGGGCATGCTCCTGATGAGGTGTCTGTATGACCTCCCTACAAGGCGGGGGCATGCTCCTGATGAGGTGGCTGTATGACCTCCCTACAAGGCCCGGGCATGCTTCTGATGAGGTGGCTGCATGACCTCCCTACAAGGCCCGGGCATGCTCCTGATGAGGTGTCTGTATGACCTCCCTACAAGGCCCGGGCATGCTCCTGATGAGGTGTCTGTATGACCTCCCTACAAGGCCCGGGCATGCTCCTGATGAGGTGGCTGTATGACCTCCCTACAAGGCCCGGGCATGCTCCTGATGAGGTGGCTGTATGACCTCCCTACAAGGCCCAGGCATTCTCCTGATGAGGTGTCTGTATGACCTCCCTACAAGGCCCGGGCATGCTCCTGATGAGGTGGCCGATGGTCTCCTGAGGGATCTCCTTCCAGACCTGGACTAAGGCGTCCACCAACTCCTGGACATTCTGTGCTGCAACCTGACGTTGGTGGATGGAGGAGACATGATGTCCCCGATGTGCTCAATGGGATTCAGGTCTGGGGAACGGACGGCCAGTCCATAGCTTCACTGCCTCCATCTTGCAGGAACTGCTGACACACTGCAGCCACACGAGGTCTAGCATTTTCCCGCATTAGCAGGAATGCCAACTGCACCAGCATATGGTCTCACAAGGGCTCTGAGGGACTCAGTACCTAATGGCAGTCAGGCTACCTCTGGCAGCACATGGAGGGCTGTGCCACCCCCCAAAGAAATGCCCCCACACCATTATTGACCCACTGCCAGACCGCTTATGCTCAAGGACGTTGCAGGCAGCAGATCGCTCTCCGAGGGTCTCCAGACTCTGTCACATGTGCTCAGTGTGAACCTGCCAATCCTGGTGTTCTCTGGCCGATGCCAAGTGTCCTGCACAGTGTTGGGCTGTGAGCACAACCCCCATCTGTGGACGTTGGGCCCTCACACCATCCTCGTGGAATTTATGCAGAGAGATGCATATTAGTGGCTGCTGGAGGACATTTTGAAGGGCTCTGGCAGTGCTGACAGTCCTGCTGTTGGGTTGTTGCCTCCTCCACGTCTCCTGGTGTACTGGCCTGTCTCCTGGTAGCCTCCAGCCCCTGGACACTACGGCCTCCTCCACGTCTCCTAGTAGCGCCTCCAGCCTCTGGACACTACAGCCTCCTCCACGCCTGGGAGGAGGAGACAAACCTTCCATAATTCCCTTCCTGTGCTCCAGCTTCAGTCTCTGGTTCCCAACTCCAAAGAGACAACACACTGATTGGCTGGGAGGGCTGTCAGGGAGCCGGGATCCAGAGACTGAACACACTGATTGGCTGAGAGGGACGTCAGGGAGCTGGGATCCAGAGACTGAACACACTGATTGGCTGAGAGGGCTGTCAGGGAGCCGGGATCCAGAGACTGAACACACTGATTGGCTGAGAGGGACGTCAGGGAGCCGGGATCCAGAGACTGAACAAACTGATTGGCTGAGAGGGACGTCAGGGAGCCGGAATCCAGAGACTGAAGCAGGAGCGCAGGCAGGTAAAGGCCCTATTCCACGGAACGATTATCGTTCATAAACTCGCTCCAACGACCGCTTGTTAACGATAATCGCTTTGTGGAATTGGTGTACACGAGCGAACGACAAAGGCGAAATTGTTATATTGTTGTTCAAAATTGTTTTTCAGCATGTCGGAAAAAAAATCGTTGGTCTTTGAAAGAGAATTCGCCAATCGGTTCGTAAAATTTTAAATCTTTCAGTCGTTCGTAAAAAGGTTTTAAAAAAAAGTAGGTTTGTCGCCTGGTCATGATCACCCCAGCGAACGTTTTAAACGACCATGTAACGACCGCAAAATAATCGTTACACTACATATATCGTTCACGTTCCCACGTGTGTTATGTGTTATCGTTCGCTAAAAAAAATCGTTTAGAGATAGTTAACGAGCGGTCGTTGGAGTGAGTTTATGAACGATAATCGTTCCGTGGAATATGGCCTTTAAGAATGTAAGTTACACAACCTGATGCGAGAACGTACTTCTTGTTTATACAGATTAGCTGCTGTGCCGGGAAAAATAACGCATGAAAAAGAACGGCCTGCAGGAGATCAGCTCGGATAACTGAGGCCACATTCCTTTTTACGTAATTTATTGCTGAGCCCTACTAGAGCAGCAATCCTCCTGACAACTATGCGGGGCCATGCACGGTGGTCACCTGGTCCTCCTGTTACCTATAATCCGGCCAATGGTGTTGGACGGGTAGTGTAGCTCCACCCTCAGCGTGGCTCCGCCCTGCAGAATCCCGTGTAGCCGTTGCTGGGCCTGGCGCACTTGTTCGGCGTCGCCCCTGATCGCCAGCTTGCGGTCTCCTCCGCCATCTTCTGCTATGCCAATGTGCGCCCCGCTCTGCATCATCAGCTGCCGGAGGGAGAGCGTGCGGTTAACATGGAGGCAAAACACCATCCCCCAACGAGCGGCTCTGACTGCTGTGACTCACCTGATCAGTGATGGCGCCGTCCTGTCCGAAGAACAGCTCTGCCGCATGCGAGGGGACGGCCACACACAGGGCATCCTCTCCATGCTGGGGGGCTGCGAGACAACACGTATGTTACTTGACTGACAGCCAGGAGGCGCTGTTCACACAGGACACTTCTCACCTGTCCGGGATCTGCAGTACCACATGTACAGGATGGCAGCTCCCGCCGAAAGACCAACCGTCACGGCGATCTTCTGCCCGGTCCCAAGACTGCTCCACCGCTCCATGGTCCAAGATCTGCACATAGAAGACCATGTGACCATGTGAACCCTGGCCTCACCCACCGCAGCTGCACCCCTCCCCCACCAGTGTGGCCACAGCTCCAGTACTTAGCTCCTCCCCCTAATATGGCAGCAGGAGGAAGCAGCAAAATGGTGGCAGTGTACCGGAGAAATGGAGGAATATACATCATACCTCCCCGCTGTGCCTCATACCTCTCCATTATACCTCCCCGCTGTACCTCATACCCCCCATTATACCTCCCCACTGTGCCCATACCTCTCCATTATACTTCCCCGCTGTGCCTCATACCTCTCCATTATACTTCCCCACTGTGCCTCATACCTCTCCATTATACCTCCCCGCTGTGCCTCATACCTCTCCATTATACCTCCCCGCTGTGCCTCATACTTCTCCATTATACCTCCCCCGCTGTGCCCCATACCTCTCCATTATACCTCCCCACTGTGCCCATACCTCTCCATTATACCCCCCGCTGTGCCTCATACCTCTCCATTATACCTCCCCGATGTGCCTCATACCTCTCCATTATACCTCCCCGCTGTGCCTCATACCTCTCTATTATACCTCCCCACTGTGCCCATACCTCTCCATTATACCTCCCCGCTGTGCCTCATACCTCCCCGCTGTGCCTCATACCTCTCCATTATACCTCCCCGCTGTGCCTCATACCTCTCCATTATACTTCCCCGCTGTGCCTCATACCTCTCCATTATACCTCCCCGCTGTGCCCCATACCTCTCACCTCCCCCTGTGCCTCATACCTCTCCATTATACCTCCCCGCTGTGCCTCATACCTCTCCATTATACCTCCCCGCTGTGCTTCATACCTCTCCATTATACCTCCCCGCTGTGCCTCATACCTCTCCATTATACCTCCCCGCTGTGCCTCATACCCCCATTATACCTCTCCGCTGTGCCTCATACCCCCATTATACCTCCCCGCTGTGCCTCATACCCCCCATTATACCTCCCCGCTGTGCCTCATACCTCTACATTATACCCCCCGCTGTGCCTCATACCTCTCCATTATACCTCCCCGCTGTGCCTCATACCTCTCCATTATACCTCCCCGCTGTGCCTCATAACCCCCATTATACCTCCCCACTGTGCCTCATACCCCCCATTATACCTCCCCGCTGTGCCTCATACCTCTCCATTATACCTCCCCGCTGTGCCTCATACCCCCCATTATACCTCCCCACTGTGCCTCATACCCCCCATTATACCTCCCCGCTGTGCCTCATACCTCTCCATTATACCTCCCCGCTGTGCCTCATACCTCTCCATTATACCCCTCCCGCTGTGCCTCATACCTCTCCATTATACCTCCCCGCTGTGCCTCATACCTCTCCATTATACCTCCCCGCTGTGCCTCATACCCCCCATTATACCCCCCACTGTGCCTCATACCTCTCCATTATACCTCTCCGCTGTGCCTCATACCTCTCCATTATACCTCCCCGCTGTGCCTTATACCCCCCATTATACCCCCCACTGTGCCTCATACCTCTCCATTATACCTCTCCGCTGTGCCTCATACCTCTCCATTATACCCCTCCCGCTGTGCCTCATACCTCTCCATTATACCTCCCCGCTGTGCCTCATACCTCTCCATTATACCTCCCCGCTGTGCCTCATACCCCCCATTATACCCCCCACTGTGCCTCATACCTCTCCATTATACCTCTCCGCTGTGCCTCATACCTCTCCATTATACCTCCCCGCTGTGCCTTATACCCCCCATTATACCCCCCACTGTGCCTCATACCTCTCCATTATACCTCTCCGCTGTGCCTCATACCTCTCCATTATACCTCCCCGCTGTGCCTCATACCTCTCCGCTGTGCCTCATACCTCTCCATTATACCTCCCCGCTGTGCCTCATACCTCTCCGTTATACCTCCCCGCTGTGCTTCATACCTCTCCATTATACCTCCCCGCTGTGCCTCATACCTCTCCATTATACCTCCCCGCTGTGCCTCATACCCCCATTATACCTCTCCGCTGTGCCTCATACCCCCATTATACCTCCCCGCTGTGCCTCATACCTCTCCATTATACCTCTCCGCTGTGCCTCATACCTCTCCATTACACCTCTCCGCTGTGCCTCATACCCCCATTATACCTCCCCGCTCTGCCTACCTCTCCATTACACCTCCCTCCTGAGCCTACTACCTCACCATACCTCTCCATTATACCTCCCCGTTGTGCCTCATACCTCTCCATTATACCTCCCCGCTGTGCCTCATACCTCTCCATTATACCTCCCCGCTGTGCCTCATACCTCTCCATTAAACCTCCCCGCTGTGCCTCATACCTCTCCATTAAACCTCCCCGCTGTGCCTCATACCTCTCCATTATACCTCCCCGCTGTGCCTCATACCTCTCCATTACACCACCCCGCTGTGCCTCATACCCCCCATTATACCTCCCCGCTGTGCCTCATACCCCCATTATACCTCCCCGCTGTGCCTCATACCCCCATTATACCTCCCCACTGTGCCTCATACCCCCCATTAAACCTCCCCGCTGTGACTCATACCTCTCCATTATACCTCCCCGCTGTGCCTCATACCCCCCATTATACCTCCCCACTGTGCCTCATACCCCCCATTATACCTCCCCGCTGTGCCTCATACCTCTCCATTATACCTCCCCGCTGTGCCTCATACCCCCCATTATACCTCCCCACTGTGCCTCATACCCCCCATTATACCTCCCCGCTGTGCCTCATACCTCTCCATTATACCTCCCCGCTGTGCCTCATACCTCTCCATTATACCCCTCCCGCTGTGCCTCATACCTCTCCATTATACCTCCCCGCTGTGCCTCGTACCTCTCCATTATACCTCCCCGCTGTGCCTCATACCCCCTATTATACCCCCCCGCTGTGCCTCATACCTCTCCATTATACCTCTCCGCTGTGCCTCATACCTCTCCATTATACCTCCCCGCTGTGCCTCATACCCCCCATTATACCCCCCACTGTGCCTCATACCTCTCCATTATACCTCCCCGCTGTGCCTCATACCTCTCCATTATACCTCCCCGCTGTGCCTCATACCCCCCATTATACCTCCCCACTGTGCCTCATACCTCTCCGCTGTGCCTCATACCCTCCATTATACCCCCCATTATACCTCCCCGCTGTGCCTCATACCTCTCCATTACACCTTCCCGCTGTGCCTCATACCTCTCCATTATACCCCCCGCTGTGCCTCATACCTCTCCATTATACCCCCCGCTGTGCCTCATACCTCTCCATTATACCCCCCGCTGTGCCTCATACCTCTCCATTATACCTCCCCGCTGTGCCTCATACCTCTCACCTCCGCGCTGTGCCTCATACCTCTCCATTATACCCCCCGCTGTGCCTCATACCTCTCCATTACACCTCCCCGCTGTGCCTCATACCTCTCCATTACACCTCCCCGCTGTGCCTCATACCTCTCCATTATACCCCCCGCTGTGCCTCATACCTCTCCATTATACCTCCCCGCTGTGCCTCATACCTCTCACCTCCCCGCTGTGCCTCATACCTCTCCATTATACCTCCCCGCTGTGCCTCATACCTCTCACCTCCCCGCTGTGCTTCATACCTCTCCATCATACCTCCCCGCTGTGCCTCATACCTCTCCATTATACCTCCCCGCTGTGCCTCATACCTCTCCATTATACCCCCCGCTGTGCCTCATACCTCTCCATTATACCTCCCCGCTGTGCCTCATACCTCTCCATTATACCTCCCCGCTGTGCCTCATACCTCTCACCTCCCCGCTGTGCCTCATACCTCTCCATTATACCCCCCGCTGTGCCTCATACCTCTCCATTATACCTCCCCGCTGTGCCTCATACCTCTCCATTATACCCCCCGCTGTGCCTCATACCTCTCCATTATACCTCCCCGCTGTGCCTCATACCTCTCACCTCCCCGCTGTGCCTCATACCTCTCCATTATACCCCCCGCTGTGCCTCATACCTCTCACCTCCCCGCTGTGCCTCATACCTCTCCATTATACCCCCCGCTGTGCCTCATACCTCTCCGCTGTGCCTCATACCCTCCATTATACCTCCCCGCTGTGCCTCATTATGACATACCTCTCCATTATACCTCCCCGCTGTGCCTCATACCCTCCATTATACCCCCCGCTGTGCCTCATACCCTCCATTATACCTCCCCGCTGTGCCTCATACCCTCCATTATACCTCCCCGCTGTGCCTCATACCCTCCATTATACCTCCCCGCTGTGCCTCATACCTCTCCATTATACCCCCCGCTGTGCCTCATACCTCTCCGCTGTGCCTCATACCCTCCACTATACCTCCCCGCTGTGCCTCATACCCTCCATTATACCTCCCCGCTGTGCCTCATACCTCTCCATTATACCTCCCCGCTGTGCCTCATACCCCCCATTATACCCCCCGCTGTGCCTCATACCTCTCCATTATACCTCCCCGCTGTGCCTCATACCTCTCCGCTGTGCCTCATACCCCTCCATTATACCTCCCCGCTGTGCCTCATACCTCTCCATTATACCTCCCTGCTGTGCCTCATACCTCTCCATTATACCTCCCCGCTGTGCCTCATACCTCTCCATTATACCCCCCGCTGTGCCTCATACCTCTCCATTATACCTCCCCGCTGTGCCTCATACCTCTCACCTCCCCGCTGTGCCTCATACCTCTCCATTATACCCCCCGCTGTGCCTCATACCTCCCCGCTGTGCCTCATACCTCTCCATTATACCTCCCCGCTGTGCCTCATACCCCCCATTATACCTCCCCGCTGTGCCTCATACCCTCCATTATACCTCCCCGCTGTGCCTCATACCTCTCCATTATACCTCCCCGCTGTGCCTCATACCCCCCATTATACCTCTCCGCTGTGCCTCATACCCCCCATTATACCTCCCCGCTGTGCCTCATACCCTCCATTATACCTCCCCGCTGTGCCTCATACCTCTCCATTATACCTCCCCGCTGTGCCTCGTACCTCTCCATTATACCTCCCCGCTGTGCCTCATACCTCTCCATTATACCTCCCCCGCTGTGCCCCATACCTCTCCATTATACCTCCCCGCTGTGCCTCATACCCTCCATTATACCTCCCCGCTGTGCCTCATACCTCTCCATTATACCTCCCCGCTGTGCCTCGTACCTCTCCATTATACCTCCCCGCTGTGCCTCATACCTCTCCATTATACCCCCCGCTGTGCCTCATACCCCCCATTATACCTCCCCGCTGTGCCTCATACCCTCCATTATACCTCCCCGCTGTGCCTCATACCTCTCACCTCCCCGCTGTGCCTCATACCTCTCCATTATACCCCCCGCTGTACCTCATACCCCCCATTATACCTCCCCGCTGTGCCTCATACCCTCCATTATACCTCCCCGCTGTGCCTCATACCCCCCATTATACCCCCCGCTGTGCCTCATACCTCTCCATTATACCTCCCCGCTGTGCCTCATACCTCTCCCTACACTATGCAGTCTCCGGCCCGTCCTCTATACACTGTGTGAGGATGAGGAGGAGACATGGAGGAGCCCGGTGCACACAGCCGCCATAACTCACGAGCTCCTCTGCCCTCTACTCTATATCCCGTTCCCGCTCAAACTGAAGGCGTGTAAAGCCCCGCCCCCCCGCGTCCTCACCCGCATACCTCCAGGGAGTGCACCTCCAAAACCACGTGATACCTTTCCCGGTCACCCATGGCAACTGCGCTTACTAGCCATCACTTTCCCCCTCTCTTCCCACATTAAGCCGAGCAGCGCCTTACCTCCCGGTCCGTAGCGGCTCGGCGGGGGGAGGACTCGGTCGCTTCTCCGGTATGTACACCCTCCCCCTCGGACAGCAGGGACGCCCGCGATTACACAGGAGGAGGAAGCGACCGCTTCCGGGTGTAGCAAGATGGCGACGGAGCATGCGCACTACTGGGAAGACGGGCTATTAGGAGCCTGAACCAAAGGGGTGAGAGATGAGCAGAAACCGCCGTGCCTCACCCCGATACCTCACACTGCACCCCGATACCTCACACTACAGCCCGATACCTCACACTACAGCCCGATACCTCACACTACACCCCGATACCTCACACTACACCCCGATATCTCATACTACACCCCGATATCTCATACTACACCCCGATACCTCACACTACACCCCGATATCTCACACTACACCCCGATATCTCATACTACACCCCGATATCTCATACTACAGCCTGATACCTCACACTACACCCCGATACCTCACACTACACCCCGATACCTCACACTACACCCCGATATCTCATACTACACCCCGATATCTCATACTACAGCCTGATATCTGACACTACACCCCGATACCTCACACTACACCCCGATATCTCATACTACACCCCGATACCTCACACTACACCCCGATACCTCACACTACAGCCCGATACCTCACACTACACCCCGATACCTCACACTACACCCCGATATCTCATACTACACCCCGATATCTCATACTACACCCCGATACCTCACACTACACCCCGATATCTCACACTACACCCCGATATCTCATACTACACCCCGATATCTCATACTACAGCCTGATACCTCACACTACACCCCGATACCTCACACTACACCCCGATACCTCACACTACACCCCGATATCTCATACTACACCCCGATATCTCATACTACACCCCGATACCTCACACTACACCCCGATATCTCATACTACACCCCGATACCTCACACTACACCCCGATACCTCACACTACACCCCGATACCTCACACTACACCCCGATATCTCATACTACAGCCTGATACCTCACACTACACTCCGATATCTCATACTACAGCCTGATACCTCACACTACACCCCGATACCTCACACTACACCCCGATATATCTGACACTACACCCCGATATCTCATACTACAGCCTGATACCTCACACTACACCCCGATATCTCATACTACAGCCTGATATCTGACACTACACCCTGATACCTCACACTACACCCCGATATATCTGACACTACACCCCGATATCTCATACTACAGCCTGATATCTGACACTACAGCCTGATACCTCACACTACACCCGATACCTCACACTACACCCCGATATCTCATACTACACCCTGATATCTGACACTACACCCCGATATCTCATACTACAGCCTGATATCTGACACTACACCCTGATACCTCACACTACACCCCGATATATCTGACACTACACCCCGATATCTCATACTACAGCCTGATATCTGACACTACAGCCTGATACCTCACACTACACCCGATACCTCACACTACACCCCGATATCTCATACTACACCCTGATATCTGACACTACACCCCGATATCTCATACTACAGCCTGATACCTCACACTACACCCCGATATCTCATACTACAGCCTGATATCTGACACTACAGCCTGATATCTCATACTACAGCCTGATATCTGACACTACACCCCGATACCTCACACTACACCCCGATATCTCATACTACACCCTGATATCTGACACTACACCCCGATATCTCATACTACAGCCTGATACCTCACACTACACCCCGATATCTCATACTACAGCCTGATATCTGACACTACAGCCTGATATCTCATACTACAGCCTGATACCTCACACTACACCCTGGTATATCTGACACTACACCCCGATATCTCATACTACAGCCTGATATCTGACACTACACCCTGATACCTCACACTACACCCTGATATATCTGACACTACACCCCGATATCTCATACTACACCCCGATATCTGACACTACAGCCTGATACCTCACACTACACCCCGATATCTCATACTACACCCTGATATCTGACACTACACCCCGATATCTCATACTACAGCCTGATACCTCACACTACTCCCTGGTATATCTGACACTACACCCCGATATCTCATACTACAGCCTGATATCTGACACTACACCCCGATATCTCATACTACACCCCGATATCTCATACTACACCCCGATATCTCACACTACACCCCGATATCTCATACTACAGCCTGATACCTCACACTACACCCCGATATCTAATACTACAGCCTGATACCTCACACTACACCCTGATATCTCATACTACAGCCTGATACCTCACACTACACCCCGATATCTCATACTACAGCCTGATACCTCACACTACACCCCGATATCTCATACTACAGCCTGATACCTCACACTACACCCTGATATATCTGACACTACACCCCAACACCTCACATTACACCCCGATATCTGACACTACACCCAATACCTCACACTACACCCTGATATATCTGACACTACACCCAATACCTCACACTACACCCCAATACCTCACACTACACCCCGATATCTGACACTACACCCCAATACCTCACACTACACCCTGATATCTGACACTACACCCCAATACCTCACACTACACCCCGATATCTGACACTACACCCCAATATCCGTTACTTCACCCCGATACCTCACACTACACCCCAATACCTCACACTACACCCCGATATCTGACACTACACCCCAATACCTCACACTAAACCCCGATATCTGACACTACACCCCAATACCTCACACTACACCCCGATATCTGACACTACACCCCAATACCTCACACTACACCCCGATATCTGACACTACACCCCAACACCTCACATTACACCCCGATATCTCATACTACACCCTGATATCTGACACTACACCCTGATACCTCAATACAAACCATCTGACACTATGACCCTTTACCTTACTACACCTCACACTACACCCCGATATCTCACACTAAACCACAATACCTGACACTACACCCTAACACCTGACACTACACCCAGATACAGTACACAGGACCCTGATACCTCACACTACACCCCAATACCTCACACTACTCTTTGATACCTTTTAATACACCGTGATACCTAACCCCAATACCTCACACTACACCCTGATACCTCAATACACCCCAACACCTCACACTACTCCTTGATAGCTCTTAGTACACTGTGATACCTAACCCCGATACCTAACCTCACACTACAATATGATACCTCACACCACACCCCGATACCTCACTACACCCCAACACCTGACACTACACCCTGATGCCTCACACTACACCCCAACCCCTCATACTACACCCCAATACCTGACACTACACCTCAACATCTGACACTGCACCCCAATATCTGACACTGCACCCCAATATCTGACACTACACCCCGATATCTGACACTACACCCCGATACCTTACACTATATCCCAACACCTCACACTACACCCCGATATCTCACACTATGACCTGGTGCCTCACACCACACCCTGATACCTAAATAAACCCCAACACCTGACACTACACCCTGATACCTAACACTACACCATGATATCTGACACTACACCCTAATGCCTCACACTACACCTCAATACCTCACACTACACCCCGATATCTGACACTACACCTTAACACCTCACATTACATCCCGATATACCTGACACTACACCCCAATACCTCACACTACACCTTGATACCTTTTAGTACACCGTGATACCTAACCCCAATACCTCACACTACACCCTGATACCTCAATACACCCCAACACCTCACACTACTCCTTGATAGCTCTTAGTACCCTGTGATACCTAACCCCAATACCTCACACTACACCCTGATACCTCAATACACCCCAACACCTCACACTACTCCTTGATAGCTCTTAGTACCCTGTGATACCTAACCCCGATACCTCACACTACAATGTGATAACTCACCCTACACCCCGATATCTCACACTATGCCCTAATACCTCACACCACACCCTGATACCTCAATACACCCTGATACCTTACACTACACCCTGATACCTGACACTACGCCCCAATACCTCACACTCCTACTTGATACCTTACGATACACCCCGATACCCCACACTACACCCCAAAACCTCTTAGTACACTGATACCTAACCCCGATACCTCTACACTCTGATACCTCACTGTAAATCATGATACTTCACCGTACTTCACACTACATCCTGATACCTCAGCCCGATACCTCACCCTACACCCTGATACCTCACCCTACACCCCGATACCTCACCCTACACCCCAATACCTCACCCTACACCCCGCTACCTCACCCTACACCCTGATACCTCACACTACTCCTTGATACCTTACGCTACACCCTGATACCTTACACTACACCCCGATACCTCACACTACACCTCAATACCTCAAACTACACCCCAATACCTCTTAGTACACCATGATACCTAACCCTGATACCTCACACTACACTGTGATACCTCACTTTAAACTGTGATACCTCACCCTACACCCCGATACCTCACACTACACCTCAATACCTCACACTACACCCCAATACCTCTTAGTACACCATGATACCTAATCCTGATACCTCACACTACACTGTGATACCTCACCCTACACCCCGATATCTCACACTACACGTCGGTACTTCACACTACATCCTGATACCTCAGCCCGATACCTCACCCTGCACCAGGGCTGTGGAGTTGGAGTCGGAGTTGGAGCTAGTTTTGGCTGGAGTCGGAGTCAGAGCAAGCTTTGGCTGGAGTCGGAACAAAATGTACAATGTAGAATTGAATTTTGATATGAATTTTACAAGTTTTGCTCATGAATATATATTAGGAGCAACATTCTAATAGGACACTGGCCCTATTACATAAGGGTGGTCGGGGAATATATCAGTAATAGGACACTGGCCCTATTACATAAGGGTGGTCGGGGAATATATCAGTAATACAGCACTGGCCCTATTACATAAGGGTGGTCGGGGAATATATCAGTAATAGGCCACTGGCCCTATGACATAAGGGTGGTCGGGGGATATATCAGTAATAGGACACTGGCCCTATTACATAAGGGTGGTCGGGGAATATATCAGTAATAGAACACTGGCCCTATTACATAAGGGTGGTCGGGGAATATATCAGTAACAGGACACTGGCCCTATTACATAAGGGTGGTCGGGGAATATATTAGTAGTAGGACACTGGCCCTATTACATAAGGGTGGTCGGGGGATATATCAGTAATAGGACACTGGCCCTATTACATAAGGGTGGTCGGGGAATATATCAGTAATAGGACACTGGCCCTATTACATAAGGGTGGTCGGGGAATATATCAGTAATAGGACACTGGCCCTATTACATAAGGGTGGTCGGGGAATATATTAGTAGTAGGACACTGGCCCTATTACATAAGGGTGGTCGGGGAATATATTAGTAGTAGGACACTGGCCCTATTACATAAGGGTGGTCGGGGAATATATCAGTAATAGGACACTGGCCCTATTGCATAAGGGTGGTCGGGGAATATATCAGTAATAGGACACTGGCCCTATTACATAAGGGTGGTCGGGGAATATATCAGTAATAGGACACTGGCCCTATTACATAAGGGTGGTCGAGGAATATATCAGTAATAGGACACTGGCCCTATTAGATAAGGGTGGTCGGGAAATATATTAGTAGTAGGACACTGGCCCTATTACATAAGGGTGGTCGGGGAATATATCAGTAATAGGACACTGGCCCTATTACATAAGGGTGGTCGGGGAATATATTAGTAGTAGGACACTGGCCCTATTACATAAGGGTGGTCGGGGAATATATTAGTAATAGGACACTGGCCCTATTACATAAGGGTGGTCGGGGAAAAGTTGTCGGTCACTATTTGGCAGCTTGTTTCTGAGCTGGAAGAGTCCATTGTGTGGGGGGAGATCTGTGCTGGTCTCTTCCTGGATGCTGGATGACTGTATATGAGCAGCAGTGTAATATGGAGATATCCTGTGTAATATAGAGGAGGAGACATAAGTAGTGTAGATGTAACCTCTGTCCTCAGTGCGGGGTTTTCTCTCTGGGAGAAGATTGTGTGTTTTTCTTCAGTGTTCTATGGCTGCAGCAGGCTGTGTGTGTGTGTGTGTGTGGTGTGTGTGTGTGCGCACACTATGGCTGCAGCAGGCTGTGTGTGTGGGTGTGTGTGTGTGTGCCCCCACAGTGACCTTCTATATCACTATGTGTGACCCCTCTCTATATCACTATGTGTGACCCCTCTCTATATCACTATGTGTGACCTCTCTATATCACTATGTGTGACCCCTCTCTATATCACTATGTGTGACCCCTCTCTATATCACTATGTGTGACCCCTCTCTATATCACTATGTGTGACCCCTCTCTATATCACTATGTGTGACCCCTCTCTATATCACTATGTGTGACCTCTCTATATCACTATGTGTGACTTCTCTATATCACTATGTGTGACCTCTCTATATCACTATGTGTGACCCCTCTCTATATCACTATGTGTGACCCCTCTCTATATCACTGTGTGTGACCCCTCTCTATATCACTATGTGTGACCCCTCTCTATATCACTATGTGTGACCCCTCTCTATATCACTATGTGTGACCTCTCTATATCACTGTGTGACCCCTCTATATCACTATGTGTGACCCCTCTCTATATCACTATGTGTGACCCCTCTATATCACTATGTGTGACCTCTCTATATCACTATGTGTGACCCCTCTATATCACTATGTGTGACCCCTCTCTATATCACTGTGTGTGACCCCCCTCTATATCACTATGTGTGACCCCTCTATATCACTATGTGTGACCTCTCTCTATATCACTATGTGTGACCCCTCTCTATATCACTATGTGTGACCCCTCTCTATATCACTATGTGTGACCCCTCTCTATATCACTGTGTGACCCCTCTCTATATCACTATGTGTGACCCCTCTCTATATCACTATGTGTGACCTCTCTCTATATCACTATGTGTGACCCCTCTATATCACTATGTGTGACCCTCTCTCTATATCACTATGTGTGACCCCTCTCTATATCACTATGTGTGACCTCTCTCTATATCACTATGTGTGACCCCTCTATATCACTATGTGTGACCCTCTCTCTATATCACTATGTGTGACCCCTCTCTATATCACTGTGTGACCTCTCTATATCACTATGAGTGACCTCTCTATATCACTGTGTTACCCCTCTCTATATCACTATGTCTGACCCCTCTCTATATCACTGTGTGACCCCTCTCTATATCACTGTGTGACCCCTCTCTATATCACTATGTCTGACCCCTCTCTATATCACTGTGTGACCCCTCTCTATATCACTATGTGTGACCCCCCTCTATATCACTATGTGTGACCCCTCTATATCACTATGTGTGACCCCTCTCTATATCACTATGTGTGACCCCTCTATATCACTATGTGTGACCCCTCTCTATATCACTATGTGTGACCCCTCTCTATATCACTATGTGTGACCTCTCTATATCACTGTGTGTGACCCCTCTCTATATCACTATGTGTGACCCCCCTCTATATCACTATGTGTGACCCCCCTCTATATCACTATGTGTGACCCCTCTCTATATCACTGTGTGTGACCTCTCTATATCACTATGTGTGACCCCTCTCTATATCACTATGTGTGACCCCTCTCTATATCACTATGTGTGACCCCTCTCTATATCACTATGTGTGACCCCCCTCTATATCACTATGTGTGACCCCTCTCTATATCACTATGTGTGACCCCTCTCTATATCACTATGTGTGACCCCTCTATATCACTATGTGTGACCTCTCTATATCACTGTGTGTGACCCCTCTATATCACTATGTGTGACCCCTCTATATCACTATGTGTGACCCCTCTCTATATCACTGTGTGTGACCCCTCTCTATATCACTATGTGTGACCCCTCTCTATATCACTATGTGTGACCCCTCTCTATATCACTGTGTGTGACCCCTCTATATCACTATGTGTGACCTCTCTATATCACTATGTGTGACCCCTCTATATCACTATGTGTGACCTCTCTATATCACTATGTGTGACCCCCCTCTATATCACTATGTGTGACCCCTCTCTATATCACTATGTGTGACCCCTCTATATCACTATGTGTGACCTCTCTATATCACTATGTGTGACCCCTCTCTATATCACTATGTGTGACCCCTCTCTATATCACTGTGTGTGACCCCTCTATATCACTATGTGTGACCTCTCTATATCACTATGTGTGACCCCTCTATATCACTATGTGTGACCTCTCTATATCACTATGTGTGACCCCTCTATATCACTATGTGTGACCCCTCTCTATATCACTATGTGTGACCCCTCTATATCACTATGTGTGACCTCTCTATATCACTATGTGTGACCCCCCTCTATATCACTATGTGTGACCCCTCTATATCACTATGTGTGACCCCTCTCTATATCACTATGTGTGACCCCCCTCTATATCACTATGTGTGACCCCTCTCTATATCACTATGTGTGACCCCCCTCTATATCACTATGTGTGACCCCCCTCTATATCACTATGTGTGACCCCTCTATATCACTATGTGTGACCTCTCTATATCACTGTGTGTGACCCCTCTATATCACTATGTGTGACCCCTCTATATCACTATGTGTGACCCCTCTCTATATCACTATGTGTGATCCCTCTATATCACTATGTGTGACCTCTCTCTATATCACTATGTGTGACCCCTCTCTATATCACTGTGTGTGACCTCTCTCTATATCACTATGTGTGACCCCTCTCTATATCACTGTGTGTGACCCCTCTCTATATCACTATGTGTGACCTCTCTCTATATCACTGTGTGTGACCCCTCTCTATATCACTATGTGTGACCCCTCTCTATATCACTATGTGTGACCCCTCTCTATATCACTATGTGTGACCCCTCTCTATATCACTGTGTGACCCCCCTCTCTATATCACTATGTGTGACCTCTCTATATCACTATGTGTGACCCCTCTCTATATCACTATGTGTGACCTCTCTATATCACTATGTGTGACCCCCCTCTATATCACTATGTGTGACCCCTCTATATCACTATGTGTGACCCCCCTCTATATCACTATGTGTGACCCCTCTATATCACTATGTGTGACCCCTCTCTATATCACTATGTGTGACCCCTCTCTATATCACTATGTGTGACCTCTCTATATCACTATGTGTGACCCCTCTCTATATCCCTATGTGTGACCTCTCTATATCACTATGTGTGACCCCTCTCTATATCACTATGTGTGACCCCTCTCTATATCACTATGTGTGACCCCTCTCTATATCACTATGTGTGACCCCCCTGTATATCACTATGTGTGACCCCTCTATATCACTATGTGTGACCCCTCTCTATATCACTATGTGTGACCCCTCTCTATATCACTATGTGTGACCTCTCTATAGCACTATGTGTGACCCCCCTCTATATCACTATGTGTGACCCCTCTATATCACTATGTGTGACCCCCCTCTATATCACTATGTGTGACCCCTCTATATCACTATGTGTGACCCCTCTCTATATCACTATGTGTGACCCCTCTCTATATCACTATGTGTGACCTCTCTATATCACTATGTGTGACCTCTCTATATCACTATGTGTGACCCCTCTCTATATCCCTATGTGTGACCTCTCTATATCACTATGTGTGACCTCTCTATATCACTATGTGTGACCTCTCTCTATATCACTGTGTGACCCCCTCTATATCACTATGTGTGACCCCTCTCTATATCACTATGTGTGACCCCTCTCTATATCACTATGTGTGACCTCTCTATATCACTATGTGTGACCTCTCTCTATATCACTATGTGTGACCCCTCTCTATATCACTATGTGTGACCCCTCTCTATATCACTATGTGTGACCCCTCTCTATATCACTATGTGTGACCCCTCTCTATATCACTATGTGTGACCCCCCTCTATATCACTATGTGTGACTTCTCTCTATATCACTATGTGTGACCCCTCTCTATATCACTATGTGTGACCTCTCTCTATATCACTATGTGTGACCCCTCTCTATATCACTATGTGTGACCCCTCTCTATATCACTGTGTGACCCCCCTCTATATCACTATGTGTGACCTCTCTCTATATCACTATGTGTGACCCCTCTATATCACTATGTGTGACCTCTCTCTATATCACTATGTGTGACCTCTCTCTATATCACTATGTGTGACCTCTCTCTATATCACTATGTGTGACCTCTCTCTATATCACTATGTGTGACCCCTCTCTATATCACTATTTGTGACCCCTCTCTATATCACTATGTGTGACCCCTCTCTATATCACTATGTGTGACCTCTCTATATCACTATGTGTGACCCCTCTCTATATTACTATGTGTGACCCCCCTGTATATCACTATGTGTGACCTCTCTATATCACTATGTGTGACCCCTCTATATCACTATGTGTGATCCCCCTATATCACTATGTCTGACCCCCTCTCTATATCACTATGTGTGACCCCTCTCTATATCCCTATGTGTGACCCCCTGTATATCACTATGTGTGACCCCTCTCTATATCACTATGTGTGACCCCTCTCTATATCACTATGTGTGACCCCCCTCTATATCACTATGTGTGACCCCTCTATATCACTATGTGTGACCCCTCTCTATATCACTATGTGTGACCTCTCTATATCACTATGTGTGACCCCCCTCTATATCACTATGTGTGACCCCTCTATATATCACTATGTGTGACCCCTCTCTATATCACTATGTGTGACCTCTCTATATCACTATGTGTGACCCCTCTCTATATCACTATGTGTGACCCCTCTCTATATCACTATGTGTGATCCCTCTATATCACTATGTCTGACCTCTCTCTATATCACTATGTGTGACCCCTCTCTATATCACTATGTGTGACCCCTCTATATCACTATGTGTGACCCCTGTATATCACTATGTGTGACCCCTCTCTATATCACTATGTGTGACCCCTCTCTATATCCCTATGTGTGACCCCCTGTATATCACTATGTGTGACCCCTCTCTATATCACTATGTGTGACCCCTCTCTATATCACTATGTGTGACCCCTCTCTATATCACTATGTGTGACCCCCCTCTATATCACTATGTGTGACCCCTCTATATCACTATGTGTGACCCCTCTCTATATCACTATGTGTGACCTCTCTATATCACTATGTGTGACCCCCCCTCTATATCACTATGTGTGACCCCTCTATATCACTATGTGTGACCCCCCTCTATATCACTATGTGTGACCCCTCTCTATATCACTATGTGTGACCCCTCTCTATATCACTGTGTGACCTCTCTCTCTCTATATCACTATGTGTGACCCCCCTCTATATCACTATGTGTGACCCCTCTCTATATCACTATGTGTGACCCCTCTCTATATCACTATGTGTGACCCCTCTCTATATCACTATGTGTGACCCCTCTATATCACTATGTGTGACCCCTCTATATCACTATGTGTGATCCCTCTATATCACTATGTCTGACCCCTCTCTATATCACTATGTCTGACCCCTCTCTATATCACTATGTGTGGCCATATTTTTGTAGCGCTGGATAACCCCTTTAAATTTCTTAAAAATGACAAATCCGAGGGCTTTGAAACGCAGTTTGAACGAGGGTGTGCACAAAGCGGTTAAGGCTGTATTAATCACAGAAAAATGGCTGGAAGAAGAAACGGAAGAAGAATCTAGATTACAATATAGGGATTTTTCAAGCACTATAATAATTGAGCAGACGCACTCCGGCAAAGTGTAGAAATGATTTGCCCTGGGGCATGACTGGCAGCCGACATGAACGGTCACACGTAAGAGGAGCTCCGTACTAGCGCGCTCCATGCTATAATCCTGACAAGATCCTGATAAGCTGCACATCTGCAGCTGCTCCTCACCTCCCAGACACCCTCGGTGTGTTTCTCCTCAGCCATGAACCGCACAGGGCAATCCTCAGCAGCGGAGAAGTTGAAGGAGTATGTGCGGCCTGCTCCATAACATGGCGCTGAGACTCCTCATGGCTCCCAAACCACAGGCGGCACTGGGCAAGATGGTGCAGAGGACCTTAAACCTACTCTCTCCCAGGTGTCTAGCCAGCTCCTGGAAGCCATCCAGACAGCTACCACCTTACTGACTGATAAAATCGAGGAGTGAAAGATAGATGTGGGCTGAGGCAAGACCTCCATAACCTCAGGGACCAGGTGCAGGAGACTGAGACCAGGATCTCACAATTAGAAGAGCCACAGCTTTCTTCTCTATGGGTCTACAATCCCAAATGGTACGTACTGGGGGCGCCAAAAAAATTGTTCCAAGTTGCGGATGTGGTTAACCCGGACTTTGCTTTCATTTGAAAGGTTAAAAGATAGAGCTGACCTCCCCTCCACAGAACATTTTACCTACTTGACGCCGCCACTTTATGATGTCACATCTGGGTTTTCTGACAGTCTCCAAGCCCACTGCTTTTGAACAGTTGGTTAGAGCGAGGACATCCACTAAAGGGCTGATATCTATCGTATCCTTAATTCCCTGGAGGAGGGTCCCTAGATCAGACATGGCTATATATCTAAGTGGGAGTCGGTACTGGGAGTTTAGATATTACCTGAGAGGTGGGCGATAGTCCGGGATAGAGGTGCAACATCTTCCAAATGCACTACATATAGTCTCATTATAAACTCCTGATGATGTGGTATCACACCCCTGAGCTCTTGAATAAATTAAACAATAGTATCTCCCCTTTGTGTTGGAGATGCTTAGGCGCTATAGGCACTCTGTATCACATTTTTTGGGAGTGTCCTCATATCCAACAGTTTTGGATTGCGATGTGTACAGTGTCCTCTGCAATTCTCCAAATTGATGGGCCTAAGGACCCAATAAGTGAGTCTCCTCAATCTGTATCCCAAGACTATCAGAAAGAAACCTGGGAAGTTGCTATTGGCAATCTTAAAGAGGATGTACCATCAGGTACATCCTCTTGAATATGACCCATGGATAGATCGGCGCTGTCACGGGTAAGCCGGTGCCGTGGTCTGTTATTTTGAACCCTGGCCCCGATCCTGTGTACGGCAACATTCTATTCACGGGTACCAGGCCAGGGCTGAAGCACTAAAGGTGGGCCGGCCCACCCCCAGTGGGAGGAAACCCCTGCCCCTCTACGACGCGGCTCCAAAGGTGCCGTGTCATAGAGGGGAGGGAACTCCCTTCCACTGGGCGCGGGCCAGCCCGCCTCCAGTGCTTCAGCCCAGGCCCGCTATCAATGGGTAATACAGCGCCGTACACGGGAAGTGGGCCGCGGTTCGAAATAACGGACCACGGCACCGGCTTCCCTGTGTTCTATCCGTAGTTGATGGTACATCTTCTTTAACTTGCAGCAAAGACCTTGATTGCCAGATGTTGGAAACAGATTAACCCCCCTTCTCTTAAAGGGGTATTCCCCCCAAAATTATTTTAGAACTAATACATTGCCCACCCGTAGCTTTCCATCTTTCCAATATAAAGTTATTATGGATTCTGCACAGTTTTGCTGTTACCTAGCTGCATTCACCCCCACAGATTGCATAGAATCATCAGCTCTCAGTCCAACCCGACACGCTCCCTGCTCCTGGCCCCGACCCTCCGAGACGGCATCACGTGTCCTCCTTCTCTTCAATGGGCCGGGTTATCGCTTCTGACCCAGCCAATCTGAAGTGAGGGAGGACACAGACTGCTGTTCAATCCTCTCTGTAAGCAGACCCCCCCCCCCCCCCCCCCCTGCAGCTCACCCAGTGGCAGACCCCCTCACGACCCCCCGCAACTCACCCGATGCTGGCCGCCAGCGGCATCCATCTCCCGCCCCCCCCTGTAACCCACCCGATGCTAGCCGCCAGGCGCAGGGGGAAGCGGCATTGGACGGCTTCCCCGCCGTGAGAACCAGTCTGTGATCTGCTTGAGAGGGGATCCCGGGGCCCGGCACATCACAGCGGGGCCACGATCACCTCCCGCCGTCACCCGTCCTGGCAGAGCCACCCCTTCCCCAGCAGATGACACTGCCCCCCTCCTGCTGCTGGGGCACCACAGCTCTCAGCAATCCCGGAGACTCATGTCTCCACACATAGCGCATAGCCAGCGGCACCGCCCCCCACACCAGTCTCCCAGCGGTGCTCGCTCCTGTCAGCCCCGTACTGGCCGCTCCTGTGCTCTGTGCCGCAACAAGAAGCCGCTCGCCCCGCGTGCGCCGCCGCCGGTCTCCTGCACCAGTACCCCGCCCCGGGGTATACTTATGATTCACTCCCGATGATCACTCCTGCACCCCCTAATCCCGCTGTCAGCCCTGTCTTAGCTGCTCTTGTGCTGTGCCGCACAACGCCGCTGCCGCTCACCCGCACCAGTTCCCGGGGCATACATATACTGCACTCCCCCCATTGCTCAGCCGCCTCCTGGCCCCTCCTGTGCCGCTGACTCGTATTAGTTCCCCACCCCTGGGGCATAAATATACTTTACCAGCAATCGCAACTGAGACCCCCCCCCAACCCCGCTGCCTTTTCCCGTCCGACCCCCGTGATCCTGCTATCCATCAACATCTGTGACCTGATATATTGTGATGTGGATGGATAGCAGCTTGCTGGGACCTGTAGTTCTACACAATATGTCAGGTCTCAGAACTTCTGTAGAACTTCAGGTCCCAGCAAGCTGCTATCAGTCCAAATCACAATATATCAGGTCACACAGTTTCTGATTTGGATGGATGGCAGCTTGCTGGGACCTATAGTTCTACAGAAGCTCTGTGACCTGATATATTGTGTAAAACTGCAGGTCCCAGCAAGCTGCTATCTGTTCAAATCAGAAACTGTGTGACATGATATATAGTGATGTGGTTACAGGTCCCAGCAAGCAGTGACAAGCACTGCATGCTGGGAAATGTAGTTTCCTGGCTGGCACCATATTGGATATAGTCGGCTTTTAGAAAAAAAAACTTTTTATCGGGAACAGCAGCAGCTAGAAAGACGGGAGACAGCTCAAAATACTCAGGGGGACTTGGCGAGTAAGACCAGCTAGGTTTGGGGGCATTTCATTATTTTTTGCTCTTGGGGGGAATACCCCTTTAACTATTTGAAGACCTGACTGACAGAAATCAGGACCTTAGAACGAATGACTGCTTCTTTAAATAATAAATGAGATCTGTTTGAGTCCATATGGTCTCCATGGAATTCATATAGAGATAGGAATACAGGTGATGGTTTGGAGCTCTCGGTTCCCCCTCCTCTCCTCACTGTTAGTACGTCTTGTCCGGTTTCGCTGTCTCCAACATAAAATATTGGTAGTTTATTGAGATTGCTTCACTGCAATTTGTTGACTCTCCTTACCTCCCATAAGTAGATGTCTGGCTCTAGTGTGTTGGGTCGGATACGGTTAATGCTTTACAGTCATATGGGACAATCTTATATATACGTTTTGTGGTGATTTATCTCTTTTTAGTTTATAGAGCTGGAGTTTCACGTCACAGCCCCCTTCCCACCTAAGCTACAACAACTGGAGAAAGCTGCTGCTACATGGGCTCAACCAGCCGACCATCTAGAAAAGGGAGGGTGAAGGAATAATCTGCATCTATTGGGCCTGGCGGAGCGAGCGGGGGCGCTGATTCTTATTCATTCATGGAGCAGTGTCTGCGTCATCAAATACCTGATGCCAAGCTGTCCCCTGCATCTGCCACACCGGGCCTCGGCCAGACCGCCATCACTGTGTGCCGCTCCCCGGCCATTTCTGGCCAGACTGGTAAGCAGTGGTGATGGTGACAGCATTCTGCCAGCTGCCCGCCTGAAGGGTAAAATAAGTTCTCATAATGCCATTGTGCTGCTGTTCCCAGACTTCTCTGCATCCTGGCAGAACACAAGAGCAAGCACCGTGACCCTCAAATGGCGTATTCCATGGTGTTCCCTGGCAGACTGCGCGTGATGTACCAGGACGCATGCAGCGGCTGAATATGCAGGATGCTCCTCGTATTCAGTAGCGGCTGTGGTGCCCTGGTGTGGTAGCTGGGAGCCTCGCCCTCTGCTGACCACATCTCCATGAATGAGGATTCCTCGCCAGCGGCTTTGTTGCTGGATTCACCTATTCTGGGCTATGGATGGTTACCTGCTAGACGGCCGCATGTCGCAGCTTTATCACCTATGCAGCTGTTGGTTTTTGGTCCTATGTGTTTCTGGGATGGTTTCTTCTCATATGATGTAACCCCCCCAAACCTGCCAAAGTGCGTGACCCCCACAAATCTACCGAGCATGATTCCCCAACCTCCCGAGTGTGTGACCCCCCCCCAACTTGCCAAGTGCGTGACCCCCCCAAACCTTCCGAGTATGATCCCCCAACCTCCCGAGTGTGTGACCCCCCCAACCTGCCAAGTGCATGACCCCCACAAACCTACCGAGCATGATCCCCCAACCTCCCGAGTGTGTGACCCCCCCCAACCTGCCAAGTGTGTGACCTCCCCCAACCTGCCGAGTGTGTGACCTCCCCCAACCTGCCGTGTGTGACCCCCCCAACCTGCCGAGTGTGCCCCCCAACCTGCCGTGTGTGACCCCCCCAACCTGCCGAGTGTGCCCCCCAACCTGCCGTGTGTCCCCCCCCCAACCTGCCGTGTGTGCCCCCCCAACCTGCCGTGTGTGACCTCATCCTGCCGAGTGTGACACCCCCCCAACCTGCTGTGTGTGTGACCCCCCCAACCTGCCGTGTGTGACCCCCCCAACCTGCCGTGTGTGACCTCATCCTGCCGAGTGCGTGACCCCCCCCAACCTGCCGAGTGTGCCCCCCCAACCTGCCGTGTGTGCCCCCCCCCCCCCAACCTTCCGTGTGTGCCCCCCCAACCTGCCGTGTGTGAGCCCCCAACCTGCCGGGTGTGACCTCATCCTGCCGAGTGTGACCCCCCCAACCTGCTGTGTGTGACCTTATCCTGCCGAGTGTGACCCCCCAAACCTGCTGTGTGTGTGACCCCCCCAACCTGCTGTGTGTGTAACCCCCCCAACCTGCCGAGTGTGTGACCTCCCCCAACCTGCCGTGTGTGACCCCCCCCCAACCTGCCGAGTGTGCCCCCCAACCTGCCGTGTGTGACCCCCCCCAACCTGCCGAGTGTGCACCCCAACCTGCCGTGTGTGACCCCCCAAACCTGCCGAGTGTGCCCCCCAACCTGCCGTGTGTCCCCCCCAACCTGCCGTGTGTCCCCCCCCAACCTGCCGTGTGTCCCCCCCCAACCTGCCGTGTGTCCCCCCCCAACCTGCCGTGTGTCCCCCCCAACCTGCCGTGTGTCCCCCCCCAACCTGCCGTGTGTCCCTCCCCAACCTGCCGTGTGTCCCCCCCCAACCTGCCGTGTGTCCCCCCCAACCTGCCGTGTGTGTCCCCCCCAACCTGCCGTGTGTGCCCCCCCAACCTGCCGTGTGTGACCTCATCCTGCCGAGTGTGACACCCCCCCAAACTGCTGTGTGTGTGACCCCCCCCAACCTGCCGTGTGTGACCCCCCCAACCTGCCGTGTGTGACCTCATCCTGCCGAGTGTGTGACCCCCCCCCAACCTGCCGAGTGCGTGACCCCCCCAAACCTGCCGAGTGTGCCCCCCCAACCTGCCGTGTGTGCCCCCCCAACCTTCCGTGTGTGCCCCCCCCAACCTGCCGTGTGTGAGCCCCCAACCTGCCGTGTGACCCCCCAACCTGCCGAGTGTGACCCTTATCCTGCCGTGTGTGACCCCCCCCCAACCTGCCATGTGTGACCCCCAACCTGCCGTGTGTGACCCCCCAACCTGCCGTGTGTGACCCCCCAACATATCGTGTGTGACCCCCCCCAACCTCCTGTGTGTGACCCCCCCAACCTGCTGTGTGACCCCCTCCCCAACCTGCCGTGTGTGACCCTTATCCTGTTGTGTGTAACCCCCCATCCTGCCGTGTGTGACCCCCCAACTTGCTGTGTGTGTGTGACCTCATCCTGCCGAGTGTGACCCCCCCAACCTGCTGTGTGTGTGACCCCCCCAACCTGCCATGTGACCCCCCCAACCTGCCGAGTGTGACCCTTATCCTGCCGTGTGTGACCCCCCCCAACCTGTCGTGTGTGACCCCCCCCAACCTGCCGTGTGTGACCCCACCCCCAACCTGTCGTGTGTGACCCCCCCCAACCTGCCGTGTGTGACCCCCCCCAACCTGCCCTGTGTGACCCCACCCCCAACCTGCCGTGTGTGACCCTTATCCTGCCGTGTGTGACCCCCCCAACCTGCCGTGTGTGACCCCACCCCCAACCTGCCCTGTGTGTGACCCCCCCCCCAACCTGCCGTGTGTGACCCTTATCCTGCCGGGTGTGACCCCCCCAACCTGCCGTGTGTGACCCCACCCCCAACCTGCCCTGTGTGTGACCCCCCCCCCCCAACCTGCCGTGTGTGACCCCCCCCCAACCTGCCCTGTGTGTGACCCCCCCAACCTGCCGTGTGTGACCCCACCCCCAACCTGCCCTGTGTGTGACCCCCCCCCCCCAACCTGCCGTGTGTGACCCCCCCCAACCTGCCCTGTGTGACCCCACCCCCAACCTGCCGTGTGTGACCCCCCAACCTGCCGTGTGTGACCCCCCCAACCTGCCGTGTGTGACCCTTATCCTGCCGTGTGTGACCCCCCCCCCAACCTGCCGTGTGTGACCCCACCCCCAACCTGCCCTGTGTGTGACCCCCCCCAACCTGCCGTGTGTGACCCCACCCCCAACCTGCCCTGTGTGTGACCCCCCCCCAACCTGCCGTGTGTGACCCCCCCCAACCTGCCCTGTGTGTGACCCCCCCCCCCACCCTGCCGTGTGTGACCCCCCCCAACCTGCCCTGTGTGTGACCCCCCCAACCTGCCGTGTGTGACCCCCCAACCTGCCGTGTGTGACCCCCCCAACCTGCCGTGTGTGACCCCCCCCCCCAACCTGCCGTGTGTGACCCCCCCAACCTGCCGTGTGTGACCCCACCCCCAACCTGCCCTGTGTGTGACCCCCCCCAACCTGCCGTGTGTGACCCCCCCCAACCTGCCGTGTGTGACCCCACCCCCAACCTGCCCTGTGTGTGACCCCCCCCCCAACCTGCCGTGTGTGACCCCCCCCCCCCAACCTGCCGTGTGTGACCCCTCCCCCCAGGTTAGAGTTCAGCATGGTGGGGGATAATAGCTCCTGTTATAAATCAGAACATTATATGAACAATTAGAAGAGCAGACAGGGAGACGCTCCAGCACCGCACAGGGACTACAACTCCCAGAACAGCGCAATTCTTATTGGTCACGCCTTTCCATGACGTCATCTCTAACGAGAGGCGTGGTTTATCTACTCCACTGTGCTTCAACCAGCCTTGAATGTTGTGACACGAGACATACACCCTTTTTGCGCGCCTAACGCCGTGAACCAATCACGTTACTGTTACTAAGCAGAAGCCGGAGCTTTAGCCAATGAGAACTCTCGTATTTTCTGTTTCCTGGTAAGTTTTGGCGGGACAGCCAATGGAATTTCCAGCCGGAGAGAGGAGACGCGTCTTCTCAACCAATCAGAAAAAAGGCTCGGCGGAGGCTCCCGTGGCGGCGGTAGGTTGATTCCCGGGTCATTCTGTCCGGGGCCCCGGGGATGTGTCACACCGGCGAGTACCGCTCCCCTGCCCCCGTGCGGCGGGTGTCTCCCGCTCTAGCTGTCATATCGCGATAAGCGGCTGTCACGAGTGGGCGGAGACACGTGGGGGCGAAATAGCCGAGGATGAGGTCACCGGGTAATAATATCCCGCCCAAACCGGGGAGGGGGCAAATACCGTGGTGACCCCGGACTTTAGTGTGATAGAGCCCCACAGAGGGGCAACTGAGGGTGATAGAGCCCCACAGAGGGGTAACTGAGGGGGACAGAGCCCAACACAGGGGTAACTGAGGGTGATAGAGCCCCACAGAGGGGTAACAGGGTGATAGAGCCCCACAGAGGGGTAACAGGGTGATAGAGCCCCCACAGAGGGGCAACTGAGGGTGATAGAGCCCCACAGAGGGGTGACTGAGGGGACAGAGCCCCACAGAGGGGTAACAGGGTGATAGAGCCCCACTGAGGGGGACAGAGCCCAACACAGGGGTAACTGAGGGTGATAGAGCCCCACAGAGGGGTAACAGGGTGATAGAGCCCCCACAGAGGGGCAACTGAGGGTGATAGAGCCCAACAGAGGGGTAACTGAGGGTGATAGAGCCCAACTGAGGGGTAACTGAGGGTGATAGAGCCCAACAGAGGGGTAACTGAGGGTGATAGAGCCCAACTGAGGGGTAACTGAGGGTGATAGAGCCCAACAGAGGGGTAACTGAGGGTGATAGAGCCCAACAGAGGGGTAACTGAGGGTGATAGAGCCCAACAGAGGGGTAACTGAGGGTGATAGAGCCCAACAGAGGGGTAACGGTGATAGAGCCCAACAGAGGGGTAACAGGGTGATAGAGCCCAACAGAGGGGTAACTGAGGGTGATAGAGCCCCACAGAGGGGGTAACTGAGGGTGATAGAGCCCCACAGAGGGGGTAACTGAGGGTGATAGAGCCCCACAGAGGGGTAACTGAGGGTGATAGAGCCCCACAGAGGGGGTAACTGAGGGTGATAGAGCCCCACAGAGGGGGTAACTGAGGGTGATAGAGCCCCACAGAGGGGGTAACTGAGGGTGATAGAGCCCCACAGAGGGGGTAACTGAGGGTGATAGAGCCCCACAGAGGGGGTAACTGAGGGTGATAGAGCCCCACAGAGGGGGTAACTGAGGGTGATAGAGCCCCACAGAGGGGTGACTGAGGGGACAGAGCCCCACAGAGGGGTAACTGAGGGTGATAGAGCCCAACAGAGGGGTAACTGAGGGTGATAGAGCCCCACAGAGGGGTAACAGGGTGATGGAGCCCCACAGAGGGGTAACTGAGGGGGACGGAGCCCCACAGAGGGGTAACTGAGGGGGACGGAGCCCCACAGAGGGGTAACTGAGGGGGACGGAGCCCCACAGAGGGGTAACTGAGGGGGACGGAGCCCCACAGAGGGGTAACTGAGGGGGACGGAGCCCCACAGAGGGGTAACTGAGGGGGACGGAGCCCCACAGAGGGGTAACTGAGGGGGACGGAGCCCCACAGAGGGGTAACTGAGGGGGACGGAGCCCCACAGAGGGGTAACTGAGGGGGACGGAGCCCCACAGAGGGGTAACTGAGGGGGACGGAGCCCCACAGAGGGGTAACTGAGGGGGACGGAGCCCCACAGAGGGGTAACTGAGGGGGACGGAGCCCCACAGAGGGGTAACTGAGGGGGACGGAGCCCCACAGAGGGGTAACTGAGGGGGACGGAGCCCCACAGAGGGGTAACTGAGGGGGACGGAGCCCCACAGAGGGGTAACTGAGGGGGACGGAGCCCCACAGAGGGGTAACTGAGGGGGACGGAGCCCCACAGAGGGGTAACTGAGGGGGACGGAGCCCCACAGAGGGGTAACTGAGGGGGACGGAGCCCCACAGAGGGGTAACTGAGGGGGACGGAGCCCCACAGAGGGGTAACTGAGGGGGACGGAGCCCCACAGAGGGGTAACTGAGGGGGACGGAGCCCCACAGAGGGGTAACTGAGGGTGACGGGGCTCCACAGAGGGGTAACTGAGGGTGACGGGGCTCCACAGAGGGGTAACTGAGGGTGACGGGGCTCCACAGAGGGGTAACTGAGGGTGACGGGGCTCCACAGAGGGGTAACTGAGGGTGACGGGGCTCCACAGAGGGGTAACTGAGGGTGACGGGGCTCCACAGAGGGGTAACTGAGGGTGACGGGGCTCCACAGAGGGGTAACTGAGGGTGACGGGGCTCCACAGAGGGGTAACTGAGGGTGACGGGGCTCCACAGAGGGGTAACTGAGGGTGACGGGGCTCCACAGAGGGGTAACTGAGGGTGACGGGGCTCCACAGAGGGGTAACTGAGGGTGACGGGGCTCCACAGAGGGGTAACTGAGGGTGACGGGGCTCCACAGAGGGGTAACTGAGGGTGACGGGGCTCCACAGAGGGGTAACTGAGGGTGACGGGGCTCCACAGAGGGGTAACTGAGGGTGACGGGGCTCCACAGAGGGGTAACTGAGGGTGATAGAGCCCCGACAGAGGGGTAACTGAGGGTGATAGAGCCCCACACCAGGGCACCTTGCTATAATTCCCATTGAGCTCAGTCTGATTGTAATGGCTGCCCGCTGTGGTGATTTCTGCCCCTGGACATGCACAGCTCAATAACAATGATGGGTGCATAACCACTACTATATGTAACCAAAGAAGCTATGCCGCACCAGCATCGCAGCACCTATAGGGCGTCATTGTGGCCGCTACCTCCCACTGGGGACTTTATAATGTTCTCAGTTTTGGGAACATTTAATTGTAATATTCTACCTGCTGTAATAGTCAACGGTATACTGATATCTCTGCTCTGATGCTTCTGTCTTTTCTGGTTATGTGTAGTCTGTTGTGCAGTCTGGTAACTATGGTAACAACCTCGCCGGAACGCAGAACGTGCTGCTATTGTACATGAGCCAGAACCCACCCAGCGTGGTTGTATCTAGAGTTACCCAAACGTCCATGTTACCTCCTGACAGCCATAGGATACACATGTTACCTCCTGACAGCCATAGCATACACATGTTACCTCCTGACAGCCATACCATACGCATTACCTCCTGACAGCCATAGCACACACATGTTACCTCCTGACAGCCATAGCGTACACATGTTACCTCCTGACAGCCATAGCGTACACATGTTACCTCCTGACAGCCATAGCGTACACATGTTACCTCCTGACAGCCATATCATACACATGTTACCTCCTGACAGCCATAGCGTACACATGTTACCTCCTGACAGCCATAGCGTACACATGTTACCTCCTGACAGCCATAGCGTACACATTACCTCCTGACAGCCATAGCACACACACGTCACCTCCTGACAGCCATAGCATACACATGTTACCTCCTGACAGCCATAGCGTACACATGTTACCTCCTGACAGCCATAGCATACACACGTCACCTCCTGACAGCCATAGCATACACATGTTACCTCCTGACAGCCATAGCGTACACACGTCACCTCCTGACAGCCATAGCATACACATGTTACCTCCTGACAGCCATAGCGTACACACGTCACCTCCTGACAGCCATAGCATACACATGTTACCTCCTGACAGCCATAGCGTACACATTACCTCCTGACAGCCATAGCATACACATGTTACCTCCTGACAGCCATAGCGTACACATTACCTCCTGACAGCCATAGCATACACACGTCACCTCCTGACAGCCATAGCGTACACATGTTACCTCCTGACAGCCATAGCATACACATGTTACCTCCTGACAGCCATAGGAGACACATGTTACCTCCTGACAGCCATATCATACACATGTTACCTCCTGACAGCCATAGCGTACACATGTTACCTCCTGACAGCCATAGCGTACACATGTTACCTCCTGACAGCCATAGCATACACATGTTACCTCCTGACAGCCATAGCATACACATGTTACCTCCTGACAGCCATAGCATACACATGTTACCTCCTGACAGCCATAGGATACACATGTTACCTCCTGACAGCCATAGGATACACATGTTACCTCCTGACAGCCATAGGATACACGTGTTACCTCCTGACAGCCATAGGATACACATGTTACCTCCTGACAGCCATAGCATACACGTGTTACCTCCTGACAGCCATAGCATACACATGTTACCTCCTGACAGCCATAGGATACACATGTTACCTCCTGACAGCCATAGGGTACCAATGTTACCTCCTGACAGCCATAGCGTACACATGTCATCTCCTGACAGCCATAGGGTACACATGTTACCTCCTGACAGCCATAGCATACACATGTTACCTCCTGACAGCCATAGCGTACACATGTCACCTCCTGACAGCCATAGCGTACACATGTTACCTCCTGACAGCCATAGCATACACATGTTACCTCCTGACAGCCATAGCGTACACATGTCATCTCCTGACAGCCATAGCATACACATGTTACCTCCTGACAGCCATAGCATACACATGTTACCTCCTGACAGCCATAGCATACACATGTTACCTCCTGACAGCCATAGCGTACACATGTTACCTCCTGACAGCCATAGCGTACACATGTTACCTCCTGACAGCCATAGCGTACACATGTCATCTCCTGACAGCCATAGCATACACATGTCATCTCCTGACAGCCATAGGGTACACATGTTACCTCCTGACAGCCATAGCATACACATGTTACCTCCTGACAGCCATAGCGTACACATGTCACCTCCTGACAGCCATAGCATACACATGTTACCTCCTGACAGCCATAGCATACACATGTTACCTCCTGACAGCCATAGTATACACATGTTACCTCCTGACAGCCTATATATATCCTATGTTGTTGTCTATTATATATATGTATTGTACCTGGTTGTTTTTAAATATTTTTTAGTGAGTTTTTATATATTGTTTTTATCATGTTATCATCATAATTATGATAAATAAATTTTGCAGTGATTCAGAATCTATGCCCATAGTTTTTTTGGTGTATACATGTTACCTCCTGACAGCCATAGCATACACTAGTTACCTCCTGACAGCCATAGCATACACATGTTACCTCCTGACAGCCATAGCATACACATGTTACCTCCTGACAGCCATAGCATACACATGTTACCTCCTGACAGCCATATCGTACACATGTTACCTCCTGACAGCCATAGCATACACATGTTACCTCCTGACAGCCATAGCATACACATGTTACCTCCTGACAGCCATAGCATACACATGTTACCTCCTGACAGCCATAGCGTACACATGTTACCTCCTGACAGCCATAGCGTACACATGTTACCTCCTGACAGCCATAGCATACACATGTTACCTCCTGACAGCCATAGCATACACATGTTACCTCCTGACAGCCATAGCGTACACATGTTACCTCCTGACAGCCATAGCATACACATGTTACCTCCTGACAGCCATAGGATACACGTTACCTCCTGACAGCCATAGGATACACATGTTACCTCCTGACAGCCATAGGATACACATGTTACCTCCTGACAGCCATAGGATACACATGTTACCTCCTGACAGCCATAGGATACACATGTTACCTCCTGACAGCCATAGGGTACCAATGTTACCTCCTGACAGCCATAGCGTACACATGTCATCTCCTGACAGCCATAGGGTACACATGTTACCTCCTGACAGCCATAGCATACACATGTTACCTCCTGACAGCCATAGCATACACATGTTACCTCCTGACAGCCATAGCATACACATGTTACCTCCTGACAGCCATAGTATACACATGTTACCTCCTGACAGCCTATATATATCCTATGTTGTTGTCTATTATATATATGTATTGTACCTGGTTGTTTTTAAATATTTTTTAGTGAGTTTTTATATATTGTTTTTATCATGTTATCATCATAATTATGATAAATAAATTTTGCAGTGATTCAGAATCTATGCCCATAGTTTTTTTGGTGTATACATGTTACCTCCTGACAGCCATAGCGTACACATGTTACCTCCTGACAGCCATAGCATACACATGTTACCTCCTGACAGCCATAGCATACACATGTTACCTCCTGACAGCCATAGCATACACATGTTACCTCCTGACAGCCATAGGATACACATGTTACCTCCTGACAGCCATAGCATACACACGTTACCTCCTGACAGCCATAGCATACACACGTCACCTCCTGACAGCCATATCATACACATGTTACCTCCTGATAGCCATAGCATACACATGTTACCTCCTGACAGCCATAGCGTACACATGTTACCTCCTGACAGCCATAGCGTACACATGTTACCTCCTGACAGCCATAGCGTACACATGTTACCTCCTGACAGCCATAGCGTACACACGTTACCTCCTGACAGCCATAGCGTACACACGTCACCTCCTGACAGCCATAGCGTACACATGTTACCTCCTGATAGCCATAGCATACACATGTTACCTCCTGACAGCCATAGCGTACACATGTTACCTCCTGACAGCCATAGCGTACACATGTTACCTCCTGACAGCCATAGCGTACACATGTTACCTCCTGACAGCCATAGCGTACACATGTTACCTCCTGACAGCCATAGCGTACACATGTTACCTCCTGACAGCCATAGGATACACATGTTACCTCCTGACAGCCATAGCGTACACATGTTACCTCCTGACAGCCATAGCGTACACATGTTACCTCCTGACAGCCATAAACCGGTGTACATGTTTCCGTCTTTCATCTTCTTCAGCCTCTGACAGCTCTTGTGGTTCGGCAGGTCCTGTACTTGGGAGGGAATGGCAGAGGACGTGCTTTATGACAACATTTCTAAGAAGGGAGGACTGACAACGGGAGACACCCCGGAGGAGACAGAGCCCAGCAACCTCCTGCAGAAACTGCGCAACCGCATCTCGTGAGTACAGAGGGCTGACCCCTGGCCCCCTAAAGCTGGAGCCTCCCCGACTCCCCAGAGCTTACTCAGGCCCTCCATGTAAAAAGAAGTGTTCACACCTTGTGGTCTCATCTATAAAGGAGCATTCACACCTTGTGGTCTCATCTATAAGGGAGCGTTCACACCTTCTGGTCCCATCTATAAGGGAGCCTTCACACCTTGTGGTCTCATCTATAAAGGAGCATTCACACCTTGTGGTCTCATCTATAAGGGAGCGTTCACACCTTCTGGTCCCATCTATAAGGGGGCGTTCACACCTTGTAGTCTGTTCTATAAAGGAGCGTTCACACCTTGTAGTCTGTTCTATAAAGGAGCGTTCACGGAGCGTTCACACCTTGTTGCCTCACCTGTAAGGGGGCGCTCACACCTTGTTGCCTCACCTGTGAGGGGGCGCTCACACCTTGTTGCCTCACCTGTAAGGGGGCGCTCACACCTTGTAGCCTCACCTGTAAGGGGGCGCTCACACCTTGTAGTCTGTTCTACAAGGGAACGTTCACATCTTGTAGCCTCACCTGTAAGGGGGCGCTCACACCTTGTGGTCTCATCTATAAAGGAGCGTTCACACCTTGTGAATCATCTATAAGGGAGCGTTCACACCTTCTGGTCTCATCTATAAGGGAGCATTCACACCTTGTTGCCTCACCTATAAGGGGGCGCTCACACCTTGTAGCCGCACCTGTAAGGGGGCGCTCACACATTGTAGCCTCACCTGTAAGGGGGCGCTCACACCTTGTAGCCTCACCTGTAAGGGCGCGCTCACACATTGTAGCCTCACCTGTAAGGTGGCGCTTGCACCTTGTTGCCTCACCTGTAAGGGGGGGGGCTATCTCTTGTTGCCTCACCTGTAAGGGGGCGCTCACACCTTGTAGCCTCACCTGTAAGGGGGCGCTCACACCTTGTAGCCTCACCTGTAAGGGCGCGCTCACACATTGTAGCCTCACCTGTAGGGGGCGCTCACACCTTGTAGCCTCACCTGTAAGGGCGCTCTCACACCTTGTAGCCTCACCTGTAAGGGGGCACTCACACATTGTAGCCTCACCTGTAAGGTGGCGCTTACACCTTGTTGCCTCACCTGTAAAGGGGGGGCCTATCTCTTGTTGCCTCACCTGTAAGGGGGCGCTCACACCTTGTAGCCTCACCTGTAAGGGGGCGCTCACACCTTGTAGCCTCACCTGTAAGGGGGCGCTCACACCTTGTAGCCTCACCTGTAAGGGCGCGCTCACACATTGTAGCCTCACCTGTAGGGTGGCACTTATACCTTGTTGCCTCACCTGTAAGGGCGCGCTCACACATTGTAGCCTCACCTGTAAGGTGGCGCTTACACCTTGTTGCCTCACCTGTAAAGGGGGGGCCTATCTCTTGTTGCCTCACCTGTAAGGGGGCGCTCACACCTTGTAGCCTCACCTGTAAGGGCGCGCTCACACATTGTAGCCTCACCTGTAGGGTGGCACTTATACCTTGTTGCCTCACCTGTAAGGGGGCGCTCACACCTTGTAGCCTCACCTGTAAGGGGGCGCTCACACCTTGTAGCCTCACCTGTAAGGGGGCACTTATGCCTTGTAGCCTCACCTGTAAGGGGGCGCTCACACATTGTAGCCTCACCTGTAAGGGGGCGCTCACACCTTGTAGCCTCACCTGTAAGGGGGCGCTCACATCTTGTAGCCTCACCTGTAAGGGGGCGCTCACATCTTGTAGCCTCACCTGTAAGGGGGCGCTCACATCTTGTAGCCTCACCTGTAAGGGGGCGCTCACATCTTGTAGCCTCACCTGTAAGGGGGCGCTCACACCTTGTAGCCTCACCTGTAAGGGGGCGCTCACACCTTGTAGCCTCACTTGTAAGGGGACGCCTATCTCTTGTTGCCTCACCTGTAAGGGGGCGCTCACACATTGTAGCCTCACCTGTAAGGGGGCGCTCACACCTTGTAGCCTCACCTGTAAGGGGGCGCTCACACATTGTAGCCTCACCTGTAAGGTGGCGCTCACACCTTGTTGCCTCACCTGTAAGGGGGGGGGCCTATCTCTTGTTGCCTCACCTGTAAGGGGGCGCTCACACCTAGTAGCCTCACCTGTAAGGGGGCACTCACACCTTGTTGCCTCACCTGTAGGGTGGCGCTTATACCTTGTAGCCTCACCTGTAAGGGGGCGCTCACACCTAGTAGCCTCACCTGTAAGGCAGCGCTCACACCTGACTGGTCTGATCACAGAGGCCTGACCTGCTTCTTCACTGTCCTAATGTCGTCTTTTCTTCTTTCCTCAGGAAATCGGTTCAGAGTAAGGTGGACAGTATACTGGTAGGTGGTATCCTCCCTGCCCCTTCCTCCTCCGCAGTGTGTGACGGCCCTTACCCCCTTCTTGCTTCTCTCTCACCACAGGGCGACGTTCAGAAGTTGTCGGATTATGACAAGCTTTACCTGTACCTGCAGCTCCCACCAGGACCCAGTGGCCCGGAGAAAAGGTATCTGATGGTGATGAGGGGCATGTCTGGCCAAATGTACGGGGGTCATGACTGGCCTGATGATGGCGGGGGGGGTCATGACTGGCCTGATGATGGCGGGGGGGTCATGACTGGCCTGATGATGGCGGGGGGGGGGGACATGACTGGCCTGATGATGGCGGGGGGGTCATGACTGGCCTGATGATGGCGGGGGGGTCATGACTGGCCTGATGATGGCGGGGGGGACATGACCGGCCTGATGATGGCGGGGGGGGGGGGGGGGGGACAGGACTGGCCTGATGATGGGGGGGGGGGGACAGGACTGGCCTGATGATGGCGGGGGGGGGGTCATGACTGGCCTGATGATGGCGGGGGGGGGTCATGACTGGCCTGATGATGGCGGGGGGGGGACATGACTGGCCTGATGATGGCGGGGGGGTCATGACTGGCGGCCTGATGATGGCGGGGGGGACATGACCGGCCTGATGATGGGGGGGACGGGGGGGGGACAGGACTGGCCTGATGATGGCGGGGGGGGGGGGGACATGACTGGCCTGATGATGGCGGGGGGGGGGGGGGGGACATGACTGGCCTGATGATGGTGGGGGGGGGGGACATGACTGGCCTGATGATGGCGGGGAGGGGACATGACTGGCCTGATGATGGGGGGGGGGGACATGACTGGCCTGATGATGGCGGGGGACAGGATTGGCCTGACGATGGCGGGGGGGGGGGGGGACATGACTGGCCTGATGATGGCGGGGGGGGGGGGCATGACTGGCCTGATGATGGCGGGGGGGACATGACTGGCCTTATGATGGCGGAGGGGACATGACTGGCCTGATGATGGCGGGGGGGGGACACATGACTGGCCTGATGATGGCGGGGGGGGGGGGGACATGACTGGCCTGATGATGGCGGGGGGGACATGACTGGCCTGATGATGGCGGGGGGGGGGACACATGACTGGCCTGATGATGGCGGGGGGGGGGGGACATGACTGGCCTGATGATGGCGGGGGGGACATGACTGGCCTGATGATGGCGGGGGGGGACATGACTGGCCTCATAATGGAGGGGGAAGACATGACTGGCCTGATGATGGCGGGGGGGACATGACTGGCCTGATGATGGCGGGGGGGTCATGACTGGCCTGATGATGGCGGGGGGGGGTCATGACTGGCCTGATGATGGCGGGGGGGGGGGACAGGACTGGCCTGATGATGGCGGGGGGGGGGGGACATGACTGGCCTGAGGATGGTGGGGGGGGGGACATGACTGGCCTGATGATGGCGGGGAGGGGACATGACTGGCCTGATGATGGCGGGGGACAGGATTGGCCTGACGATGGCGGGGGGGGGGGGACATGACTGGCCTGATGATGGGGGGGGGGGGACATGACTGGCCTGATGATGGCGGGGGACAGGATTGGCCTGACGATGGCGGGGGGGGGGGGACATGACTGGCCTGATGATGGCGGGGGGGGGGGGGACATGACTGGCCTGATGATGGCGGGGGGGACATGACTGGCCTGATGATGGCGGAGGGGACATGACTGGCCTGATGATGGCGGGGGGGGGGGGGGGGACACATGACTGGCCTGATGATGGCGGGGGGGGGGGACATGACTGGCCTGATGATGGCGGGGGGGACATGACTGGCCTGATGATGGCGGGGGGGATATGACTGGCCTCATAATGGCGGGGGAAGACATGACTGGCCTGATGATGGCGGGGGGGGGACATGACTGGCCTGATGATGGCGGGGGGGACATGACTGGCCTGATGATGGCGGGGGGGACATGACTGGCCTCATAATGGCGGGGGAAGACATGACTGGCCTGATGATGGCGGGGGGGACATGACTGGCCTGATGATGGCGGCGGGGGGGGACATCACTGGCCTGATGATGGCGGGGGACAGGATTGGCCTGATGATGATGGTGGGGGGGGGGGGCATGATTGGCCTGATGATTGCGGGGGGGGGGGGGGGGTTGGGGGTTGGGGGGGAACGACATGATAGGCCTGATGATGGTGCCGGGGGGGGGACATGATTGGCCTGATGATGCTGGGGGGGGGGGGGACATGATTGGCCTGATGATTGCGGGGGGAGGGGGATATGATAGGCCTGATGATGGTGCGGGGGGGGGGGGACATGATTGGCCTGATGATTGGGGGGGTACTTGACTGGCCTGATGATGGGAGGCTTGATGATTGGCGGCTTGATGATTGGCTTGATGGGAGGCTTGATGATTGGCTTGATGATGTCGGGGGGGGGGACACAATTGGCCTGATGATGGCAGGGGACACATGACTGGTCTGATGATGGTGCGGGGTGGGGACATAACTGGCCTAATGATGGTGCGGGGGGAGGGGGACATGATTGGACTGACGAAGGTGCCGGGGTGGGGGGGGGGACATGACTAGCCTGATGATGGCGAGGGAGGGGGGCGTGACTGGCCTGATAATGGGGGATGGGGACATTACTGTTGGTCAGTGATGGATTCTCTTTGTCTCTCAGCCTGGATGTGAGCTCTGTGACCACGGCTGAGCATATGCATGCCTGCACGTGGATCCGCAATCACCTGGAGGAGCACACGGATACATGCTTACCCAAACAGGATGTGTACGATGCCTACAAGTAAGTACCATACCGCTCCTGCCCCCTGGAGGCCATCCTCCTCTTTATCAGCCGATCACACTGCCCCCTGGAGGCCATCCTCCTCCTCTTTATCAGCCGATCACACCGCCCCCTGGGGGCCATCCACCTCCTCCTTATTAGCCGATCACACTGCCCCCTGGAGGCCATCCTTCTCCTCTTCGTTCTCATCAGCCGATCACACCGCCCCCTGGGGGCCATTCTCCTCCTCCTTATTAGCCGGTCACACCGCCCCCTGGAGGCCATCCTCCTCTTTATCAGCCGATCACACCGCCCCCTGGAGGCCATCCTTCTCCTCATCAGCTGATCACACTGCCCCCTGGAGGCCATCCTCCTCCTAATCAGCTGATCAGACCGCCCCTGGAAGCCATCCTCCTCCTCATCAGCCGATCACACTGCCCCCTGGATGCCCTCTTTCTAATCAGCTGATCAGACCGCCCCTGGAGGCCATTCTTCTTCTCCTCCTCATCAGCGGATCACACTGCCCCCTGAATGCCATCCTCCTACTCATCAGCGGATCACACTGCCCCCTGGAGGCCATCCTCCTCCTCCTCCTAATCAGCTGATCAAACTGCCCCTGGAGGCCATCCTTCTCCTCCTCCTTCTCATCAGCCGATCACACTGCCCCCTGGAGGCCATCCTTCTCCTCCTCCTTCTCATGAGCTGATCACACTTCCCCCTGGAGGCCATCCTCCTCCTAATCAGCTGATCAGACCGCCCCTGGAGGCCATCCTTCTCCTCCTCCTTCTCATCAGCCGATCACACCGCCCCCTGGAGGCCATCCTCCTCCTCCTCATCAGCTGATCACACCGCCCCCTGGAGGCCATCCTTCTCCTCATCAGCCGATCACACCGCCCCCTGGAGGCCATCCTTCTCCTCATCAGCCGATCACACCGCCCCCTGGAGGCCATCCTTCTCCTCATCAGCCGATCACACCGCCCCCTGGAGGCCATCCTTCTCCTCATCAGCCGATCACACCGCCCCCTGGAGGCCATCCTTCTCCTCAACAGCCGATCACACCGCCCCCTGGAGGCCATCCTTTTCCTCATCAGCCGATCACACCGCCCCCTGGAGGCCATCCTTTTCCTCATCAGCCGATCACACCGCCCCCTGGAGGCCATCCTTCTTCTCATCAGCCGATCACACCGCCCCCTTGAGGCCATCCTTCTCCTCATCAGCCGATCACACCGCCCCCTGGAGGCCATCCTCCTACTCATCAGCGGATCACACTGCCCCCTGGAGGCTATCCTCCTCCTCATCAGCCGATCACACCGCCCCCTGGGGGCCATCCACCTCCTCCTTATTAGCCGATCACACTGCCCCCTGGAGGCCATCCTCCTCTTTATCAGCCGATCACACCGCCCCCTGGAGGCCATCCTCCTCCTCTTTATCAGCCGATCACACCGCCCCCTGGAGGCCATCCACCTCCTCCTTATTAGCCGATCACACTGCCCCCTGGAGGCCATCCTTCTCCTCTTCGTTCTCATCAGCCGATCACACCGCCCCCTGGGGGCCATTCTCCTCCTCCTTATTAGCCGGTCACACCGCCCCCTGGAGGCCATCCTCTTCCTCTTTATCAGCCGATCACACTGCCCCCTGGAGGCCATCCTCCTCTTTATCAGCCGATCACACCGCCCCCTGGAGGCCATCCACCTCCTCCTTATTAGCCGATCACACTGCCCCCTGGAGGCCATCCTTCTCCTCTTCGTTCTCATCAGCCGATCACACCGCCCCCTGGGGGCCATTCTCCTCCTCCTTATTAGCCGGTCACACCGCCCCCTGGAGGCCATCCTCCTCTTTATCAGCCGATCACACCGCCCCCTGGAGGCCATCCTCCTCCTCCTCGTTCTCATCAGCCGATCACACTGCCCCCTGGGGGCCATCCTCCTCCTCCTTATTAGCCGATCACACTGCCCCCTGGAGGCCATCCTCCTCCTCATCAGCTGATCACACCGCCCCCTGGAGGCCATCCTTCTCATCAGCTGATCACACTGCCCCCTGGAGGCCATCCTCCTCCTCCTCCTCATCAGCCGATCACACTGCCCCCTGGATGCCCTCCTCCTAATCAGCTGATCAGACCGCCCCTGGAGGCCATTCTTCTTCTCCTACTCATCAGCGGATCACACTGCCCCCTGGAGGCCATCCTCCTCCTAATCAGCTGATCAAACTGCCCCTGGAGGCCATCCTTCTCCTCCTCCTTCTCATCAGCCGATCACACCGCTCCCTGGAGGCCATCCTCCTCCTCATCAGCCGATCACACCGCCCCCTGGAGGCCATCCTCCTCCTCATCAGCCGATCACACCGCCCCCTGGAGGCCATCCTCCTCCTCATCAGCCGATCACACTGCCCCCTGGAGGCCATCCTCCTCCTCCTCCTCATCAGCCGATCACACTGCCCCCTGGAGGCCATCCTTCTCCTCCTCCTTCTCATGAGCTGATCACACTTCCCCCTGGAGGCCATCCTCCTCCTAATCAGCTGATCAGACCGCCCCCTGGAGGCCATCCTTCTCCTCATCAGCCGATCACACTGCCCCCTGGAGGCCATCCTTCTCCTCATCAGCCGATCACACTGCCCCCTGGAGGCCATCCTCCTCCTCATCAGCCGATCACACTGCCCCCTGGAGGCTATCCTCCTCCTCATCAGCCGATCACACCGCCCCCTGGAGGCCATCCTTCTCCTCAACAGCCGAACACACCGCCCCCTGGAGGCCATCCTCCTCCTCCTCCTCATCAGCCGATCACACTGCCCCCTGGAGGCCATCCTTCTCCTCCTCCTTCTCATGAGCTGATCACACTTCCCCCTGGAGGCCATCCTCCTCCTAATCAGCTGATCAGACCGCCCCCTGGAGGCCATCCTTCTCCTCATCAGCCGATCACACTGCCCCCTGGAGGCCATCCTTCTCCTCATCAGCCGATCACACTGCCCCCTGGAGGCCATCCTCCTCCTCATCAGCCGATCACACCGCCCCCTGGAGGCCATCCTTCTCCTCAACAGCCGAACACACCGCCCCCTGGAGGCCATCCTTTTCCTCATCAGCCGATCACACCGCCCCCTGGAGGCCATCCTCCTCCTCATCAGCCGATCACACCGCCCCCTGGAGGCCATCCTTCTTCTCATCAGCCGATCACACCGCCCCCTGGAGGCCATCCTTCTCCTCATCAGCCGATCACACCGCCCCCTGGAGGCCATCCTCCTCCTCATCAGCCGATCACACCGCCCCCTGGAGGCCATCCTCCTCCTCCTCATCAGCCGATCACACTGCCCCCTGGAGGCCATCCTCCTCCTCCTCATCAGCCGATCACACCACCCCCTGGAGGCCATCCTTCTCCTCATCAGCCGATCACACCACCCCCTGGAGGCCATCCTTTTCCTCATCAGCCGATCACACAGCCCCCTGGAGGCCATCATTCTCCTCATCAGGCGATCACACAGCCCCCTGGAGGCCATCATTCTCCTCATCAGGCGATCACACAGCCCCCTGGAGGCCATCCTTCTCCTCATCAGCAGCCGGTAACACCTCTATTTTATTTTTTTAGACGTTACTGCGACAACCTGTGCGGGAGACCCCTCAGTGTGGCCAATTTCGGCAAGATCATCCGAGAGATATTCCCTAATATCAAGGCCCGGAGGCTGGGAGGGCGAGGACAGTCCAAATATCCTTCCAGTGAATGCAGGAGAGGGGCGGGGGTGGGGAATGGACAGGGCGTCACATCCTCCATGTCTGTCTCCTTAACCTCATCAACGTATTGCTATAGTGGTCTGCGAAGGAAGAGCATGGTGAGCATGCCCCCGCTCCCCAGCCTGGATCTAAAGATGGCGGAAAGTGTAAGACCCCCAACCCAAACCCCCCCCCCCCCGTGCCCCACAGTGTGTGTGTGTATGTATATATATATATATATATATATATATATATATATATATATATATATATATATATATATATATATATATATATATATATAATATATATATCCCTGCAGTCACAGCTGCCCCCACATTGCCCCCCCCACTCTCTGTGTGTATATATATATAGATAGATATATATATACATACATACACATATATACACACAGTGTATATATATATATCCCCGCAGTCACAGCTGCCACCACACTGCCCCCCTACTCCCTGTGTGTGTGTATATATATATATATATATATATATATATATCCCTGCAGTCACAGCTGCCACCACACTGCCCCCTACTCCCTGTGTGTGTATATATATATATATATATATAATATCCCCGCAGTCACAGCTGCCACCACACTGCCCCCCTACTCCCTGTGTGTATATATATATATATATATATATATATATATATCCCCGCAGTCACAGCTGCCACCACACTGCCCCCCTACTCCCTTTAAATATATAGCTCTGTATATCTCTGCAGTCAGAGCTGCCCCCACACTGCCCCCCTACTCCCTGTGTGTATGTATGTATATATATATATATATCCCCGCAGTCAGAGCTGCCACCACACTGCCCCCCTACTCCCTGTATATATATAGCTCTGTATATCCCTGCAGTCAGAGCTGCCCCCATACTGCCCCCTACTCCCTGTATATATATATATATATATATATATATATATATATATATATATATATCCCTGCAGTCAGAGCTGCCACCACACTGCCCCCCTACTTCCTGTGTAGCTGCCCCCACAGTGCTCCCCTACTCCCTGTATGTATATAGCTCTGTATATCTCTGCAGTCGGAGCTGCCCCCACACTGCCCCCTACTCCCTGTGTGTATGTATGTATGTGTATATATATATATATATATATATATATATATATATAATCTCCCCGCAGTCACAGCTGCCCCCACACTGCCCCCCTACTCCCTGTGTGTATATACACTCACCGGCCACTTTATTAGGTACACCTGTCCAACTGCACGTTACCACTTAATTTCTAATCAGCCAATCACATGGCGGCAACTCAGTGCATTTAGGCATGTAGACATGGTCAAGACAATCTCCTGCAGTTCCAACCGAGCATCAGTATGGGGAAGAAAGGTGATTTGAGTGCCTTTGAACGTGGCATGGTTGTTGGTGCCAGAAGGGCTGGTCTGAGTATTTCAGAAACTGCTGATCTACTGGGATTTTCACGCACAACCATCTCTAGGGTTTACAGAGAATGGTCCGAAAAAGAAAAACCATCCAGTGAGCGGCAGTTCTGTGGGCGGAAATGCCTTGTTGGTGCCAGAGGTCAGAGGAGAATGGGCAGACTGGTTCCAGCTGATAGAAAGGCAACAGTGACTCAAATAGCCAACCGTTACAGCCAAGGTAGGCAGAAGAGCATCTCGGAACGCACAGTACATCCAACTGTGAGGCAGATGGGCTACAGCAGCAGAAGGCCACACCGGGGGCCACTCCGCTCAGCTAAGAACAGGAAACTGAGGCTACAATTTGCACAAGCTCATCGAAATTGGACAGTAGAAGATTGGAAAAACGTTGCCTGGTCTGATGAGTCTTGATTTCTGCTGCGACATTCGGATGGGTCAGAATTTGGCGTCAACAACATGAAAGCATGGATCCATCCTGCCTTGTATCAACGGTTCAGGCTGCTGGTGGTGGTGTCATGGTGTGGGGAATATTTTCTTGGCACTCTTTGGGCCCCTTGGTACCAATTGAGCATGGTTACAACGCCACAGCCTACCTGAGTATTGTTGCTGACCATGTCCCTCCCTTTATGACCACAATGGACCCAACATCTGATGGCGACTTTCAGCAGGATAATGCGCCATGTCATAAAGCTAGAATCATCTCAGACTGGTTTCTTGAACATGACAATGAGGTCACTGTACTCCAATGGCCTCCACAGTCACCAGATCTCAATCCAATAGAGCATCTTTGGGATGTGGTGGAACGGGAGATTGGCATCATGGATGTGCAGCCGACAAATCTGCGGCAACTGTGTGATGTCATCATGTCACTATGGACCAAAATCTCTGAGGAAGCTTCCAGCACCTTGTTGTATCTATGCCAGGAAGAATTGAGGCAAAAGGGGGTCCAACCCGTTACTAGCATGGTGTACCTAATAAAGTGGCCGGTGAGTGTGTATATATATATATATATATATATATATATATATATATATATATATATCTCCCCGCAGTCGGAGCTGCCCCCACACTGCCCTCCTACTCCCTGTATGTATATAGCTCTGTATATCTCTGCAGTCGGAGCTGCCCCCACACTGCCCCCTACTCCCTGTGTGTGTGTGTGTGTATATATATATATATATATATATATATATACACATACAATCTCCCCGCAGTCACAGCTGCCCCCACACTGCCCCCCTACTCCCTGTGTATATATATGTGTATATATATACAGTGAGTCCAAGAAGTATTTGATCCCTTGCTGATTTTCTTTGTTTGCCCACTAATAAAGACACTATCCTTCAGCACTTTTAATGGTAGATATATTCTAACATGGAGAGACAGAATATCAAGAAAAAAATCCAGAATATAATTTTAAAGAATATATTTTAATTAATTTGTATTTCAATGAGGAAAATAAGTATTTGATCCCTCTTGCCAAACACACTCAATACTTAGTGGCAAAGCCTTTGTTTGCAAGCCCAGCGGTGAGAGGTTTGTTGTAGTTAACCACAAGTTTAGCGCACACACCAGGGGGAATTTTGGCCCACTCTTCTTTGCAGATTCTCTCTAAATCCTGAAGGTTGGTGGGCTGTCGCTTGGCAACTCTGACCTTCAGCTCCCTCCATAGATTTTCCATCGGATTGAGGTCTGGCGACTGGCTGGGCCACTCCATGACCTTAATGTGATTTTTCTTGAGCCAATCCTTTGTTGCCTTTGCTGTATGTTTAGGGTCGTTATCATGTTGGAAGACCCAACCACGGCCCATTTTCAGAACCCTGGCAGAGGGGAGGAGGTTGTCCCTCAGGATTGTGCGGTACATGGCTCAATCCATCTTCCCAGTGATGCGGTGAAGTAGCCCTGTACCCTTGGCAGAGAAACACCCCCAAAACATTATGCTTCCACCTCCACGCTTGACGGTGGGCACAGTGTTCTTGGGGTCATAGGCAGCATTTTTCTTCCTCCACACATGGCGGGTGGAGTTGAGGCCAAAAAGTTCAATTTTGGTCTCATCTGACCACAAAACCTTCTCCCAATAACTTGGTTCATCTTTCAAATGATGATTGGCATACTTGAGGCGCGCCTCCACATGTGCTCTCTTCAGCAGGGGCACCTTCTCTCCACATGTGCTCTCTTCAGCAGGGGCACCTTTCGGGCACTGCAGGATGTGAATTCATTGTTGCGCAAAGTGTTGCCAATTGTTTCCTTGCAAACTGTGGTCCGAGCTGCCTTCAGGTCATTTGCTAACTCCTGCCGAGTGGTTGCAGGACGATTTCTGACTGTTCTCAGCATCATTGCCACCCCACCAGGCGAAATCTTCTTTGGAGCACCGGGCCGAGGTCTGTTGATTGTCATGTTATACTCTTTACACTTTCTGATAATTGCACCAATAGTTGTTACTTTCACATCCAACACCTTACTAATCTTTTTGTAGCCCCTTCCAGCTTTGTGGAGGTCAACAATTCTGACTCTGAGGTCCTGTGACAGCTCTTTGGTTTTACCCATGTTGGAGACTTGAAATCTGTGTGATCTGTCTGATTCTGTGGACAGTTGTTTTTCACACAAGTGATTAGTGAGAACAGGCGGCTTCAGGTCAGGTAACAAGTTGATTGGGAGTGTCTAACTGGTCTGTAAAAGCCAGAACTGCTAATGAATACTAAGGGATCAAATACTTATTTCACTCCATGAAATACAAATCAATTAATATATATTCCTTAGATTTATTTTCTGGATTTTCTTTTTAATATTCTGTCTCTCCATGTAAGAATACATCTACCATTAAAAGTATAGAATGATCATGTCTTTATTAGTGGGCAAACAAAGAAAATCAGCAAGGGATCAAATACTTCTTGGACTCACTGTATATCTCCCCGCAGTCAGAGCTGCCCCCACACTGCCCTCCTACTCCCTGTATGTATATAGCTCTATATATCTCTGCAGTCAGAGCTGCCCCCCTACTCCCTGTGTGTATATATATATATATATATATACACACATACAATCTCCCCGCAGTCAGAGCTGCCCCCACACTGCCCCCTACTCCCTGTGTGTGTGTATGTATATATATATATATATATATATATATACACAATCTCCCCGCATTCACAGCTGCCCCCACACTGCCCCCCTACTCCCTGTGTGTGTGTGTATATATATATATATATATATATATATATATATATCTCCCCGCAGTCACAGCTGCCCCCACACTGCCCCCCTACTCCCTGTATGTATACAGCTCTATATATCTCTGCAGTCGGAGCTGCCCCCACACTGCCCCCTACTCCCTGTGTAGCTGCCCCCACACTGCCCCCCTACTCCCTGTATGTATATAGCTCTGTATATCTCTGCAGTCACAGCTGCCCCCCTACTCCCTGTGTGTATATAGCTCTGTATATCTCTGCAGTCGGAGCTGACGGACCTGGTCCAGTCCTACAACAACGATGTGATAAACGCCTCGTGCGCCCTCATCTGTAACTGGGCTGAGAAGATCCTGAAGAGATCCTTCAACAACGTGGTGGAGGTGGCCCAGTTCCTTATCCAGCAGCACATTATTAACCCCCGCAGTGCCAACGCAGAGCTGGTCCTGTCCATGGTTCTCTCAGGTGACCCTCCCGCCACCCCCTCCTCCAGCCTGTCTTGCCCGCATCCTCACATACATCATTCATCATGGCTTCTTTCTCTTTTTGGAGCAGACAGTTCTCAGAGCGGCGGACAGAAGGTTCAGAAGCCGCAGCTGGCAGAGGCGATGGGCAGCAAGCAGCCGGGGTCTCCTGACAGCAGCGGGGCGGACACAGCTACAAAGGTGAGGACGGACCCCTGGGGGTCTGTGTGGTGCTTCTATCTATTATTATCTATTATTATTATATGTCGCTGTAACATTATATACTATGAATCATAAAAGAAGTAGAATACTGCAGCACTCCTCGTTCTTCAGCAATCTCAGTGTTTCTTTCAGCGTAACAGGTGGATACTGAATAGGCTATCCACGATCTTTGTTCCTGTTGGCTTGCTGAAGAATGAGGAGTGCTGCGGTATTCTACTACTTTTATGATTTGTTCCTTGCTAAGACCTCTACCTATATACCACGCCAAGAGCACCCTCCGTCAGCGAGGATCTATCGTGGAGAGTCCATGTATTAGGTCTCAAAGTGATATCCGGTGGTGCAAGGGACTTTTCTTCTTGTCTATACATTATATACTATTATTATATGTCGCTGTAACATATACTATTATGTGTCGCTGTAACATTATATACTATTATTATATGTTGCTGTAACATTATATACTATTATTATATGTCGCTGTAACATTATATACCAGGGGTACTCAACAACTTTTAGTGAAGCTCCACTTACCGGGGTCTATTGTCAGGTGAAGGTCCGAGCTGAACATCAGTAGGAAACGTGTTTTGTTACTTTGTCACAAACGTTCAACTATTTATATACAGAATTGCTGCTTATTAGCGTGAAAACTGGCATTTTTTTCTCTCTCACCAAGCCTTTGATATAAGGTACAAAGGGAGTGACTGCCCTGGTAGTATATAGCCCCCCTGTTGCTCCCCCAGTAGTGTATAGCCCCCCCTGTGCGCTCTCCTTCAGTAGTATATAGCCCCCTGTTGCTCCCCCAGTAGTATATAGCCCCCCTGTGCGCTCTCCCCCTGTAGTATATAGCCCCCTGTTGCTCCCCCAGTAGTATATAGCCTCCCCGTGCGCTCTCCCCCTGTAGAATATAGCCCCCTGTGAGCTCCCCCCAGTAGTATATAGCCCCCCTGTGCGCTCTCCCCCTGTAGTATATAGCCCCCTGTGCGCTGTCCCCCAGTAGTATATAGCCCCCTGTGAGCTCCCCCCAGTAGTATATAGCCCCCCTGTGCTCTCCCCCTGTAGTATATAGCCCCCTGTGAGCTCCCCCCAGTAGTATATAGCCCCCGTGAGCTCCCCCCAAGTAGTATATAGCCCCCCTGTGAGCTCCCCCCTGTAGTATATAGCCCCCTGTGAGCTCCCCCTGTAGTATATAGCCCCCCCATGCGCTGTCCCCCTGTAGTATATAGCCCCCTGTGAGCTCCCCCCAGTAGTATATAGCGCCCCTGTGCTCTCCCCCCAGTAGTATATAGCCCCCCTTGTGCTTTCCCCCTGTAGTATATAGCCCCTGTGAGGTCCCCCCTGTAGTATATAACCCCCTGTGCGCTCCCCCCAGTAGTATATAGCCCCCTCAGTAGTATATAGCCCCCTGTGAGGTCCCCCCTGTAGTATATAACCCCCTGTGAGGTCCCCCCTGTAGTATATAGCCCCCTGTGCACTCCCCCCAGTAGTATATAGCCCCCTCAGTAGTATATAGCCCCCTCAGTAGTATATAGCCCCCTGTGAGGTCCCCCCTGTAGTATATAGTCCACCTGTGCGCTCTCCCCTTGTAGATGCCCCCCAGACAGAAAAAAAAAATAACAAAAACAACTCACCTAGCACCTCGTTCCCCGCTGCGGCTGTCTTCGTCTCTTCCCGTCGGTCCGGCCCCCGGCTGATACGCGCTCTGTAGGGATGTCCCGGGGATTCCCCAGCAGAGCGCGCATCAGTGACCTCAGCGTACGCGGCCGGCCTGCACTTCCGGGAATGACAGGCCGACAGCGTACACTGAGGTCTGTGGTGCGCGCTCTGCTGGGGAATCCCCGGGACATCCCTACAGAGCGCGTATCAGCCGGGGGCCGGACCGACACTGCCCCCAGCCCCACAGGCGTACTGACATCTAAGGACAGTACGCCTATGGGGCGGGAGGCAGTGCGGTGGGGAGCGGGACCTCCTAACCGCCCCGGGACGGACCGGATCCGGGGCGGTTAGGAGGTCTGACCAGGGGTCCGGACAGCTGGCCTCCGCGGTCCGGGTTCGGACCGCGGTCCGCCAGTTGAGGACCCCTGTTATATACTATTACTATATGTCGCTGTAACATATACTATTATGTGTCGCTGTAACATTATATACTATTATTATATGTTGCTGTAACATTATATACTATCATTATGTGTTGCTGTATTATATACTATCATTATATGTTGCTGTATTATATACTATTATTATATGTTGCTGTAACATTATATACTATTATATGTTGCTGTAACATTATATGCTATTATATGTCGCTGTATTATATGCTATCATATGTCGCTGTAACATTATATACTATTATTATATATTGCTGTATTATATGCTATTATATGTAGCTGTAACATATACTATTATTATATGTTGTTGTATTTGCTATTATATGTCGCTGTAACATTATATGCTATTATTATATGTCGCTGTAACATTATATGCTATTATTATATGTTGCTGTAGTATTATATACTATTATATGTTGCTGTATTATATACAGTTTTTGAAGGGCGCTGTAACATATACTATTATGTGTCGCTGTAACATTATATACTATTATTATATGTCGCTGTAACATTATATACTATTATTATATGTTGCTGTATTTGCTATTATATGTCGCTGTAACATTATATGCTATTATTATATGTCGCTGTAACATTATATGCTATTATATGTCGCTGTAACATTATATGCTATTATATGTCGCTGTAGTATTATATACTATTATTATGTTGCTGTATTATATACAGTTTTTGAAAGGCGCTGTAACATATACTATTATGTGTCGCTGTAACATTATATACTATTATTGTATGTCGCTGAAAAATTATATACTGCTTTTATATGTTGCTGTAACATTATATACCATTATTATATGTTCTTGTTTTCAGAACAAGAAGATCATCACCACCACCCATCCTGGCAGCCCCCCACAGGTAAAGAAGCGCCCCCCAGAGCCTCAGAAGCCGACCAGCAGCCCGCAGGTGGACGCCCTGGTGGCCCGTCTCCCCGTCCTCTTACCCCGACTCCCTACAGAAGAGAAGTACATCAGCTCCAGCCCCCCCGTGCGATTTACCCCCCCGGTCCTGGCACCAAGTCTGATCCCCGGACAACTAAAAGTGTCGCCCTTACCCTTCACACACGGGATGCCCCTGACGGTGACGGGCATGAACGGTACCGGACTGGTCTCCCAGCCAGTGGCGCCCCCTGTCATCAGCATGATTCTGCCCGATATGACTAATCTGGAGTCTCACACTCTCGGCAAAACCAACCAGAACGGCAGTAAGGACTTCACAGTCTCGGGCAGCGCAGCAGACAGTAAAGCGGTCAAGCGTCTCGCCTCATCTGCTGTAACATCTACAGACGATGGACAGTCAAAAAGAAAGAGGGGGCGCCCAAGAAAGATGGATGCTTCTCAGAGTACCCCCGCTAAAACACCTTCTCAAGTCAATATGGCTCCAGGGAGGGCTTTGATTGACAGTGAGCAGGAGTCCAGCATTGCCTCTATGGTACAAGACACGAGCGCCAGCAAGACAATGGCGTCCAACAGAACACTAGATACAGCCGACACAAAGATGGCTGCAGAGACTGTGCCAAACCAGGTCAGCGTCATCCAAGATGGCCGACAGAGCTTGGCTCAGTGGACTGTACGGCCTGGGGAGAGTCAAAGATGGCAGACAGGTTCTGATGAGACCCCCAACATTGGACAGTCTGAATGAGACCCTCCATCCAAATCAACCCATAGACTTGTACAGCACTGGTGCAGGAGAAGAGCCATATGGTCATGTGACATCATCTATATCCAGAAGGCCGCTCGTCCATCTTTGTATCATTGTTAACCCTTCACAGGTTGGGTAATATGAGATTTCTTACAAACAGCCTCAAGTTTTGCTCATTTCAGTGCTGTAAGGGGGAGTGGGGCGACCTGTGACCTCTGCCGCTGGCTCTCAGCTTGTCCTAAAGCTCACAACTTCCCGACCACCTCTCTTGGCCGTGAATAGTCTGGAGCGGCTTCTCAACTGCAGTCCTCATGGCCACCAACAGGGAAAGTTTTCAGGATTTTCTTAGTATTTCACAGGTGATATTATTATACTCATCAGGTATTATCACAGGTGATGTTATTATACCCATCAGGTAGTATCACAGGTGATATCATTATACTCATAAGGTAACACAGGTGATATTATACACATCAGGTATTATTACAGGTGATATATAATTATACCCATCAGGTAGTATCACAGGTGATATATAATTATACACAGCAGGTAGTATCACAGGTGATATCATACTCATCAGGTATATCACAGGTGATATCATTATACTTATCAGGTAGTATCACAGGTGATATCATTATACTCATCAGGTAATACAGGTAATATTATACACATCAGGTAGTATCACAGGTGATCTTATACTCATCAGGTATATCACAGGTGATGTCATTATACCCATCAGGTATTATCACAGGTGATATCAATATAACCATCAGGTAGTATCACAGGTGATATTATACACATCAGGTAGTATCAAAGGTGATATCATTATACTTATCAGGTAACACAGGTGATATTATACACATCAGGTATTATTACAGGTGATATATAGTTAGACCCATCAGGTATTATCACAGGTGATATATAGTTATACCCATCAGGTAGCATCACAGGTGATATCATTATACCCATCAGGTAGTATCGCAAGTGATATCATTATACTCATCAGGTAGTATCACAGGAGATATATAATTGTACCCATCAGGTACTATCACAGGTGATCTCATTATAACCATCAGGTAGTATCACAGGTGATCTCATTATACCCATCAGGTAGTATCACAGGTGATCTCATTATACCCATCAGGTAGTATCACAGGTGATCTCATTATACCCATCAGGTAGTATCACAGGTGATATATAATTATACTCAGGTATTATCACAGGTGATATTTTACTAAGTGCATCTGGTATTATCACAGGTGATATCATTATACCCATCAGGTAGTATCACAGGTGATATACAATTATACCCATCAGGTAGTATCACAGGTGATATCATTATACCCATCAGGTAGTATCACAGGTGATATATAATTATACTTATCATGTAGTATCACAGGTGATATCATTATACCCATCAGGTAGTATCACAAGTCATATCATACTCATCAGGTAGTATCACAGGTGATTTATAATTATACCCATCAGGTAGTATCACAGGTGATATCATTATACTCATCAGGTAGTATCACAGGTGATTTATAAATATACCCATCAGGTATTATCACAGGTGATATCATTATACCCATCAGGTAGTATCACAGGTGATATCATTATACTCATCAGGTAGTATCACAGGTGATTTATAAATATACCCATCAGGTAGTATCACAGGTGATATCATTATACCCATCAGGTAGTATCACAGGTGATATCATTATACCCATCAGGTAACACAGGTGATATCATTATACTCATCAGGTATTATCCCAGGTGATACATAATTATACCCATCAAGTAGTATCACAGGTGATATCATTATACACATCAGGTAGTATCACAGGTGATATCATTATACCCATCAGGTAGTATCACAGGAGATATATAATTATACCCATAAGGTAGTATCACAGGCAATATTATTATACCCATCAGGTAGTATCACAGGTGATATCATTATACCCATCAGGTAACAGGTGATATCATTATACCCATCAGGTAGTATCACAGGTCATATCATACTCATCAGTTAGTATCACAGGTGATTTATAATTATACCCATCAGGTAGTATCACAGGTGATATCATTATACTCATCAGGTAGTAGCACAGGTGATTTATAAATATACCCATCAGGTATTATCACAGGTGATATCATTATACCCATCAGGTAGTATCACAGGTGATATCATTATACCCATCAGGTATTATCACAGGTGATATCATTATACCCATCAGGTAGTATCACAGGTGATATCATTATACCCATCAGGTAGTATCACAGGAGATATATAATTATACCCATAAGGTAGTAACACAGGTGATATCATTATACCCATCATTTAGTATCACAGGTGATATCATTATACCCATCAGGTAACAGGTGATATCATTATACTCATCAGGTATTATCCCAGGTGATATATAATTATACCCATCAAGTAGTATCACAGGTGATATCATTATACACATCAGGTAGTATCACAGGTGATATCATTATACCCATCAGGTAGTATCACAGGAGATATATAATTATACCCATAAGGTAGTATCACAGGCGATATTATTATACCTATCAGGTAGTATCACAGGTGATATCATTATACCCATCAGGTAACAGGTGATATCATTATACCCATCAGGTATTATCACAGGTGATATCATTATACCTATCAGGTATTATCACAGGTGATATATAATTATACCCATCAGGTAGTATGACAGGTGATATATAATTATACCCATCAGGTGATATATTATTATACTCATCGGGTATTATCACAGGTGATATCATTATACTGATCAGGTAGTATTACAGGTGATATTATACCCATCAGGTAACACAGGTGATGTCATTATACCCATCAGGTATTATCACAGGTGATATATAATTATACACATGAGGTATCACAGGTGATATATAATTATACACATCAGGTAGTATCACAGGTGATATCATTATACCCATCAGGTAACACAGGTGATGTCATTATACCCATCAGGTATTATCACAGGTGATATATAATTATACACATGAGGTATTATCACAGGTGATATATAATTATACCCATCAGGTAGTATCACAGGTGATATATAATTATACCCATCAGGTATTATCACAGGTGTTATCATTATACTCATCAGGTATATCACAGGTGATATTATACCCATCAGGTAGTATCACAGGTAATATCATTATACTCATCAGGTAGTATCACCGGTGATATATAATTATAATCACAGGTGATATCATTATACCCATCAGGTAGTATCACAGGTGATATCATTATACCCATCAGGTAGTATCACAGGTGTCTTTGTATAGGAAATCCTCAATACATGACCTGTTGGTGGTCATGAGGACTGGGCTGGAGGGTGCCAGGGGTGGATAGGCTATAAATGTCCAATATGGGTATACCCTTTTAAAGGAAAAGTTCGGCCCAAAGTATTTTTTAATGTTATTTCTTATGGAAAGTTAGACAAATTCCTAATGTATATTAATTATGGGAAATGCACATATAGGACTATTTACCTTAATTTAGTAGATCATGGAGACTTCTAATTCTATCAAATACCGTGACGTCACGAATCAGGGTGTAATTTCTATGGAGTGTCCAGCAGGGGGTGCAGTATATGTAGAAGCCTATGGACTGTATTGAAGTCTATGGGAGATGTAATGTGCAATGTAATGTAAACTACACTTTATTGGTACTATGTTTATAGGATAATTTAGGGAGCAAGGACACTTGCTCCCCAAATGGAGGGCACCGAGCAGGGAGGGAGAGAGGAGCAGGTGCATCTAACTACCTCCTCCCTCCCTGCTTGCTGCACTGGGACAGATAGACACTTCTACTACTCCCATCATCTGCTCATAGTATGAGCAGATGATGGGAAAAGTAGTACCAGGGAGATCCTCAGCACCAAGCCCCACGGCGTCCTGCTGATTCGGTCCCGGACGTCACCCCCAGCAGCTCTCTTCATTCGGGACCAAATCTGCAGGACGCGGGGGCGGCAGTGATCTGGCAGTCCAGGATAGCAGGGAAGTGAGTTGTGCAACGGTGGGGGAGGCTGGGGAGTTAGTGATGGGGGCAGGGAGGTTACTGGCGACGGCTGTGCGGCCGGTGTGTACGGTGGCTGGGGGCAAGATGAGTAAGGTTACCGGCGGCAGCTGTGCGGCCGTTGTGTGCAGTGGCTGGGGGCCAGATGTGTAAGGTTACCGGGGTCGGCTGTGCGGCCGGTGTGTGCGGTTGCTGTGGGCCACATGTGTAAGGTTACCGGGGGCGGGTGTGTAGGGTGGCTGTGAAGTTACCGGTGGGGGGTGTCGGCTGAAGGGGGGCATAGTGCTGAGGATCTCTCTGGTACTACTCCTCCCATCATTTGCTCCTACTTTGAGTAGATGATGGGAGTAGTAGTAGTGTCTATCTGTCCCAGTTCAGCAGGGAGAGAGGGAGGTGTTAGTTAGATGCACCGGCTCCTCTTTTCTCCTGCTCGGTGCCCTCTATTTGGGGAGCAAGTGTCCTTACACCAGGGCCCTGGCAGATATGTAACGGCTAAAGGTCAGGGGTGATTACACCGGATCCACCACCAGAGCCACGGCAGATGTTTAACAGCTACAGTTTAGGGGTGATTACACTGGATCCACCACCAGAGCCCTGGCAGATGTGTAATGGCTACAGGTCAGGTGTGATTACACCGGATCCACCACCAGAGCCCCGGCAGATATGTAACGGCCACATGTAAGGTGTGATTACACCGGATCCACCACTAGAGCCCCGGCAGATATGTAACGGCCACAGGTAAGGTGTGATTAAACCGGATCCACCACTAGAGCCCCGGCAGATATGTAACGGCCACAGGTCAGGTGTGATTACACCGGATCCACCACCAGAGCCCCGGCAGATATGTAACGGCCACATGTAAGATGTGATTACACCGGATCCAACACTAGAGCCCCGGCAGATCTGTAACGGCCACAGGTAAGGTGTGATTACACCGGATCCACCACCAGAGCCCCGGCAGATATGTAACGACCACAGGTAAGGTGTGATTACACCGGAGCCCTGGGAGATGTGTAACGGCTACAGCTCAGGGGTGATTACACCAGAACCATGGCAGATATGTAGCGGCTACAGGTCAGGGGTGATTACACCGGATCCACCACCAGATCCCCGTCAGATGTGTAACGGGTACCGGTCAGGGGTGATTACACCGGATCCACCACCAGAGCTCTGGAAGATATGTAACGGCTACAGGTCAGGGGTGATTACACCGGATCCACCACCAGATCCCCGTCAGATGTGTAACGGGTACCGGTCAGGTGTGATTACACCGGATCCACCACCAGATCCCCGTCAGATGTGTAACGGCTACAGGTCAGGGGTGATTACACCGGATCCACCACCAGAGCTCTGGAAGATATGTAACGGCTACAGGTCAGGGGTGATTACACCGGATCCACCACCAGATCCCCGTCAGATGTGTAACGGCTACAGGTCAGGGGTGATTACACTGGATCCACCACCAGAGCTCTGGCAGATATGTAACGGCTACAGGTCAGGGGTGATTACACTGGATCCACCACCAAAGCCCCGGGAGATGTGTAACAGCTACAGGTCAGGGGTGATTACACCGGATCCACAGCCACGGCAGATATGTAACGCCTACAGGTCAGGGGTGATTACACCGCATCCACCACCAGAGCTCCGGCAGATATGTAACACCTACAGGTCAGGGGTGATTACACCGGATCCACCACCAAAGCCCCGGCAGATGTGTAATGGCTACAGGTCAGGGGTGATTACACCTGATCTACCACCAGAGCCCCAGCAGATGTGTAATGCCTACAGGTCAGGGGTGATTACACCGGATCCACCACCACAGCAAATTTGTAACAGCGACAGGTCAGGTGTGATTACATCGGATCCACCACTAGAGCCCCGGCAGATATGTAACGACCACAGGTAAGGTGTGATTACACCGGATCCACCACCAGAGCCCCGGCAGATATGTAACGACCACAGGTAAGGTGTGATTACACCGGATCCACCACCGGAGCCCTGGGAGATGTGTAACGGCTACAGCTCAGGGGTGATTACACCAGATCCACCACCAGAACCATGGCAGATATGTAGCGGCTACAGGTCAGGGGTGATTACACCGGATCCACCACCAGATCTCCGTCAGATGTGTAACGGCTACAGGTCAGGGCTGATTACACCAGATCCCCGTTAGATGTGTAACGGCTACCGGTCAGGTGTGATTACACCGGATCCACCACTAGATCCCCGTCAGATGTGTAACGGCTACAGGTCAGGGGAGATTACACTGGATCCACCACCAAAGCCCCGGGAGATGTGTAATGGCTACAGGTCAGGGGTGATTACACCGCATCCACCACCACAGCCACGGCAGATATGTAACGGCTACAGGTCAGGTGTGATTACACCGCATCCACCACCAGAGCTCCGGCAGATATGTAACGCCTACAGGTCAGGGGTGATTACACCGCATCCACCACAGCCACGGCAGATATGTAACGGCTACAGGTCAGGGGTGATTACACCGCATCCACCACCAGAGCTCCGGCAGATATGTAACACCTACAGGTCAGGGGTGATTACACCGGATCCACCACCAGAGCCCCGGCAGATGTGTAATGGCTACAGGTCAGGTGTGATTACACCAGAGCCCCGGCAGATATGTAACGGCTACAGGTCAGGGGTAATTACACCAGATCTACCACCAGAGCCCCGGCAGATGTGTAACACCTACAGGTCAGGGGTGATTACACCGGATCCACCACCAGAGCCCCGGCAGATGTGTAATGGCTACAGGTCAGGTGTGATTACACCGGATCCACCACCAGAGCCCCGGCAGATATGTAACGGCTACAGGTCAGGGGTAATTACACCAGATCTACCACCAGAGCCCCGGCAGATGTGTAACACCTACAGGTCAGGGGTGATTACACCGGATCCACCACCAAAGCCCCCGCAGATGTGTAATACCTACAGGTCAGGGGTGATTACACCGGATCCACCACCAGAGCCCCGGCAGATGTGTAATACCTACAGGTCAGGGGTGATTACACCGGATCCACCACCAAAGCCCCCGCAGATGAGTAATTCAGTTCAAAAAGTGACGGGTATATTCTATAGAAATGTTGCACACACACACTGTCACAAGATATGCACCCAGAAGAAACAAGCTACTGTCTCGAAACGTAACCTGTATGTAGTGTATAAGGAGAGGAGCATATGATTACGAATTCAGAACAAAAAATTGTTTTATTAAGAAGTTACGGCATGAAAAAGGGTTCAAATCAGTAAGTAGTAAAGCCACCAAAACATGGCGTGGCATCGAATTAGGTGATCTATGATCCCTGCCATATGGTCTATGATCAGGCCATATTCTCTGCAACTGGGCTGTTAATTCCCCAGTATTCCAGGACGGCTGCTGTTTCCTTGCAGGTCCCAGACGTGCTCTATTCAGAGGTCTGGTGACCTGGCAGGTCACCCTATATTCTTGTCTGGTGACCTGCAGGCCATGGGAGTACCCTATATTCCTGTCTGGTGACTTGGAAGGCCATGGGAGTACCCTATATTCCTGTCTGGTGACTTGAAAGGCCATGGGAGTACCCTATATTCTTGTCTGGTGACCTGCAGGCCATGGGAGTACCCTATATCCTTGTCTGGTGACCTGCAGGCCATGAAGGTACCTTATATCCTTGTCTGGTGACCTGCAGGCCATGAAGGTACCTTATATCCTTGTCTGGTGACTTGGAAGGCTATGGGAGGAAGTCATATCCTTGTCTGCTGATCTGACAGGCCATGGGAGTACCCTATATTCTTGTCTGGTGACCTGGAAGGCCATAGGAGTACCCTATATCCTTGTCTGGTGACCTGCAGGCCATGGGAGTACCCTATATTCTTGTCTGGTGACCTGGAAGGCCATAGGAGTACCCTATATTCTTGTCTGGTGACCTGGAAGGCCATGGGAGTACCCTATATCCTTGTCTGGTGACCTGCAGGCCATAGGAGTACCCTATATTCCTGTCTGGTGACCTGGCAGGCCATGGGAGTACCCTATATCCTTGTCTGGTGACCTGCAGGCCATAGGAGTACCCTATATTCCTGTCTGGTGACCTGGCAGGCCATGGGAGTACCCTATATTCTTGTCTGGTGACCTGGCAGGCCATGGGAGTACCCTATATCCTTGTCTGGTGACCTGCAGGCCATAGGAGTACCCTATATTCCTGTCTGGTGACCTGGCAGGCCATGGGAGTACCCTATATTCCTGTCTGGTGACCTGGCAGGCCATGGGAGTACCCTATATTCCTGTCTGGTGACCTGGCAGGCCATGGGAGTACCTTATATCCTTGTCTGGTGACTTGGAAGGCCATGGGAGTACCCTATATCCTTGTCTGGTGACCTGGCAGGCCATGGGAGTGTCAGGATCAGCGGACGTGAGTGTCACGTGCCCGTCCATCCCTAAGGGCGTTGTCTAAGCGTATCCTCTGTTATTCACAAGATACTCCTGAGGGTGGAGCTAGACTTTCCCAGAGGATACGCCAGGTCGCTACCAGTTGAGATAGACAAGGCACGTAACAGCTGGTCCGAGCAGACCAGATGGCAAGGGTGGTACAACCAGTGTTGCCAACTGACAGTACAGACAATAAAGCACACAGGACACACCGGATGAAAGTAATGGATGCAGGTGACGGATGCTGAGGACTAAGACACAGGTGCAGTTCACACAAAGTAGATAACCGGATGCAGGAATGGTAGCAAGAGCAAACACGGCTAGGGTCAGGTTCACACACAAGATGCAGGTATGCTGGAAGCAACTGGGAGTGCAGGATCAAGCAACAGGAACTCCAGGGAACGAGGACACCTCAGTGATAACACAGGAACAGGACAGGAACCAGGGCAGAGGATATAGGAACACAGGAATGCCTTTGCAGAGAAAATGCACAAACACCTTTGCAGGACCGAGGTACCTTGACGCTCAGGCAGAGCACATGTGGAGGCAGCTTCCTTAAATTGCTAAGCAACAGGTGCAGCATAATTAAGGCAAATAGCAGTGTGCACGCGCCCCCTCTAGTGGCTAGAACTATACTACATGCAGAGGAAAATGCAGCTTGACCCGAAGGCCTGAAGGACTAACTGCAGTGAATAAACACACGGCGACTGCAACGCCCAGCCGCCGTTACAGGGAGGACGTCATATTCTTTTCTGGTGACCTGGCATGCCATGGGAGTAGGTCATATCCTTGTCTGGTGACCTGGAAAGCCATGGGAGTACCTAATATCCTTGTCTGGTGACCTGGAAGGCCATAGGAGTACCTAATATCCTTGTCTGGTGACCTGGAAGGCCATGGGAGTACCCCATATTCTTGTCTGGTTGTAACAATGGAAGCTGTGAATCCGCTGTGCCACCACTAGCGATGACCAGGGAGCGGAGTCTTAAGGGCTGCAGGTCTTCACCGGGTGCCCGCTGCAAGGCGGGATGGGCTTGCTGCGGCAGGCAACCCCTAGGTAGCTACCCCTGGCTTGGCTTGCTGGTGGCAGAGGCGAGGTGCAGATGGAGACAAGTAGGCACATTGGCTGGAACGCAGCAGGAGGCTTTGGCTGGAACGGAGACAGCAGACAGATAGCTGAAACCACAGGGCAGGATACACAGCAAGAATACACGGGCAGAAATACACGGGCAGGTATACACGGAAGCTGGGCCACACACTAATGGGAAGCATGCAGAGGCTCCAACACTAAGGATAGGGTAGGGCAGGAATTTATAGGAAGGTGTATTGGTGCAGACCAATCAGGGACGCAATGTTCCTTTAAATTCAGCAGAGCAAGCACGCGCCGGGCTGCACCGAAGAAGGAAGAGGCAGGAGAGAGCACCAGGCAAAAGGTGATGTGTGGAAAAAGCGGGGAATGAACGGGGGCCGCGGGCGGAAAGAGCAGCGCTCTGGCTGCAGCTGTGACAGTACTTCCCTTAGGCCTCCCTTTCCTCCTTGCCTGCAGGAAGTTCTTGATGAAATCCCGATCCAAGATGTTGCATTCAGGTTCCCAAGATCTCTCCCCTGGACCATACCCCTTCCAATCGACCAGTTTTCCTCTAACAGTTTTCATGGCTAAGATTTCCTTGACATAATAGACGTCTGTGGAGACTGCTTGGGGAGAGGAAGAGATAGGCTTCTTAGAGAACCGGTTGAGGACCACTGGCTTCAGGAGGGAGACATGGAAGGAGTTTGGGATTCGCATGGTGGGTGGCAGGCAAAGCTTGTAGGAGACTAGATTGATGCGCTTTATCACCACAAAAGGTCAGAGGAACCTGTGGGCCCAACTTGTAACTGGGAATTTTGAGACAGACATACTTGGTGGAAAGCCAAACTTTATCACCGCGAGCGAAGGTTACAGCAGGTCTCCTCTTTTCTGCCTGCGCCTTCATCTGACCGGAAGCACGAATTAGAGATTGTTGTGTTACTTCCTAGATGGGACCAATTCGTCCACAGCTGGTACCCCAGAGGAAAAGGGCAGAGGCAATGGGGGATGACAATGTAGAATGGTGACTTGCCAGTGGAGCCTGAGTCCAGATGGTTATAAGAGAATTCCGCCCAGGAGTGCAGACTGGACCAGTTGTTCTGACGAGCAGACACAAAATGCCGGAGATGATTTCCCAGGATTTGATTGACCCTCTCACCTTGCCCATTGCTCTCTGGGTGGTAAGCCGACGAAAAGTCCAGTTTCACTCAAAGTTAAGAACAGAAGGCACGCCAGAAACTGGAAATGAATTGTGGTCCTCTGTCAGAGACAATATATAGAGGAAGTCCATGTAACCGGAAAATATATTTAAAAAACAAATTGGACAGACGAGGAGCAGATGGTAGACCGGGAAGGGCCACAAAGTGGGACATTTTCAAAAAGCGGTCTGTTACCACCCAGATGACTGTTTTGCAGGGGGGGAAGGTCAGTGACAAAGTCCATGCCAATGTGAGTCCAAGGTGATCTGGAATGGGCAAGGGCTGGAGCAGAGAGGTCTTATTCAGCACGCAGGTGGTGTAAGAAGCCACATAATCCCTGACATCCCTGGATAAGCTTGGCCACGAATAGTAACGGGAGATCAGCTGCAAGGTCTTGTGACCTCCCGGATGTCCAGCGACCAAGGAAGAATTACCCCACTTTAAAATTCTTCTTCTGAGAGCCAGACGCACATAGGTCTTGCCTGGAGGGAGACACCGAAGGGTGGATGTGGCCACTGGCATTAGACGTTCAGGTGGAATAATATAGCGAGGGGTATCTTGCTGATCTACAACATCCGAAGGTCGCGAGAGGGCATCAGCTTTCAGGTTCCTCTCTGCCGGTCGGAAGTGGAGAACAAAACTGAATTGAGAGAAGAAGAGAGACCACCTGGCTTGCCTTGGATTTAGTCGTTGGACCGACTGGAGATAAAGAAAATTCTTGTGATCTGTGAAGATTTTAATCGGGTGCCTTGCCCCCTCCAGAAGATGTCGCCAATCTCCCAGTGCCAATTTGATTGCCAGCAATTCCCGATCTCCAATCGTGTAGTTCCTCTAGGCCAGGGAGAAGGTCTTAGAAAAGGAGCCGCAGGTTCAAATTTTTCCAGATAAGTCTTTCTGGGTAAGGACGGCCCGGCTCCCACCTAGGAGGCGTCTACTTCCAAGGAAAATGGTCTGGTAGGATCTGGGCGATTCAGAACAGTGGACTTCAGTTTGGCAAAGGCCTGCTCGGCCTGTACCGACCAGGGCTTGGAATCTGCACCATTCTTGGAAAGGGCAACGATTGGTGCTACCAGAGTGGAAAAATGGGAAATAAACTGCCGGTAATATTTGGCGAACCCAAGGAACCTCTGTAAAGCACGAAGTCCAACGGGACGTGGCCACTGAAGAACTGCTGACAGTTTTGCTGGATCCATCTGAAGGCCGTGGTTGGAGACAATGTAACCTAGGAACGGGAGGCTGGTCTGATGAAACATGCATTTCTCCAGCTTTGCATAAAGGCGATTAGCTCTCAATCGTCGAAGGACTTGGTGTACATGGGCCACGTGGGTCTGCAGATCAGGAGAGTAGATCAGGATATTGTCCAGATATATGACGACACAGACCTTCAAAAGATCTCGAAAGATATCATTGACAGACTCCTGGAAGACCAAAGGGCACCAGATGTATACGAAATGTCCATCTCTTGTGTTAAATGCGGTCTTCCATTTGTCTCCCTCACGGAAGCTGATCAAATTATAGGCTCGCCTGAGATCGAGCTTAGAGAAGACCTGGGCTCCTCGAAGGCGATTCAATAACTTAGAGAACAAAGGCAAAGGGTAGCGATTCTTCACCTTAACTTTGTTGAGTCCCCTGTAATCAATGGAAGGACGGAAAGACCCATCCTTGTTCTGGACAAAGAAGACCCTGGCACCAGCTGGAGAGGTGGACTTACGAATGAAGCCCTTTTACAGATTCTCGTTGATGTATGCAGCCATGGCTTCAGTCTCTGGAACAGAAAGCTGGTATACTCTGCCACGAGGAGGTGAGCTGTCGGCCTCCTTTTCAGAAAAAACATCGGCTAGTTCTTGATATTCAGACGGAAAGCCAGGTAGCGACTTGGGGAAGACAGAGGAAACCGGGTCTGGCGAGTCTTCAGACAGCGACCAGGATACTCCAGACCCAAACATAAGATTTCCCTGGTCTTCTAATCAAGGTTGGCAAGCATGGAGCTGCAACCAGGGTAACCCCAACAAGAAGAGTGGGACAAGATGTAGAAGACCATCTTCTCAGAATGTAGCGCCCCCACCTGAAGGGTTAACGGTCCAGTCTGATACCAAACCAGACCGCTGAGAGACTCGCCTGTGACGGAGATGGTCAGGGGTTTGGCAAGTGGAACCACTGGTATTCGCCACTCCTTCACCAGGGATGCAGCAATAAAACTTCCCACAGAGCCAGAATCCAGGAAGGCTGAGGACTGGAACCGGTAACCAGCTGAAGTGAAGATAATTACAGGGAAGGACAATCGTGGAGAGGAAGCACATACACCTAGGGAGGCCTCTCCAACCAGCCCTAGGTGCGGAAATTTTCCGATCGCTGTGGACGCCGGGGACAGTCCAGGCGAAAATTACCAGAACCAGCACAGTAGAGGCAGAGATTCAGTAGAGTGATTCTCCTCGGGAGTCAGACGCACTCTGTCCACCTGCATAGGCTCTTCCAAAACTGGCAGAGACTCAGGGGCAAACAGCCTCTGGAAAGCTGGGGCCGAACGGAATGCCCAGCGAGGACGATGTAACAGGCGTTATAGCCAAAGATCCTCCTCTCGCTCAGAGAACAGGACATCGATCCGGGTAGCCACGTGGATCAGGTCGTTTAACAAAGACGGGAGGTCTCAGCTGGAAACAGCCACTCTTGAAGGTGGCAACTAGGGCGGTGTTATTCCAGTCTAGTTCAGCTGCCAAAGTGCAAAACTGTACCGCATACTCCCCAACAGAGTAATTCCCCTGGTTCAGGTTGAGGAGGGTGGTCTCCGCAGATGAGGCCAGAGCTGACTCCTCAAAAACGCACTGGAACTCTGCCAGGAAGACCCGGAGGTTAGCGGTAACTGGATCATCTTGGTCCCACAATGGTGTTGCCCAGGCCAGGGACCTCCCAAGAGTCTGATGACGAATGCCACTTTGGAACGCTCAGTGGTGAACTGGTTTGCCAGGAGCTTGATGTGCATGGTGCACTGAGTGACAAAAGTTCTGCATTTCTTGGGGTCTCCACCATACTTAGACAGAAGTGCGTGGCGTAGAGGTGACGGTACTGGAGCCGAAGGTGGTGGAGTTGCTGGAGGAGCCGGTTCTCCTGATGCCCGCTGTTGTAAAGCAGCAGACAATTATATCTGCTGAGACTGCTGCTGGATCTGTTGAGATTGCTGGGCGACCACTCTAGCGATCTCACGGATATCAGGCACCGCGCCAGGATCCATGTTTGGAGCCTATTGTAACAATGGGTGCTGTGGATCCGCTGTGCCACCTCTAGTGTAACCCCCTCTCCTCATCAGTAGTGATCAGTGTGACCACCCCCTCTCTTCATCAGTAGTGATTAGTGGGTCACACTGATCACTACTGATGAGAAGAGCAGGGGTCACTGGGATCACTTGTGATGAGGGGAGCATGGGTCACACTGATCACTGTTGATAAGAAGAGGGGGTCACACTAATCACTACTGATGAGGGGAGGGGTGTCACAATGATCAGTACCGATGAGGAGAGAGGGTCACACTGATCACTGCTGATGAGGAGAGATGGGGTCACACTGATCAGTACTGATGTGGAGAGGAGGGTCACAATGATCACTACTGATGAGCAGGGGGGTCACAGTGATCACTACTGATAAGGAGAGAGGGTCACACCGATCATTACTGATGAAAAGAGGCTCACACTGATCATTACTGATGAGGGGGGTCACACCAATCACTACTGATGATAGCGGGGGTCTCTGATCACTACTGGTGAGGAGAGTGAGTCAGTAGTGATGAGTGTGACCCCTGTCCTCATTAGTAGTTATCAGTGCAACCCCTTCTCCTTATCAGTAGTACTCAGTGTATCCCCTCTCTCACCAGTAGTTATCAGTATGACCCCCATCTCCTTATCAGTAGTAATCAGTGTGACCCCCCTCTCCTCATCAGTAGTAATCAGTGTGACCCCCCTCTCCTCATCAGTAGTGATAATTGGGACCCTATTTCTTCATCAGTAGTGATCAGTAGGACACCTCTCTCCTCATCAGTAGTGATTAGTCAGAACCCCCCCTCCTAATCAGTAGTGATCAGTGTAACCCCCCCATCAGTAGTGATCAGTGGGACCCTCCTCTCTCCTTATCAGAAGTGATCAGTGTGACCCCTGTCTCCTCATCAATAGTGATCAGTGTGATCCACCCTCCCCATCAGTAGTAATCAGTGTGACCCCACCTCCCCATCAGTAGTGATCAGTGTGACCCCCCCTCCCCATCAGTAGTGATCAGTGTGACCCCCCTCCCCATCAGTAGTGATCAGTGTGACCCCCCCCCTCCCCATCAGTAGTGATCAGTGTGACCCCCCCCCCTCTCCCCATCAGTAGTGATCAGTGTGACCCCCCCCCCTCTCCCCATCAGTAGTGATCAGTGTGCCCCCCCTCCCCTCATCAGTAGTGATCAGTGTGCCCCCCTCCCCATCATTAGTGATCAGTGTGACCCCCCCCCTCTCCCCATCAGTAGTGATCAGTGTGACCCCCCCCTCCCATCAGTAGTGATCAGTGTGACCCCCCCTCCCCATCAGTAGTGATCAGTGTGACCCCCCCTCCCCATCAGTAGTGATCAGTGTGACCCCCCCTCCCCATCAGTAGTGATCAGTGTGACCCCCCCTCCCCATCAGTAGTGATCAGTGTGACCCCCCCCCTCCCCATCAGTAGTGATCAGTGTGACCCCCCCCCCTCCCCATCAGTAGTGATCAGTGTGACCCCCCTCCCCATCAGTAGTGATCAGTGTGACCCCCCCCTCCCCATCAGTAGTGATCAGTGTGACCTTCCCCTCTCCCCATCAGTAGTGATCAGTGTGACCCCCCCCCCTCTCCCCATCAGTAGTGATCAGTGTGACCCCCCCTCCCCATCAGTAGTGATCAGTGTGACCCCCCTCCCCATCAGTAGTGATCAGTGTGACCTCCCCCCTCCCCATCAGTAATGATCAGTGTGACCCCCCCTCCCCATCAGTAGTGATCAGTGTGACCCCCCTCTCCATCAGTAGTGATCAGTGTGACCCCCCCCCTCCCCATCAGTAGTGATCAGTGTGACCCCCCCTCTCCCCATCAGTAGTGATCAGTGTGACCCCCCCCTCCCCATCAGTAGTGATCAGTGTGACCCCCCCTCCCCATCAGTAGTGATCAGTGTGACCCCCCCTCCCCATCAGTAGTGATCAGTGTGACCCCCCCCTCCCCATCAGTGTGACCCCCCCTCTCCCCATCAGTAGTGATCAGTGTGACCCCCCTCCCCATCAGTAGTGATCAGTGTGACCCCCCCTCCCCATCAGTAGTGATCAGTGTGACCCCCCCTCCCCATCAGTAGTGATCAGTGTGACCCCCCCTCCCCATCAGTGTGACCCCCCCTTCCCCATCAGTAGTGATCAGTGTGACCCCCCTCTCCATCAGTAGTGATCAGTGTGACCCCCTCCCCATCAGTAGTGATCAGTGTGACCCCCCCTCCCCATCAGTAGTGATCAGTGTGACCCCCCCCATTAGTAGTGATCAGTGTGCCCCCCCTCCATCAGTAGTGATCAGTGTGACCCCCCCCTCCCCATCAGTAGTGATCAGTGTGACCCCCCCCCCTCCCCATCAGTAGTGATCAGTGTGACCCCCCCTCTCCCCATCAGTAGTGATCAGTGTGACCCCCCCCCCTCCTCATCAGTAGTGATCAGTGTGACACCCCCCCTCCCCATCAGTAGTAATCAGTGTGACCCCCCCTCCCCATCAGTAGTGATCAGTGTGACCCCCCCTCCCCATCAGTAGTGATCAGTGTGACCCCCCCTCCCCATCAGTAGTGATCAGTGTGACCCCCCCATCAGTAGTGATCAGTGTGACCCCCCCCTCCCCATCAGTAGTGATCAGTGTGATCCTCCCCCTCCCCATCAGTAGTGATCAGTGTGACCCCCCCCTCCCCATCAGTAGTGATCAGTGTGACCTCCCCCCTCCCCATCAGTAATGATCAGTGTGACCCCCCCCCTCCCCATCAGTAGTGATCAGTGTGACCCCCCCCCTCCCCATCAGTAGTGATCAGTGTGACCCCTCCCCTCCCCATCAGTAGTGATCAGTGTGACCCCCCCTCCCCATCAGTAGTGATCAGTGTGACCCCCCCCTCCCCATCAGTAGTGATCAGTGTGACCCCCCCCCTCCCCATCAGTAGTGATCAGTGTGACCCCCCCTCCCCATCAGTAGTGATCAGTGTGACCCCCCCTCCCCATCAGTAGTGATCAGTGTGACCCCCCTCCCCATCAGTAGTGATCAGTGTGACCCCCCTCTCCATCAGTAGTGATCAGTGTGACCCCCCTCCCCATCAGTAGTGATCAGTGTGACCCCCCCTTCTCCCCATCAGTAGTGATCAGTGTGACCCCCCCTCCATCAGTAGTGATCAGTGTGACCCCCCCCTCCTCATCAGTAGTGATCAGTGTGACCCCCCCTCCCATCAGTAGTGATCAGTGTGACCCCCTCTCCTTATCAGTAGTGATCAGTGTGACCCCCCCCTCTCCATCAGTAGTGATCAGTGTGACCCCCCTCCCCATCAGTAGTGATCAGTGTGACCCCCCCTCCCCATCAGTAGTGATCAGTGTGACCCCCCCCATCAGTAGTGATCAGTGTGACCCCCCCTCTCCCCATCAGTAGTGATCAGTGTGACCCCCCCCTCCCCATCAGTAGTGATCAGTGTGACCCCCCCCTCCCCATCAGTAGTGATCAGTGTGACCCCCCTCCCCATCAGTAGTGATCAGTGTGACCCCCCCTCCCCATCAGTAGTGATCAGTGTGACCCCCCCCTCCCCATCAGTAGTGATCAGTGTGACCCCCCCCCCCCCCATCAGTAGTGATCAGTGTGACCCCCCCTCCCCATCAGTAGTGATCAGTGTGACCCCCCCTCCCCATCAGTAGTGATCAGTGTGACCCCCCCCTCCCCATCAGTAGTGATCAGTGTGACCCCCCCCTCCCCATCAGTAGTGATCAGTGTGACCCCCCCTCCCCATCAGTAGTGATTCAGTGTGACCCCCCCCCTCCCATCAGTAGTGATCAGTGTGACCCCCCTCTCCCCATCAGTAGTGATCAGTGTGACCCCCCCCTCCCCATCAGTAGTGATCAGTGTGACCCCCCCCTCCCCATCAGTAGTGATCAGTGTGACCCCCCCCTCCCCATCAGTAGTGATCAGTGTGACCCCCCTCCCCCATCAGTAGTGATCAGTGTGACCCCCCCTCCCCATCAGTAGTGATCAGTGTGACCCCCCCTCTCCCCATCAGTAGTGATCAGTGTGACCCCCCCTCCCCATCAGTAGTGATCAGTGTGACCCCCTCTCCCCATCAGTAGTGATCAGTGTGACCCCCCCCTCTCCCCATCGGTAATGATCAGTGTGACCCCCCCTCCCCATCAGTAGTGATCAGTGTGAACCCCCCCCATCAGTAGTGATCAGTGTGACCCCCCCCCCCCATCAGTAGTGATCAGTGTGACCCCCCCCCCCATCAGTAGTGATCAGTGTGACCCCCCCCCTCCCCATCAGTAGTGATCAGTGTGATCCTCCCCCTCCCCATCAGTAGTGATCAGTGTGACCCCCCCCTCCCCATCAGTAGTGATCAGTGTGATCCTCCCCCTCCCCATCAGTAGTGATCAGTGTGACCCCCCCCTCCCCATCAGTAGTAATCAGTGTGACCCCTCCTCCCCATCAGTAGTGATCAGTGTGACCCCTCCTCCCCATCAGTAGTGATCAGTGTGACCCCCCTCCCCATCAGTAGTGATCAGTGTGACCCCTCCTCCCCATCAGTAGTGATCAGTGTGACCCCCCTCTCCATCAGTAGTGATCAGTGTGATCCCCCCCTCTCCCCATCAGTAGTGATCAGTGTGACCCCCCCTCCCCATCAGTAGTGATCAGCGTGACCCCCCCCCTCTCCATCAGTAGTGATCAGTGTGACCCCCCCCTCCCCATCAGTAGTGATCAGTGTGACCCTCCCCTCTCCCCATCAGTAGTGATCAGTGTGACCCCCCCCCTCCCCATCAGTAGTGATCAGTGTGACCCCCCCTCCCCGATCAGTAGTGATCAGTGTGACCCCCCTCCCCCCATCAGTAGTGATCAGTGTGACCCCCCCTCCCCATCAGTAGTGATCAGTGTGACCCCCCTCCCCCCATCAGTAGTGATCAGTGTGACCCCCCCCCTCCCCATCAGTAGTGATCAGTGTGACCCCCCCTCCCCATCAGTAGTGATCAGTGTGACCCCCCCTTATCAGTAGTGATCAGTGTGACCCCCCCCTCCCCATCAGTAGTGATCAGTGTGACCCCCCCCTCCCCATCAGTAGTGATCAGTGTGACCCCCCCCTCCCCATCAGTAGTGATCAGTGTGACCCCCCCCTCCCCATCAGTAGTGATCAGTGTGACCCCCCCCCTCCCCCATCAGTAGTGATCAGTGTGACCCCCCCCTCTCCATCAGTAGTGATCAGTGTGACCCCCCCCTCCCCATCAGTAGTGATCAGTGTGACCCCCCCCTCAGTAGTGATCAGTGTGACCACCCTCCCCATCAGTAGTGATCAGTGTGACCCCCCTCCTCATCAGTAGTGATCAGTGTGACCCCCCCTCCCCATCAGTAGTGATCAGTGTGACCCCCCCCTCCCCCCATCAGTAGTGATCAGTGTGACCCCCCCTCCCCCCATCAGTAGTGATCAGTGTGACCCCCCCTCCCCATCAGTAGTGATCAGTGTGACCCCACCTCCCCATCAGTAGTGATCAGTGTGACCCCCCTCCCCATCAGTAGTGATCAGTGTGACCCCCCCCCCTCCCCATCAGTAGTGATCAGTGTGACCCCCCCTCCCCATCAGTAGTGATAAGTGTGACCCCCCTCCCCCCATCAGTAGTGATCAGTGTGACCCCCCCCTCCCCATCAGTAGTGATCAGTGTGACCCCCCTCCCCCCATCAGTAGTGATCAGTGTGACCCCCCCCCTCCCCATCAGTAGTGATCAGTGTGACCCCCCCCTCCCCATCAGTAGTGATCAGTGTGACCCCCCCCTCTCCCCATCAGTAGTGATCAGTGTGACCCCCCTCTCCCCATCAGTAGTGATCAGTGTGACCCCCCCTCTCCCCATCAGTAGTGATCAGTGTGACCCCCCCCTCCCCATCAGTAGTGATCAGTGTGACCCCCCTCCCCATCAGTAGTGATCAGTGTGACCCCCCCTCCCCATCAGTAGTGATCAGTGTGACCCCCCTCCCCCCATCAGTAGTGATCAGTGTGACCCCCCTCTCCCCATCAGTAGTGATCAGTGTGACCCCCCCTCCCCATCAGTAGTGATCAGTGTGACCCCCCCCCCTCCCCATCAGTAGTGATCAGTGTGACCCCCCCCTCCCCATCAGTAGTGATCAGTGTGACCCCCCTCCCCCCATCAGTAGTGATCAGTGTGACCCCCCCTCCCCATCAGTAGTGATCAGTGTGACCCCCCCCCCTCCCCATCAGTAGTGATCAGTGTGACCCCCCACTCCCCATCAGTAGTGATCAGTGTGACCCCCCCCCTCTCCCCATCAGTAGTGATCAGTGTGACCCCCCCCCTCCCCCCATCAGTAGTGATCAGTGTGACCCCCCCCTCTCCCCATCAGTAGTGATCAGTGTGACCCCCCCCCCCTCCCCATCAGTAGTGATCAGTGTGACCCCCCCCCTCCCCATCAGTAGTGATCAGTGTGACCCCCCTCCCCCCATCAGTAGTGATCAGTGTGACCCCCCCTCCCCATCAGTAGTGATCAGTGTGACCCCCCCCCTCCCCATCAGTAGTGATCAGTGTGACCCCCCCCCCTCCCCCCATCAGTAGTGATCAGTGTGACCCCCCCCCTCCCCATCAGTAGTGATCAGTGTGACCCCCCCTCCCCATCAGTAGTGATCAGTGTGACCCCCCTCCCCCCATCAGTAGTGATCAGTGTGACCCCCCCCCTCCCCATCAGTAGTGATCAGTGTGACCCCCCACTCCCCATCAGTAGTGATCAGTGTGACCCCCCCCTCTCCCCATCAGTAGTGATCAGTGTGACCCCCCCTCTCCCCATCAGTAGTGATCAGTGTGACCCCCCCCCATCAGTAGTGATCAGTGTGACCTTCCCCTCTCCCCATCAGTAGTGATCAGTGTGACCCCCCCCCCTCCCCCCATCAGTAGTGATCAGTGTGACCCCCCTCTCCCCATCAGTAGTGATCAGTGTGACCCCCCCTCCCCATCAGTAGTGATCAGTGTGACCTCCCCCCTCCCCATCAGTAGTGATCAGTGTGACCCCCCCTCCCCATCAGTAGTGATCAGTGTGACCCCCCCTCCCCATCAGTAGTGATCAGTGTGACCCCCCCCCTCCCCATCAGTAGTGATCAGTGTGACCCCCCCCCCTCCCCATCAGTAGTGATCAGTGTGACCCCCCCTCCCCATCAGTAGTGATCAGTGTGACCTCCCCCCCTCCCCCCATCAGTAGTGATCAGTGTGACCCCCCCTCCCCATCAGTAGTGATCAGTGTGACCTCCCCCCTCCCCATCAGTAGTGATCAGTGTGACCTCCCCCCTCCCCATCAGTAGTGATCAGTGTGACCCCCCCTCCCCATCAGTAGTGATCAGTGTGACCCCCCCATCAGTAGTGATCAGTGTGACCCCCCCTCCCCATCAGTAGTGATCAGTGTGACCCCCCCTCCCCATCAGTAGTGATAAGTGTGACCCCCCCTCCCCATCAGTAGTGATCAGTGTGACCCCCCCTCCCCCCATCAGTAGTGATCAGTGTGACCCCCCCTCCCCCCATCAGTAGTGATCAGTGTGACCCCCCCCCCCTCCCCATCAGTAGTGATCAGTGTGACCCCCCCATCAGTAGTGATCAGTGTGACCCCCCCTCCCCATCAGTAGTGATCAGTGTGACCCCCCTCCCCATCAGTAGTGATCAGTGTGACCCCCCTCCCCATCAGTAGTGATCAGTGTGACCCCCCTCCCCCCATCAGTAGTGATCAGTGTGCCCCCCTCCCCCCATCAGTAGTGATCAGTGTGATCCTCCTACGATCTGATAGTAGTCACGTGATAAATGCAGAGAGGACACCCCCCCCCCCCATCCCCCGCTCCGTGTCAGGAAGACTGCTGGGAGTTGCAGTTCCCCCAGGCTCGAGGTCACGTGTTATCCCCAGCTCTAAGCATATACTGTATAGAGCGGGGAATCTCCACCCAGCGCAGCCAGGGAGGGGCAGCCACCTCATTCCTCCAGCTCCGCAGCATGTCTATCCTGCTGCCCGGCCTCTATGGTGTTCTGCATGACGTTCAATACTCGGCTCTGTACTCTCTTGTTCTGGTGACGCTCTGTCCAGCGATCCCACCTCTGTGGTGTCAGGGAGACGCTCTATGCCGGCTGTCACTGGAGGATCTCACACTCTATGGTGAACTGTCTAGCCCGTGTTGTCGGTCTCTATGGTGTAAGGAGGAGGAGAGCCGGGGATGGCGGAGGAAGCGGCTGGGCCGGGAGCTGTGAGGAGGGAGCCCGTGATGGAGGACACCGAGTGACCGGCGACCAGGTGACCCTGACCCCCTGTATACTGCTTATAGTGACCCTGACCCCCTGTATACTGTATATAGTGATGGCTGACCCCCTGTATACTGTATATAGTGACGGCTCACCCCCCGTATACTGTATATAGTGACGGCTCCCCCCTGTATACTGTATATAGTGACGGCTCCCCCCCCCTGTATACTGTATATAGTGACGGCTCCCCCCTGTATACTGTATATAGTGACGGCTCCCCCCTGTATACTGTATATAGTGACGGCTCCCCCTGTATACTGTATATAGTGACCCTGACCCCCTGTATACTGTATATAGTGACGGCTGACCCCCCCTGTATACTGTATATAGTGACGGCTCACCCCCTGTATACTGTATATAGTGACGGCTCACCCCCTGTATACTGTATATAGTGACGGCTCACCCCCTGTATACTGTATATAGTGACGGCTCACCCCCTGTATACTGTATATAGTGACGGCTGACCCCCCCTGTATACTGTATATAGTGACGGCTCCCCCTGTATACTGTATATAGTGACGGCTCCCCCCTGTATACTGTATATAGTGACCCTGACCCCCTGTATACTGTATATAGTGACCCTGACCCCCTGTATACTGTATATAGTGACGGCTCCCCCCCTGTATACTGTATATAGTGACGGCTCCCCCCCTGTATACTGTATATAGTGACGGCTGACCCCCCCGTATACTGTATATAGTGACGGCTGACCCCCTGTATACTGTATATAGTGACGGCTCACCCCCCTGTATACTGTATATAGTGACGGCTCCCCCCTGTATACTGTATATAGTGACGGCTCCCCCTGTATACTGTATATAGTGACGGCTCCCCCCCTGTATACTGTATATAGTGACCCTGACCCCCTGTATACTGTATATAGTGACCCTGACCCCCTGTATACTGTATATAGTGACGGCTCACCCCCTGTATACTGTATATAGTGACGGCTCCCCCCTGTATACTGTATATAGTGACGGCTCCCCCCTGTATACTGTATATAGTGACGGCTCCCCCCCTGTATACTGTATATAGTGACGGCTCACCCCCTGTATACTGTATATAGTGACGGCTGACCCCCTGTATACTGTATATAGTGACTGCTCCCCCCCCCCTGTATACTGTATATAGTGACGGCTCCCCCCTGTATACTGTATATAGTGACGGCTCACCCCCTGTATACTGTATATAGTGACGGCTCACCCCCTGTATACTGTATATAGTGACGGCTGACCCCCTGTATACTGTATATAGTGACTGCTCCCCCCCCCCCTGTATACTGTATATAGTGACGGCTCCCCCCTGTATACTGTATATAGTGACGGCTCACCCCCCTGTATACTGTATATAGTGACGGCTCCCCCCCGTATACTGTATATAGTGACGGCTCCCCCCCCCTGTATACTGTATATAGTGACGGCTCACCCCTGTATACTGTATATAGTGACGGCTCACCCCTGTATACTGTATATAGTGACGGCTCCCCCCCCCGTATACTGTATATAGTGACGGCTCACCCCCTGTATACTGTATATAGTGACCCTGACCCCCTGTATACTGCATATATTGACGGCTCACCCCCCTGTATACTGTATATAGTGACGGCTCCCCCCCGTATACTGTATATAGTGACGGCTCCCCCCCCGTATACTGTATATAGTGATGGCTCACCCCCCTGTATACTGTATATAGTGACGGCTCCCCCCCCCCCTGTATACTGTATATAGTGACGGCTCCCCCCCCGTATACTGTATAGAGTGACTGCTCACCCCCGTATACTGTATAGAGTGACGGCTCACCCCCGTATACTGTATAGAGTGACGGCTCACCCCCGTATACTGTATAGAGTGACGGCTCACCCCCGTATACTGTATAGAGTGACGGCTCACCCCCGTATACTGTATAGAGTGACGGCTCACCCCCCGTATACTGTATAGAGTGTCGGCTCACCCCCCCGTATACTGTATTTAGTGACGGCTCACCCCCGTATACTGTATAGAGTGACGGCTCACCCCCCGTATACTGTATATAGTGACGGCTGACCCCCCGTATACTGTATATAGTGATGGATCACCCCCCTGTATACTGTATATAGTGACGGCTCACCCCCCTATACTGTATATAGTGACGGCTCCCCCCCGTATACTGTATAGAGTGACGGCTCACCCCCCCCGTATACTGTATAGAGTGACGGCTCACCCCCCCCCGTATACTGTATAGAGTGACGGCTCACCCCCCCGTATACTGTATAGAGTGACGGCTCACCCCCCCGTATACTGTATATAGTGACGGCTCCCCCCTGTATACTGTATAGAGTGACGGCTCACCCCCGTATACTGTATAGAGTGACGGCTCACCCCCGTATACTGTATAGAGTGACGGCTCACCCCCGTATACTGTATAGAGTGACGGCTCACCCCCGTATACTGTATAGAGTGACGGCTCACCCCCCGTATACTGTATAGAGTGTCGGCTCACCCCCCCGTATACTGTATTTAGTGACGGCTCACCCCCGTATACTGTATAGAGTGACGGCTCACCCCCCGTATACTGTATATAGTGACGGCTGACCCCCCGTATACTGTATATAGTGATGGATCACCCCCCTGTATACTGTATATAGTGACGGCTCACCCCCCTATACTGTATAGAGTGACGGCTGACCCCCCGTATACTGTATAGAGTGTCGGCTCACCCCCCGTATACTGTATATAGTAACGGCTCACCCCCCCCCCCCCCCCCCCCCCCCCCGTATTCTGTATATAGTGACGGCTCCCCCCCGTATACTGTATAGAGTGACGGCTCACCCCCCCCCCGTATACTGTATAGAGTGACGGCTCACCCCCCCCCCCCCGTATACTGTATAGAGTGACGGCTCACCCCCCCGTATACTGTATAGAGTGACGGCTCCCCCCGTATACTGTATAGAGTGACGGCTCCCCCCGTATACTGTATAGAGTGACGGCTGACCCCCCGTATACTGTATAGAGTGTCGGCTCACCCCCCGTATACTGTATATAGTAACGGCTCACCCCCCCCCCCCCCCCCCCGTATACTGTATAGAGTGACGGCTCACCCCCCCCCGTATACTGTATAGAGTGACGGCTCACCCCCCCGTATACTGTATAGAGTGACGGCTCACCCCCCCGTATACTGTATAGAGTGACGGCTCACCCCCCCGTATACTGTATAGAGTGACGGCTCACCCCCCGTATACTGTATAGAGTGACGGCTCACCCCCCCCCCCCTGTATACTGTATAGAGTGACGGCTCCCCCCGTATACTGTATAGAGTGACGGCTCCCCCTGTATACTGTATATAGTGACGGCTCCCCCCCCCTGTATACTGTATATAGTGACCCTGACCCCCCGTATACTGTATAGAGTGACGGCTCACCCCCGTATACTGTATAGAGTGACGGCTGACCCCCCGTATACTGTATAGAGTGTCGGCTCACCCCCCGTATACTGTATAGAGTGACGGCTCACCCCCCCGTATACTGTATATAGTGACGGCTCACCCCCCGTATACTGTATAGAGTGACGGGTCACCCCCCATATACTGTATAGAGTGTCGGCTCACCCCCCGTATACTGTATAGAGTGTCGGGGGAGCCCCCCTCCCCATTGCTGTCGCTGTGTGTCTGTGCCAGGATCATATAAGTGGTGATGACCTCGGGAGGTCATGTGACTGGGGGTTGTGTCACATGATGCTAGACTCATGTTTGTTGCGCAATCTCCCTGTTGCTGGAAGAGACAATCTCCAGCCATGAGACGCCAGAGCCATTATCTGCTGGGGAAGTAACAGGATCTGGGCCCAAGAGCTTACAGTCTGTCATCAAAACAGGCAGCTGTCAATCAATGAGAATTATATCCACTAGGTTATCATCTACATATGGGGGGGGCCCGGGAGCTTACACTCTAGCTGTATGATGGGGGGGACTGAGCCCGGGAGCTTACACTCTAGCTGTATGATGGGGGGGACTGAGCCCGGGAGCTTACACTCTAGCTGTGTGATGGGGGGGACTGAGCCCGGGAGCTTACACTCTAGCTGTGTGATGGGGGGGACTGAGCCCGGGAGCTTACACTCTAGCTGTGTGATGGGGGGGACTGAGCCCGGGAGCTTACACTCTAGCTGTGTGATGGGGGGGACTGAGCCCGGGAGCTTACACTCTAGCTGTGTGATGGGGGGGGCTGGGCCCGGGAGCTTACACTCTAGCTGTATGATGGGGGGGACTGAGCCCGGGAGCTTACACTCTAGCTGTGTGATGGGGGGGGGGGGCTGGGCCCGGGAGCTTACACTCTAGCTGTGTGATGGGGGGGGGCGGGGCTGGGCCCGGGAGCTTACACTCTAGCTGTATGATGGGGGGGACTGAGCCCGGGAGCTTACACTCTAGCTGTGTGATGGGGGGGGGGGGGGGGAGGCTGAGCCCGGGAGCTTACACTCTAGCTGTATGATGGGGGGGGGGACTGAGCCTGGAAGCTTACACTCTAGCTGTATGATGGGGGGGGGGACTGGGCCCGGGAGCTTACACTCTAGCTGTATGATGGGGGGGACTGAGCCCGGGAGCTTACACTCTAGCTGTGTGATGGGGGGGGGGGGGGGGGGGGCTGGGCCCGGGAGCTTACACTCTAGCTGTGTGATGGGGGGGGGCGGGGCTGGGCCCGGGAGCTTACACTCTAGCTGTATGATGGGGGGGACTGAGCCCGGGAGCTTACACTCTAGCTGTGTGATGGGGGGGGGGGGCTGAGCCCGGGAGCTTACACTCTAGCTGTATGATGGGGGGGGCTGAGCCCGGGAGCTTACACTCTAGCTGTGTGATGGGGGGGGGGGGGCTGAGCCCGGGAGCTTACACTCTAGCTGTATGATGGGGGGGGGCTGAGCCCGGGAGCTTACACTCTAGCTGTGTGATGGGGGGGGGGCTGAGCCCGGGAGCTTACACTCTAGCTGTGTGATGGGGGGGGGGGGGGGTCTAAGCCCGGGAGCTTACACTCTAGCTGTATGATGGGGGGGGCTGAGCCCGGGAGCTTACACTCTAGCTATGTAATGGGGGGGGGGGGGGTCTAAGCTCGGGAGCTTACACTCTAGCTGTGTGATGGGGGGGGCTGAGCCCGGGAGCTTACACTCTAGCTGTGTGATGGGGGGGCTAAGCTCGGGAGCTTACACTCTAGCTGTGTGATGGGGGGGGGGGCTGAGCCCGGGAGCTTACACTCTAGCTGTATGATGGGGGGGGCTGAGCCCGGGAGCTTACACTCTAGCTGTGTGATGGGGGGGGCTGAGCCCGGGAGCTTACACTCTAGCTGTGTGATGGGGGGGGCTGAGCCCGGGAGCTTAAACTCTAGCTGTGTGATGGGGGGGGGGGCTGGGCCCGGGAGCTTACACTCTAGCTGTGTGATGGGGGGGGCTAAGCTCGGGAGCTTACACTCTAGCTGTATGATGGGGGGGCTGAGCCCGGGAGCTTACACTCTAGCTATGTAATGGGGGGGGGGGTCTAAGCTCGGGAGCTTACACTCTAGCTGTGTGATTGGGGGGGGGGGGGGGGGGCTGAGCCCGGGAGCTTACACTCTAGCTGTGTGATGGGGGGGGTCTAAGCTCGGGAGCTTACACTCTAGCTGTGTGATGGGGGGGGGGGGGCTGGGCCCGGGAGCTTACACTCTAGCTGTGTGATGGGGGGGGCTAAGCTCGGGAGCTTACAGTCTGATCCCTGTAGACGGCATCCGCTCTGGATGGAGGTAGCGGCTGTAGTCGCGCTCTAGACCTGTCTGACATGTTTGCTTTGTGTGACGCTTTCGTCATTGTCCGGACGCCGCTGTGGTCTCAGGTGTCACTCAGTTTCCATGTAACATTATTCCTGCAGCTTTCTTCTTGTGCGTTGTCCGGTGCTCTTCCTGCCCGGGGCCCGTCCTCCACCATAGAGCAGTCAGGGTAGTGGCTACCCCCCCGATCAGGTTCCTTATCTCTCCTCCTCGTATATATGGCGGGGGCCGGTATCTACACCTCCTTGGGCGTTACCCGCAGCGCTCTCTTCTGATATTGGCGTCGCATGGGGTGATCTTTCCTCACGTTGTCATTGCACAGGGCGCTCTCTTCACATGTTGGCGTTGCACGGGGCACTCTCTCCTGACATTGATGTCACATGGGCACTCTCCTCACGTTGGCATGGCATGTGGCGCTCTTTCTTCACAATGCCGTTGCACGGGGCGCTCTCTCCTGACGATGTCACACGGGCACTCTCCTCATGTTTGCGTCGCACGGGGCGCTCTCTCCCCTCACGTTGGTGTCACACGGGGCACTCTTTCCTGACGTTGATGTCACATGGGGCGCTCTCTACTCACGCTGACGTCGCACAGGGTGCTCTCTACATGCGCTGGCGTTGTACGGGGTGCACTCTCCCTTCACGTTTGTGTCACACGTGGCACTCTCTTCTCACGTTTGCGTCCTCTCCGTTCCCCAGTATGATGTCTGCTGACTCACCATCTTTCACCTCTTCCTTTTCCAGATCTGACTTTCGTGCTGAGACGGAGGATGGGTGACACCATGGTAGAGCCAGCATCAGTCAAACCCTGTGAGCAGACGGCCATAGCAGGCGGCGGGAGCCCCCTGGGTGTCATCACGGAGGACGTGGTCTCTCTGGTCATAGATCCGGATGTGGCGCAGAAAGCATGCGAGGACGTCCTAGAGAAGGTGAAGCTGATGCACGGCTCGTCCTCGGACAGCCTCGACAAGGCCGGGGTCCCTGAGCAGACCACCAACGGAGAATCTGAGATCACCAGCACCAAAATCTATGAAGAGGACGAGACCGTGACCGACATCAACAGCGTGAAGAACGCTCGGCGGAGGCAGAAGAATAACTCGGCCAAGCAGTCGTGGCTCCTGCGCCTCTTTGAGTGTAAGCTCTTTGACATTTCTATGGCCATCTCGTACCTCTATAACTCCAAGGAGCCCGGTGTGCAGGCCTACATTGGCAACCGCCTCTTCTACTTCCGAAATGAGGACGTGGACTTCTATCTGCCCCAGCTCCTCAACATGTACATCCACATGGACGAGGACGTAGGCGACGCCATAAAGCCGTACGTGGTGCACCGCTGCCGGCAGAGCATCAACTTCTCGCTGCAGTGCGCCTGGCTCCTGGGGGCCTACTCCTCCGACATGCACATCTCCACGCAGCGTCATTCCCGAGGGACCAAGCTGCGCAAACTCATCCTGTCCGACGAGCTGAAGCCGGCTCACAAGAAGCGTGAGCTGCCCCCGCTCAGCCTGGCCCCCGACACCGGCCTGTCCCCCTCCAAGAGAACCCACCAGAGATCCAAGTCTGACGCCACCGCCAGCATCAGCCTCAGCAGCAACCTGAAGAGGACGGCGAGTAACCCCAAGGTGGAGAACGATGACGAGGTGAGGCCACATGGGGAGGTGTGTGCTGGTACAAGTGTGTGCAACTATGGGTGACCCCCTCCCCGAGTGTGTAGCAGTGGGGGACTCCCCCCCTCCCCCCCCGAGTGTGTGCAGTTATAGGTGAACCCCTTCCCTCCCCCTCCCTGAGTGTGTGCAGCTATGGGTGACCCCCTTCCCTCCCCGAGTGTGTGCAGCTGTGGGGGACCCCCCCCCCCCCCCCCCCCCCGAGAGTGTGTGCTGCTACGGAAACAACCCAACCCCCCCAGGGATCAGGGGGTGGGGCCGAGCTGTGGGCCCTGGTGCGAGGAGTGGGGCCGGGCTGGGTGCCTTGGTGGGGAGGGGTGGGGCCGAGCTGGGGGTCCATTAATGGTATTGTTTGGGGGGGGGGGGGTCACATGTAAGGGGGTGTCATGGACATATATGTTGTGGCCCCCCGCATGGCTCCTCTCTGTGCTTCGTTGAGCTGTTCCTCTCTGTTATCAGCCACCTTGGATAGTCCAGCATGGAGGAGTGCTGTATATTTCGTCTGCCTCTTTGCTCTGTGTTTGCCATCCACATGATCGGTGGTGAACTGCAGTACCAGACACAGTCTATGGGGGCGCTATCTCCTCTTCCCCCCTGAAGCCTCCCAGAATTATCTTCAGTTCTGCTTGTAACCTTTCCTTACAGGTTTAGTGATTATTGTTACTGATCGGTTACTATGTGCCCCTGTTCCTTGGGGGAGGGGCCTGGGCTGATGATGATGTCATAATAACCTGAGCTGCTAAACCTCTCCCTTTCTCTCCCCGCACCCCTATTCCCTCCTCCCAGGACCTCTCCTCCAGCTCGGAAAGCCTCGATAGGTCGTTCTCCTCCGTAAGTCACGCTCTCTATGTAGTCGGCTGAGGGTCTTACTGGCTTCTTCTCTCCGATCAGCATTTCCTCCCCGCAGCCCCCGACCCCGCATGCAGAGGGCACCAGGAGCAAAGAGAAGGGTTAGAAAGTTAGAACTGAAGATATCTGAGCAATCCCAACTCTGACATCACCATTTACTGGTGATGACGTCATCACTGCCTGCTGTCTCAGCTTTACTGGTGATGATGTCATCATTACCTGCTGTCTCAGCTTGACTGGTGATGATGTCATCATTACTTGCTGTCTCAGCTTTACTGGTGATGATGTCATCATTACCTGCTGTCTCAGCTTTACTGGTGATGACGTCATCAATACCTGATGTCTCAGCTTTACTGGTGATGATGTCATCATTACCTGCTGTCTCAGCTTTACTGGTGATGATGTCATCATTACCTGCTGTCTCAGCTTTACTGGTGATGATGTCACCTTTGCCTTGTATCAGTGTTCTGTGATGTCATAATTGCCTGGAATTGCAGCTTCCCAGGTGATGTTGTCATCGTGGCTTTTCCTGGCATCCTCTGCTAGTCAGCCTCATGTCTTGTGTCTGCTGCCAGTCGTGCACCGTGCATGTTGCGTTCCGCTATGGCTGCATGTGAGGACATAGTGTGGCGGGATAGCAGCGCCAGTGTGGGGCCCCCTCCAGCCACCAAGGATGCCAGTCACAGGGCATGAGGGGTGACCTGTATCTATGACTCCACCATATGGGACTGCAGGGCTGTGGAGTTGGTAAGCCGCAGCTCCGACTCTACTACTCCGACTCCACTGCCCTGCGTGACTCTGCCCACTCATCTGGACTTGGTTCCATGGTGCTGGTGGTCGGGAACCTTCTCTCCGGCCCTGCGCCCCGGCCTTCCCCCCCCTGTTACCCACCAGCATGGCTACCGGGCAGAGGAAATGCTGCTTCTCTATAGAATGTGATTCCTGGTGGAGAATGGCGACCAATTATGGTGTACTTCTGTCTCTGTTCTCCTTCGTACTGTCATCTGTCTTGACTGATGTGGATTCCCCATGATGAGGCCGGTGGGGTCACTCTCTGGCCCCTTATGTTCATGGGCCTCTCTGCATAGTGTCATGGATGAGGGACAGAGAAAACAAGAGCTGACAATCTGAAATGTACCAGGGAGTGGGGAGGGATGGGTACCGAGTTGGGGGGAGGGATGGGTACCGAGTTGGGGGGAGGGACGGGTACAGAGTTGGGGGGAGGGACGGGTACAGAGTTGGGGGGAGGGACGGGTACAGAAGTGGGACGGGCAGGATACACAGGTGGGGGAAGGGATGGGTACACAGGCTATGGGAAGGGACGGGTACACAGGCTATGGGAAGGGACGGGTACACAGGCTGGGGGGAGGGACGGGTACAGAGGTGGGACAGGCAGGATACACAAGCTGGGGGGAGGGATGGGTACACAGGCTGGGGGGAGGGACGGGTACAGAGGTGGGACGGGCAGGATACACAAGCTGGGGGGAGGGATGGGTACACAGGCTATGGGAAGGGACGGGTACACAGGCTGGGGGGAGGGACGGGTACAGCGGTGGGATGGGCAGGATACACAGGCTGGCGAGAGGGATGGGTACAGAGGTGGGACAGGCAGGGTACCGAGGCTGGTGGGAGGGACGGGTAAAGAGGTAGGACGGGCAGGGTACCGAGGCTGGCGAGAGGGACGGGTACAGAGGTGAATTGGGCAGCGTACCTAGGCTGGCGAGAGGGACGGGTACAGAGGTGGGTTGGGCAGGGTACCGAGGCTGGTGGGAGGGACTGGTACAGAGTCTGGGGGGAGGGATGGGTACACAGGTGGGGGAGGAAAGGGTACACAGGCTGGGAGAAGGGACGGGTAAAGAGGCTAGGGGGAGAGACAGGTACAGAGGCTGGGGAGGGTACAGAGGCGGGGGGAGGGACGGGTACAGAGGTGGGGGGAGTGATGGGTACAGAGGTGGGACCGGCAGGGAACAGAGGCTGTGGAGAGGGATGGGTACAGAGGCTGAGGGGAGGGACCGGTGCAGAGGTGGGACAGGCAGGGTACAGAGGCTATGGGGAGGGCCTGGTACAGAGGTGGGACTGGCAGGGTACAGAGTTGTATGTCAGAGGTGGGGCGGGCAGGGTACACAGGTGGGGAGGGCAGGGTACAGAGTTGTATGTAAGAGGTGGGGCGGGCTGGGTACAGAGGTGGGGAGGGCAGGGTACAGAGTTGTATGTAAGAGGTGGGGCGGGCTGGGTACAGAGGTGGGGCAGGCAGGGTACAGGGGCACAGAGTTGGGATGTCCAGGGACAGATTCAGTTCCTGTCCCCAGCAGGTGAGTGCTTGGGGTGTAGTCTTTGTTAGGTGGGTTTTGCCACTGATTTCGATGTTGGTCTTGGTATCAGGGAGCCTAGCAGGACTTTTGGGACCCTCTGTTTCTCATTTGAGTCCCATGTTGCTGTCTTCCCACCTCAGCCTGTCCGGCTTGCCCCAGAGAGGGAGTTCATCAAGTCTCTGATGGCCATTGGAAAAAGACTGGCCACCCTACCCACCAAGGAGCAGAAGACTCAGCGCCTCATCTCTGAACTGTCACTGCTCAACCACAAACTGCCGGCCCGGGTCTGGCTTCCCACCGCCGGCTTCGACCACCATGTTGTCCGCGTGCCCCACACTCAGGCAGTCGTCCTGAACTCCAAGGATAAGGTGGGTAATCCTGGCAGCTGTTCTTATTGGTCACTCCATCAGTGATCAACACGCACAAGGGTGACTGTTTTACCTTTGTTCTAGGCTCCGTATTTAATCTATGTGGAAGTTCTAGAGTGCGAGAACTTTGAGACCTCCATGGTTCCAGCAAGGATTCCAGAAAATCGGATCCGCAGTACACGCTCAGTGGAGAACCTTCCGGAGTGTGGTATCACCCATGAGCAGAGGGCCAGCAGCTTCACCACTGTGCCCAACTATGATAATGATGATGAGGCCTGGTCGGTGGATGATATTGGGGAGCTGCAGGTGGAGGTGAGTTTCACCCTTTGGATCATCTTCATCTTGGTGTATTTTCTTCTCCTTCTCTGTCTGTGTGCATTGTCTTTTCCTCTTCTGTCTTGGTGCATTGTCTCCTCCTCCTCCTCCATCTTTGTGTGTGGTGTCTTCCTTCTCTGTTCATTTTTATTTTTCTCTGCCTTGGTTCATTTCTTCTTCTCTGCCCTGGTTCATTTCCTTTTCTCATCCTACTCCACCTTGACTGGCTGTCTTTGTCTAGTTCTCCACTTCCTCCTCAGCTTTGATTCATTGTGGTCTTCTCCTCCTCAGTCTTGGTTAGGCTAGGTTCACACTGCGTTTTCAGCATCCGTTTAACGGATCCGTTTTTTTTTAACGTCCAGAAAAATAGGGTCAGCAACGTTTTTTTGTCCGTTTTGGTCCGTCAAAAAAAAACGGATCCGTTTTTTTTTTATAATGGAAGTCAATGGAAAAACGGATGCACACAAATGAATCCGTTTTTTGCAATCCGTTTTTCATGCGTTTTTTGCAAAAAACGGATGCGTTAAACGGATACTGAAAACGCAGTGTGAACCTAGCCTTAGCTGTCTTTTTTTATCCACTTTCTTCTCTGCCTTGGTGCGCTGTCATCATCTCCTCCTCTGCCTTATGCCCCTATTCCACGAGTCGTTTGGAGGAGCAAACGAGCGCTATTAGCGCTCGTTTGCTCCTCGTTCCCCGCTCGCTGCCGCCGCTATTGTTGAAACTGCTGTTGTTGTCGTCTTGTCTTCGTCCTCCTCGTTCACTGTCTTCTGCTCATCCGCCTTGGTTCATTGTGGTCCATTCCTCCCCAGTCTTGGCTATGTCTTCTTATCCACCATCTCCTTGTTTCATTGTTACCGTCACCTTCGTTGTTGTCATTGTCTTGTCCTCTGCCTTGGTTTGTTGTGGACTTCCCCTCCACCTTCCTTCGTTGTGTTCTTCTCTTTCACTGTCTTGGTTAGTTGTCTTCTATAGGCCCTATTCCAACGAACGATTATCGGCTGTATTTGGCCAATATCGACCGTTACGGCCGATAATCGTCCGGTGGAATAGAAGGCAGTGATCATCCGTCATCAATCATGTCGGCTGATCTTTGCTGTCGTTTGTCTTTCAACATGTTGAAGACTCCCTCTTGGGATGTTTTGTTTGCAATGGGAGATGTTTTGTAAAAACTTTTTCAGTAAAAAAATTTTGATAAAAAAAAAACATGTTAAAAGACAAACGACTGTGATAGCAGAGATCTGCTGCTGTCGCTCCGTGACATAGGAGGCAGCAGACCGCCACTATCCTTCATGGGCTGGCCTAACGATCAGCGATCACCCGGGCAGCCCCCCTGCAGCTCCCCGTGGTTCCTCCCACAGTCACCCGCTTGCTTCTGCCGTTTGTAATAGAGCTGACAGCGCTCATTTGCTCCTCATAGTCGGCCTGTGGAATAGGGGCTTTATCCACCTTCTCCTATGCCTTGGTTTGTTGTTGTCATCTTCTCCTCCTCTGCTTTAGTTTTTTTGTTGTTGTCGTTTTCTCCTCCTTTGCCTTGAATTGTCGTCTTTTGTATTCTTTTTTTTCTTCTAGCTTGGTTCCTTGTCGTCTTTTCCTCCTCCTCCATCTTCGTTTGTTGTCTTCTCCTTCTCCACCTTTGTTCTTTGTTGTTGTCTCCTCCTTCACCTTCATTCGCTGTTGTTTTCTTCTAATGGTTCAGCTTGAGTTTGTTGTTGTCTTCTCCTCTGCCTTGGTTTGCTGTCGTCGTCATCTTCTCCTCTGCCTTGGTTCATTGTCGTCTCCTCCTACTCAGCCTTCAATAGTTGTTGTAGTTGTCTTCTCTTCTGCTTGTTCATTGTTGTCTTCTCCTCTGCCTTGGTTCCTTGTCATGTTCTCCTCCTCCGCCTTGGTTCATTGTCATCTACGTTTGTTGGTTGTCAACTTGTCATGTTTGACGTCTCCTCCTCCTCGGTTCATAGTCTTTTCTTCCTCCTCCTCCTTGGTTCATTGTCTTATATTGTTCACCCTATAGCTCCCGGAGCTCCACACCAACAGCTGTGACAACATCTCACAGTTCTCTGTGGACAGCATCACCAGCCAGGAGAGCAAGGAGCCAGTGTTCATTGCTGCGGGGGACATCCGGTGAGCAGCTTAGCATGTTGAGGGGTGGGGTATGTGTTGATGGTGGACCACCTGACTGGGGTCTTCATCCTTACAGGCGCCGACTCTCAGAGCAGCTTGCTCACACACCAACCACCTTTCGGAGGGATCCCGAGGACCCGTCTGCTGTGGCACTTAAGGAGCCGTGGCAGGAGAAAGTCAGGTGTGTGACTTGGGGGGGCAGGGGGGGGGGGGTGAGGGTGCTTTTTTCTGTATCTGGGGCGGTCTTTCTGTGTGGGGGAGGGGCTTGTCTCTGTATCTGTGGCGGTCTTTCTGTGTGTGGGAGGGGCTTGTCTCTGTATCTGGGGTGGTCTTTCTGTGTGTGGGGGGGGGCTTGTCTCTGTATCTGGGGGCGGTCTTTCTCTGTGCGGGGGAGGGGTTTGTCTCTGTATCTGATGAGGTATTTCTCTGGGGGAGGGGCTTGTCTCTGTATCTGGGGCGGTCTTTCTCTGTGGGGGGCGAGGCTTCTCTCTGTATCTGGGGAGAGGCTTGTCTCTGTATCTGAGGCTGTCTTTCTCTTTGAGGGAGGGGCTTGTCTTTTTCTGTGGGGGAGGGGCTTGTCTCTATCTGGGGCAGCCTTTCTCTGTGGGGGAGGGGTTTGTCTCTGTATCTGATGAGGTATTTCTCTGTATCTGGGGCAGTCTTTCTCTGTGGGGGAGGGACTTGTCTCTGTATATGGGGAGGGGTTTGTCTGTATCTGATGAGGTATTTCTCTGGGGGATGGGCTTGTCTCTGTATCTGGGGCAGTCTTTCTCTGTGGGGGAGGGGCTTGTCTCTGTATCTGGGGCAGTCTTTCTCTTTGGGGGAGGGACTTGTCTCTATATGGGGAGGGGTTTGTCTCTGTATCTGATGAGGTATTTCTCTGGGGGAGGGGCTTGTCTCTGTATCTGGGGCAGTCTTTCTCTGTGGGGGAGGGACTTGTCTCTGTATATGGGGAGGGGTTTGTCTCTGTATCTGATGAGTTATTTCTCTGGGAGAGGGGCTTGTCTCTGTATCTGGGGCAGTCTTTCTCTGTGGGGGAGGGGCTTGTCTCTGTATCTGGGGCAGTCTTTTTCTGTGGGGGAGGGACTTGTCTCTGTATATGGGGAGGGGTTTGTCTCTGTATCTGATGAGGTATTTCTCTGGGTGAGGGGCTTGTCTCTGTATCTGGGGCAGTCTGTATCTGAAGCGGTCTTTGTGGGGGAGGGGCTTGTTCGTATCTGAAGCTGTTTTTCTCTGTGGGGGAGGGCTTGTCTCTATCTGGGGCAGTCTTTCTCTGTGGGGGAGGGGCTTGCCTCTGTATCTGGGGCGGTCTATGTGTGGGGGAGGGGCTTGTCTCTGTATCTGGGGCGGTCTTTCTCTGTGCGGGAGGGGCTTGTCTCTGTATCTGGGGTGGTCTTTCTCTGTGGGGGAGGCGCTTGTCTCTGTATCTGGGGCAGTCTGTATCTGGTGAGAGGCTTGTCACTGTATCTGGGGTGGTCTTTCTCTCTGGGGGAGGGGCTTGTCTCTGTATCTGGGGCGGTCTTTCTCTGTGGGGGAGGGGCTTGTCTCTGTATCTGGGGCGGTCTTTCTCTGTGGGGGAGGGGCTTGTCTCTGTATCTGGGGCGGTCTTTGTGGGGGAGGGGCTTGTTTCTGTATCTGGGGCAGTCTTTCTCTGTGGGGGAGGGGCTTGTCTCTGTATCTGGGGTGGTCTTTCTCTGTGGAGGAGGCGCTTGTCCCTGTATCTGGTGAGAGGCTTTTCACTATCTGGGGCGGTCTTTCTTTGTGGGGGAGGGGCATCAGCACATTTATTAAATTATGAGCGGCTCATTTGCTGGACTCTTCTCAGGAGGATTCGGGAGGGGTCTCCCTATGGACACTTCCCCAACTGGAGACTTCTGTCCGTCATAGTGAAGTGTGGTGACGACCTCAGGCAGGAGCTGCTGGCGTACCAGGTCCTCAAACAGCTGCAGGTCAGTATGCGCCCCCTGCTGGAGCCCTGCGGGACTACCCGCTCAGAGCCTCCTCTCCTGGAGACCGAGCGGGTATATGTATAATATATATTATATACTATTACAGTATAGGGGGGACGTGTCCATAGGGAATATCATTCATCCAGCACACACTCTCTCTCTCTCTCTCTCTCTCTCTCTCTCTCTCTCTCTCTGGCAGTCGATCTGGGAGACGGAGCGCGTTCCTCTGTGGATCCGGCCTTACAAGATCCTGGTGATCTCGGCGGACAGCGGGATGATTGAGCCGGTGGTGAATGCCGTCTCCATACATCAGGTGAAGAAGCAGTCACAGCTCTCGCTGCTGGATTATTTCCTCCAGGAACACGGCAGCTGCACCACCGAGGCGTTCCTCACCGCACAACGCAACTTTGTGCAGAGCTGCGCCGGGTACTGCCTGGTGTGCTACCTGCTGCAGGTCAAAGACAGGTGAGAAGGGCCCAGGCCCACAGGGTGAGGCCAGCCAGTGAGAGACATTGCAGGGCCAACATGACAACTAACCATACAGGACTGTGAAACCTGGTGGAGGCCTCCAGGGGGCGGGGCTTAAGAGTGGAGGCCTCCAGGGAAGCAGCTTGAAAGGGGAGTTCTGCATGGGGCGGGGCTTGGGGGGGAGCTCTGGAGGGGGCAAGGCTTGATAGGGGAGGTCTGAAGGGGGTGGGGCTTGAGAGGGAAGGACTGCAGGGGGCAAGGCTTGAGAGGGGAGGACTGCAGGGGACAAGGCTTGATAGGGGAGGTCTGGAGGGGGTGGGGCTTGAGAGGGGAGGACTGCAGGGGGCAAGGCTTGAGAGGGGAGGACTGCAGGGGGCAAGGCTTGAGAGGGGAGGACTGCAGGGGGCAAGGCTTGAGAGGGGAGGACTGCAGGGGGCAAGGCTTGATAGGGGAGGTCTGAAGGGGTGGGGCTTGAGAGGGGAGGACTGCAGGGGGCAAGGCTTGAGAGGAGAGGTCTGGAGGGGGACGGGGTTGAGAGGAGAGGTCTACAGGGGGCTGGGCCTTAGAGGGGAGGAATGCGTGGGAGAAGCCTTAGAGGGGAGAACTGCAGAAGGGAGGACTGAGGGGACAGGGCCTTAAAGGGGTTATCCAGTGCTACAAAAACATGGCCACTTTTCCCCCTACTGTTGTCTCCAGTTTGGGTGCAGGTTTTGAAAATCAGTTCCATTGAAGTAAATGGAGCTTAATTGCAAACTGCACCTGAACTGGAGACAACAGTAGGGGAAAAGTGGCCATGTTTTTGTAGCGTTGGAGAACCCCTTTAAAGCGAAAGACTGCTGGGGGCTGGGCCTTAGAGGGGAAGACTGCTGGGGGGCTGGGCCTTAGAGGGGAAGACTGCTGGGGGCTGGGCCTTAGAGGGGAAGACTGCTGGGGGCTGGGCCTTAGAGGGGAAGACTGCTGGGGGCTGGGCCTTAGAGGGGAAGACTACTGGGGGCTGGGCCTTATAGGGGAAGACTGCTGGGGGCTGGGCCTTAGAGGGGAAGACTGCTGGGGGCTGGGCCTTAGAGGGGAAGACTGCTGGGGGCTGGGCCTTAGAGGGGAAGACTGCTGGGGGCTGGGCCTTAGAGGGGAAGACTGCGGAGGCTCGGGTGTTGCTGGTGTATAAATCTCCTTTCTATTCCCCAGGCACAATGGGAACATTCTCCTGGATGCTGAGGGCCACATCATACACATAGATTTTGGCTTCATCCTCTCCAGTTCTCCCCGGAACCTTGGATTTGAGACGTCTGCATTCAAGCTGACCGCAGAGTTTGTGGATGTGAGTGAGTCTCATGCCTCATGTGGTGGTCCCAGTACTTTTCAGTACAAAAAACGGGACTGCTGTGAGTTTACTGTTATCGCCAGGGGACGGGGCTGTGACTACCTCTCTATACACAGGATATACACGGGGTGGGGCTGTGACTACCTCTCTATACACAGGATATACACGGGGTGGGGCTGTGACTACCTCTCTATACACAGGATATACACGGGGTGGGGCTGGGACTACCTCTATACACAGGATATACACGGGGCGGGGCTGTGACTACCTCTCTATACACAGGATATACAGGGGCGGGGCTGTGACTACCTCTATACACAGGATATACACGGGGCGGGGCTGTGACTACCTCTCTATACACATGATATAAAGGGGGCGGGGCTGTGACTACCTCTATACACAGGATATACAGGAAGCGGGGCTGTGACTACCTCTCTATACACACGATATACAGGGGGCGGGGCTGTGACTACCTCCCTATACACGATATACAGGGGGCGGGGCTGTGACTACCTCTCTATACACAGGATATACACGGGGCGGGCCTGTGACTACCTCTCTATACACGATATACAAGGGGCGGGGCTGTGACTACCTCTCTATACACAGGATATAGAGGGGGGGACGGCTGTGACTACCTCCCTATATGCATAATATAATGGGGGCGGGACTGTGACTACCTCTCTATACACAGGATATACAGGGGGCGGGGCTTCGACTACCTCTCTGTACACAGGATATTATGGGGGGGAGGCCTGTGACTACCTCTCTGTACACATGATATACAGGAGGCGGTGCTGTGACTACCTCTCTATACACATGATATACAGGGGGCGGGGCTGTGACTACCTCTCTATACACAAGATATACAGGGGGCGGGGCTTCGACTACCTCTCTATACACAGGATATTATGGGGGGGAGGCCTGTGACTACCTCTCTATACACGATATACAGGGGGGCGGTGCTGTGACTACCTCTCTATACACATGATATACAGGGGGCGGAGATGTGGCTACCTCTCTATACACATGATATACAGGGGGCGGGGCAGTCACTACCTCTCTTTACACAGGATATACAGGAGGCGGGGCTGTGACTACCTCTATATACATGATATACAAGGGGCGGGGCTGTGACTACCTCTCTATACACAGGGTATATAGGGGGGCTGTGACTACCTCTCTATACCCAGGATATACAGGGGGCGGGACTGTGACTACTTCTCTATACACATGATATACAGGGGGCGGGGCTGTTACTACCTCTATACACAGGATATACAGGGGGCGGGACTGTGACTACTTCTCTATACACATGATATACAGGGGGCGGGGCTGTTACTACCTCTATACACAGGATATACAGGGGGCGGGACTGTGACTACTTCTCTATACACATGATATACAGGGGGCGGGGCTGTGACTACCTCTCTATACACAGGGTATACAGGGGCGGGGCTGTGACTACCTCTCTATACACAGGGTATGTGGGGGGGGGGGCTGTAACTGGAAGCAGGTTGTCCGCAGTGTCCCCTTTGTCCGGCAGGTGATGGGGGGCCTGAATGGAGACATGTTTAACTACTACAAGATGCTGATGCTGCAGGGTCTGATCGCTGCCCGAAAGCACATGGACCGCGTGGTGCAGATCGTGGAGATAATGCAGCAGGGTAAGAGACTATATCAGCCCATAGAGCGGATACACGAGGGCGTATCAGCCCATAGAGCGCATACACGAGGGCGTATTAGCCCATAGAGCAGATACATGAGGGCATATCAGCTCATAGAGTTGATACACAAGGGCATATCGGCCCGTAGAGCTGATTCAAGAGGGCAAATCAGCCTATACAGCGGATACACGAGGGCCTATTAGCCTGTAGAGCGGATGCAAGAGGGCAAATCAGCCCATAGATCGGATACACGAGGGCGTATGGGCCGGTAGAGCGGGAAGACAAGGACGTATGGGCCGGAAGAGCAGAGACACAAGGGCGTATTGGCCCATAGTGCGGATACACAAAGGCATATTGGCCGGTAGAAAGGGAAGACAAGGGCGTATGGGCCAGTAGAGCGGAGACACAAGGGCGTATTGGCCGGTAGAGCAGATAGACAAGGGCGTATGGGCCGGTAGAGCGGAGACACGAGGGTGTATCGGGCCATAGAGCAGATAGACAAGGGCGTATGGGCCGGTAGAGCGGAGACACGAGGGTGTATCGGGCCATAGAGCAGATACACGAGGGCGTATTGGCTGGTAGAACTGATACACAAGGGCATATGGGCCCATAGAGCGGATAAACGAGGGCGTATGGGGGCATAGAGCGGATACACGAGGGCGTAGCAGCCCATAGAGCAGATACACAAGGGCATATAAACTGGTAGAGCAGATACACAAGGGCGTATGGGCCAGTAGAGCGGATACACGAGGGCGTATGGGCCCATAGAGTGGATACAAATGTAACCAACCCTCAGTAGTGACATGTCGGCTCTGTCCCCGCAGGCTCCCAGCTGCCATGCTTCCACGGCTCCAGCACCATCCGCAACCTGAAGGAACGTTTCCACATGAACATGACGGAGGAGCAGCTGCAGCTCCTGGTGGAGCAGATGGTGGATGGGAGTATGAGATCCATCACCACCAAACTGTACGACGGCTTCCAGTACCTGACCAATGGCATCATGTGACCACTGTGACCCCGAATGTAGACTGTGCGGGGGGCCGCGGGGAGACCACTATGCAGTATTCCTCTCATCATCCCCATTACAGTGCTCTGCCCGACGCCCCCTACCCTGCACAATCATGGTATAATCTCCACAGACTCCGCCCCTGCAGAGCTGACTCCGCCCACCGCCTCCTATGACATCATGCTCAAACTTTTTTTTTCCTTTTTTTTTTTTTTTTTTTTAATTTAACTGATTTTATTGAGAAAAGAGACAACGTTATTAGTGGCCCCTCATTGTCCCTGGTCCCCCGTCCCAGGAGGTGTGTGCAGAGGGGCTGACGCCGGGGGTCTCCATGCTCGTCATCTGGGGGGAGGGAACTTTTTAAGAAACAGATAAGTCTTGAATGCTTTCATGTTTACTTTGTATTAAAATGAGATAATCCAGCAAACAGCAGTGTGGCTGCTCCTTCACTGAGACCGCCAATGGGGGTCCGCTCATAAAGGGGCCAGAGGGTCCATCCACACACACCAGGGCCAGAGGGTCCGCCTGTACACACCAGGGCCAGAGGGTCCATCCACACACACCAGGGCCAGAGGGTTCATCCACACACCAGGGGGTCCGCCTGTACACACCGGGGCCAGAGAGTCCATCCACACACACACCAGGGCCAGAGGGTCCGCCTGTACAAACCAGGGCTTGAGGGCCCATCCACACACACCAGGGCTGGAGGGTCCATCCACACACACACCAGGGGTCCGCCCATACACACCGGGGCCAGAGGGTCCATCCACACACACACACCAGGGGTCCGCCCATACACACCAGGGCCAGAGGGTTCATCCACACACACCAGGGGGTCCGCCTGTACACACCAGGGCTGGAGGGCCCATCCACACACACCGGGGCCAGAGGGTCCATCCACACACACACCAGGGGTCCGCCCATACACACCGGGGCCAGAGGGTTCATCCACACACACCAGGGGGTCCGCCTGTACACACCAGGGCTGGAGGGCCCATCCACACACACCAGGGCTGGAGGGTCCATCCACACACACACCAGGGGTCCGCCCATACACACCGAGGCCAGAGGGTTCATCCACACACACCAGGGCCGGAGGGTCCATCCATACACACCGAGGCCAGAGGGTTCATCCACACACACCAGGGCCGGAGGGTCCATCCATACACAGCAGGGCCGGAGGGTCCATCCATACACACCAGGGCCAGAGGGTCCATCCACACACACCAGGGCCAGAGGGTTCATCCACACACCAGGGCCAGAGGGTCCATCCACACACCAGGGGGTCCGCCTGTACACACCAGGGCTGGAGGGCCCATCCACACACACCGGGGCCAGAGGGTCCATCCACACACACACCAGGGGTCCGCCCATACACACCGGGGCCAGAGGGTTCATCCACACACACCAGGGGGTCCGCCTGTACACACCAGGGCTGGAGGGCCCATCCACACACACCAGGGCTGGAGGGTCCATCCACACACACACCAGGGGTCCGCCCATACACACCGAGGCCAGAGGGTTCATCCACACACACCAGGGCCGGAGGGTCCATCCATACACACCGAGGCCAGAGGGTTCATCCACACACACCAGGGCCGGAGGGTCCATCCATACACAGCAGGGCCGGAGGGTCCATCCATACACACCAGGGCCAGAGGGTCCATCCACACACACCAGGGCCAGAGGGTTCATCCACACACCAGGGCCAGAGGGTCCATCCACACACCAGGGGGTCCGCCTGTACACACCAGGGCTGGAGGGCCCATCCACACACACCAGGGCCAGAGGGTTCATCCACACACCAGGGGGTCCATCCATACACACCAGGGCCAGAGGGTCCATCCACACACACCAGGGGGTCCATCCACACACACCAGGGCCAGAGGGTTCATCCACACACACCAGGGGGTCCATCCACACACACCAGGGCCAGAGGGTCCATCCACACACCAGGGGGTCCGCCTGTACACACCAGGGCCAGAGGGTTCATCCACACACCAGGGCCAGAGGGTCCATCCACACACACCAGGGGTCCGACCATACACACCGGGGCCAGAGGGTTCATCCACACACACCAGGGGGTCCGCCTGTACACACCAGGGCCGGAGGGTCCATCCACACACCAGGGGTCCGCCCATACACACCAGGGCCGGAGGGTCCATCCACACACACCAGGGGGTCCGCCTGTACACACGGACTGGAGGGTCCACACACACACTGGGGCCAGAGGGGGGTCTGCCAGTACACACCAAGGTTGAGAAGAGGCAGTGAGACTAATTATATATTGGAGATGGGGTACTTTCTGTGTATATACCTGGTGTGCCCCTATATATATTTGGGGGGGGGGGGCGCAGTATTTGGTTATATACCTGTGTGGTCCCTATGTATGTTGGGGGGTTAGTGTCTGGGTATATACCTGTGCGTTCCCTATAGATAGGGGGGAGGGGAAATATCTGGATATATACTGGTGTGGTCCCTACATATATTATTTATAATATATATATTTGGGGGGGGGGGTTGCAGTATCTGGGTATATACCTGTGTGGTCCATATATATATGGGGGGGTAGTATCTGGATATATATACTGGTGTGGTCTCTATAGATACGGGGGCATAATCCATTCCAGGACGGCGCTTGTAATCCAAATCACTCTTACACCAAATCAAATGTTCCTATAAGAAATCACTGATCCACAGACAATTGGTTCCACCCCCACCCCCCCCCAAATATACTGATTATTATTCTAAATAACATGTAGAAGATGAAACAATGAGAAGCAGCTCAATCTGGGATATATAAGTTACTGTACAGTATAGCAGCATGTGATATATAATGTATAGTAACTGTATAACCCTGATAACACAGCAGCTGGATATGTGATATATAAGTTACTGTACAGTATAGCAATCAGCATGTGGTGTATAATGTATAGTAACTGTATAACCCTGATAACACAGCAGCTGGATATGTGATATATAAGTTACTGTACAGTATAGCAGCATGTGGTGTATAATGTATAGTAACTGTATAACCCTGATAACACAGCAGCTGGATATGTGATATATAAGTTACTGTACAGTATAGCAATCAGCATGTGGTGTATAATGTATAGTAACTGTATAACCCTGATAACACAGCAGCAGCTGGATATGTGATATATAAGTTACTGTACAGTATAGCAGCATGTGGTGTATAATGTATAGTAACTGTATAACCCTGATAACACAGCAGCAGCTGGATATGTGATATATAAGTTACTGTGCAGTATAGCAGCATGTGGTATATAATGTATAGTAACTGTATAACCCTGATAACACAGCAGCTGGAAATGTGATATATAAGTTACTGTACAGTATAGCAGCATGTGGTGTATAATGTATAGTAACTGTATAACCCTGATAACACAGCAGCAGCTGGATATGTGATATATAAGTTACTGTACAGTATAGCAGCATGTGATATATAATGTATAGTAACTGTATAACCCTGATAACACAGCAGCAGCTGGATATGTGATATATAAGTTACTGTACAGTATAGCAATCAGCATGTGGTATATAATGTATAGTAACTGTATAACCCTGATAACACAGCAGCTGGATATGTGATATATAAGTTACTGTACAGTATAGCAATCAGCATGTGGTATATAATGTATAGTAACTGTATAACCCTGATAACACTGCAGCAGCTGGATATGTGATACATAAGTTACTGTACAGTATAGCAGCATGTGGTGTATAATGTATAGTAACTGTATAACCCTGATAACACAGCAGCTGGATATGTGATATATAGGTTACTGTACAGTATAGCAGCATGTGGTATATAATGCATAGTAACTGTATAACCCTGATAACATAGCAGCTGGATATGTGATATATAAGTTACTGTACAGTATAGCAGCATGTGGTATATGTGTAGTAACTGTATAACCCTGATAACACAGCAGCTGGATATGTGATATATAAGTTACTTTACAGTATAGCAGCATGTGGTGTATAATGTAAAGTAACTGTATAACCCTGATAACACAGCAGCTGGATATGTGATATATAAGTTACTGTACAGTATAGGAGCATGTGGTGTATAATGTAAAGTAACTGTATAACCCTGATAACACAGCAGCTGGATATGTGATATATAAGTTACTGTACAGTATAGCAGCATGTGGTATATAATGTATAGTAACTGTATAACCCTGATAACACAGCAGCAGCTGGATATGTGATATGTAAGTTACTGTACAGTATAGGAGCATGTGGTGTATAATGTATAGTAACTATATAACCCTGATAACACAGCAGCTGGATGTTATATAAGTTACTGTACAGTATAGCAGCATGTGGTATATAATGTATAGTAACTGTATAACCCTGATAACACAGCAGCTGGATATGTGATATGTAAGTTACTGTACAGTATAGCAATCAGCATGTGGTATATAATGTATAGTAAGCACAGTATAGCAGCACTCTGTCTGGGAAAAGAGGGATTACCTCCAAAGTCCTGTCCCCTGATGTAAGCCCCAGCCTGAGGTGGATCTGCTATGATTTGGAAGGTGAGGGAGACTTCCTGGGTCAGAGTACAGGGCTGTAGACCCCGCTATGCAGACCCTGCCCCTCCCCCACAGTACAGGGAGCTCTTACACCAAAGCAATGCTCTTACACCAAGTTACTATTTTGAAAAACTGTGAGCTCTTCCACTGTATGTGTGTGTGTGTATGTATGTATGTATGTATGTATGTGTGTGTGTGTGTGTGTGTGTGTATATATATGTATATATATATATATATATATATATATATACATACTGTATACCCTGCAGTGCCCGATGTGTATATATACTTTATACCCTGCAGTGCCCGGTGTGTGTATAAACTGTATACCCTGCAGTGCCCGGTGTGTGTATATATACTGTATACCCTGCAGTGCCCGATGTGTGTGTATATATACTGTATACCCTGCAGTGCCCGATGTGTGTGTATATATACTGTATACCCTGCAGTGCCAGGTGTGTGTGTGTATATATACTTTATACCCTGCAGTGCCCGATGTGTATATATACTGTATACCCTGCAGTGCCAGGTGTGTGTGTATATATACTGTATACCCTGCAGTGCCATGTGTGTGTGTGTATATATACTGTATACCCTGCAGTGCCCGGTGTGTGTATATATGCTGTATACCCTGCAGTGCCCGGTGTGTGTATATATGCTGTATACCCTGCAGTGCCCGGTGTGTGTATATATGCTGTATACCCTGCAGTGCCAGGTGTGTGTGTATATATACTGTATACCCTGCAGTGCCAGGTGTGTGTATATATGCTGTATACCCTGCAGTGCCCGGTGTGTGTATATATGCTGTATACCCTGCAGTGCCCGGTGTGTGTATATGCTGTATACCCTGCAGTGCCCGGTCTGTTTGTGTGTGTGTATATATATATATATGTATATATATATATATATATTGCGGAGAAATGATAGAATCCAGGGAATTGATGAAATCACTGACGCCTTTCAGGGAAATGATGGAATGAATCATTTCCCCCTGCGACATCTCTCCCAGCAGACACCACAGCAGCAAGCGGGCGGACTGCGAGGAGGAGGACCAAGATGGCGCCTGAACTCCCCAGACCTCCCAGCAGGAACGGCAGTGGAGGTAGGAGGGGGAACAGAGGGGACAGGCTGGGGGACAGGAGGCAGGGCAGGGAGCAGAGGGGACAGGCTGGGGGACAGGAGGCAGGGCAGGGAGCAGAGGGGACAGGCTGGGAGGCAGGGCAGGGAGCAGAGGGGACAGGCTGGAGGGCAGGAGGCAGGACGGGGAGCAGAGCGGACAGGCTGGGGGGCAGGAGGCAGGACGGGGAGCAGAGGGGACAGGCTGGGAGGCAGGAGGCAGGGCAGGGAGCAGAGGGGACAGGCTGGAGGGCAGGAGGCAGGGCAGGGAGCAGAGGGGACAGGAGGCAGGACGGGGAGCAGAGGGGACAGGCTGGAGGGCAGGAGGCAGGACGGGGAGCAGAGGGGACAGGATGGGGGACAGGAGGCAGGACAGGGAGCAAAGGGGACAGGCTGGGGGGCAGGAGGCAGGACGGGGAGCAGAGGGGACAGGCTGGGGGCAGGAGGCAGGACAGGGAGCAGAGGGGACAGGCTGGGGGCAGGAGGCAGGGCGGGGAGCAGAAGGCAGGACGGGGAGCAGGAGGCAGGACGGGGAGCAGAGGGGACAGGCTGGGGGGCAGGAGGCAGGACGGGGAGCAGGAGGCAGGACAGGGAGCAGAGCGGACAGGCTGGGGGGCAGAAGGCAGGACGGGGAGCAGGAGGCAGCACGGGGAGCAGAGCGGACGGGGAGCAGGAGGCAGGACGGGGAGCAGAGGGGACAGGCTGGGGGAAAGGAGGCAGGACAGGGAGCAGAGCGGACAGGCTGGGGGACAGGAGGCAGGACGGGGAGCAGAGGTGACAGGCTGGGGGGCAGGAGGCAGGGCGGGGAGCAGAGCGGACAGGATGGGGGACAGGAGGCAGGGCGGGGAGCAGAGCGGACAGGCTGGGGGGCAGGGCGGGGAGCAGAAGTGACAGGCTGGGGGGCAGGAGGCAGGGCGGGGAGCAGAGCGGACAGGCTGGGGGGCAGGAGGCAGGACGGGGAGCAGAGGGGACAGGCTGGGGGGCAGGAGGCAGGGCAGGGAGCAGAGCGGACAGGCTGGGGGGCAGGAGGCAGGACGGGGAGCAACTTCTATGTTGCAGGGGGAAATCATTAGACTCATTCCATCATTTCCCTGAAAGGGGTCGGTGATTTGATCGGATCAGTGGCTTTCTTCAGGGAAAGGATGTAACGGCGCGGTCATTCCATCATTTTCCGGGATTTGATCAAATCCCTGATTCTATCATTATATATATATATTGGGGGGGGGGGTCAGTATCAGGGAATGTACCCGGTGTGGCCCCTATATATATATATATTGGGGGGCAGTATCAGGGAATGTACCCGGTGTGGCCCCTATATATATATATATTGGGGGGCAGTATCAGGGAATGTACCCGGTGTGGCCCCTATATATATATTGGGGGGCAGTATCAGGGAATGTACCCGGTGTGGCCCCTATATATATATTGGGGGGGGGGCAGTATCAGGTAATGTACCCGGTGTGGCCCCTATATATATATATATTGGGGGGGTCAGTATCAGGGAATGTACCCGGTGTGGCCCCTATATATATATATTGGGGGGTCAGTATCAGGGAATGTACCCGGTGTGGCCCCTATATATATATTGGGGGGTCAGTATCAGGGAATGTACCCGGTGTGGCCCCTATATATATATATATATATATATATATATATATATATATATATATTGGGGGGCAGTATCAGGTAATGTACCCGGTGTGGCCCCTATATATATATATATATATATATATATATATATTGGGGGGGGGGCAGTATCAGGTAATGTACCCGGTGTGGCCCCTATATATATATATATTGGGGGGCAGTATCAGGTAATGTACCCGGTGTGGCCCCTATATATATATATATTGGGGGTCAGTATCAGGTAATGTACCCGGTGTGGCCCCTATATATATATATTGGGGGGCAGTATCAGGGAATGTACCCGGTGTGGCCCCTATATATATATATATTGGGGGGGGGCAGTATCAGGTAATGTACCCGGTGTGGCCCCTATATATATATATATATATTGGGGGGCAGTATCAGGGAATGTACCCGGTGTGGCCCCTATATATATATATATATTGGGGGGGGGGTCAGTATCAGGGAATGTACCCGGTGTGGCCCCTATATATATATGGGGGGGGGGCAGTATCAGGGAATGTACCCGATGTGGCCCCTATATATATATTGGGGGGCAGTATCAGGTAATGTACCCGGTGTGGCCCCTATATATATATATTGGGGGGCAGTATCAGGGAATGTACCCGGTGTGGCCCCTATATATATATATTGGGGGTCAGTATCAGGGAATGTACCCGGTGTGGCCCATATATATATATTGGGGGTCAGTATCAGGGAATGTACCCGGTGTGGCCCCTATATATATATATATTGGGGGTCAGTATCAGGGAATGTACCCGGTGTGGCCCCTATATATATATTGGGGGGCAGTATCAGGTAATGTACCCGGTGTGGCCCCTATATATATATGGGGGGGGGCAGTATCAGGTAATGTACCCGGTGTGGCCCCTATATATATATTGGGGGGCAGTATCAGGGAATGTACCCGGTGTGGCCCCTATATATATATTGGGGGGTCAGTATCAGGTAATGTACCCGGTGTGGCCCCTATATATATATATATTGGGGGTCAGTATCAGGTAATGTACCCGGTGTGGCCCCTATATATATATATATTGGGGGGCAGTATCAGGTAATGTACCCGGTGTGGCCCCTATATATATATATATTGGGGGGGGGCAGTATCAGGTAATGTACCCGGTGTGGCCCCTATATATATATATATATATATATATATTGGGGGGCAGTATCAGGGAATGTACCCGGTGTGGCCCCTATATATATATATATATATATATATTGGGGGGGGTCAGTATCAGGAAATGTACCCGATGTGGCCCCTATATATATATTGGGGGGTCAGTATCAGGGAATGTACCCGGTGTGGCCCCTATATATATATATATATTGGGGGTCAGTATCAGGGAATGTACCCGGTGTGGCCCCTATATATATATATATTGGGGGGCAGTATCAGGTAATGTACCCGGTGTGGCCCCTATATATATATATTGGGGGGCAGTATCAGGTAATGTACCCGGTGTGGCCCCTATATATATATATTGGGGGGCAGTATCAGGGAATGTACCCGGTGTGGCCCCTATATATATATATATTGGGGGGCAGTATCAGGGAATGTACCCGGTGTGGCCCCTATATATATATATATATATATATATATATATTGGGGGGGTCAGTATCAGGGAATGTACCCGGTGTGGCCCCTATATATATATGGGGGGGGGGGGTCAGTATCAGGGAATGTACCCGGTGTGGCCCCTATATATATATATATTGGGGGGGCAGTATCAGGTAATGTACCCGGTGTGGCCCCTATATATATATATTGGGGGGGCAGTATCAGGGAATGTACCCGGTGTGGCCCCTATATATATATATATTGGGGGGGCAGTATCAGGTAATGTACCCGGTGTGGCCCCTATATATATATATTGTGGGGGGGGCCAGTATCAGGGAATGTACCCGGTGTGGCCCCTATATATATATATTGGGGGGCAGTATCAGGTAATGTACCCGGTGTGGCCCCTATATATATATATTGGGGGGCAGTATCAGGGAATGTACCCGGTGTGGCCCCTATATATATATATATATATTGGGGGTCAGTATCAGGGAATGTACCCGGTGTGGCCCCTATATATATATATTAGGGGGCAGTATCAGGTAATGTACCCGGTGTGGCCCCTATATATATATATATTGGGGGGGAAGTATCAGGGAATGTACCCGGTGTGGCCCCTATATATATATATGGGGGGGGGGCAGTATCAGGTAATGTACCCGGTGTGGCCCCTATATATATATATTGGGGGTCAGTATCAGAGAATGTACCCGGTGTGGCCCCTATATATATATATTGGGGGGCAGTATCAGGTAATGTACCCGGTGTGGCCCCTATATATATATATATATATATATTGGGGGGGGGCAGTATCAGGTAATGTACCCGGTGTGGCCCCTATATATATATTGGGGGGCAGTATCAGGTAATGTACCCGGTGTGGCCCCTATATATATATTGGGGAGGGGGGCAGTATCAGGTAATGTACCCGGTGTGGCCCCTATATATATATGGGGGGGCGGTATCAGGTAATGTACCCGGTGTGGCCCCTATATATATATGGGGGGGCGGTATCAGGTAATGTACCCGGTGTGGCCCCTATATATATATGGGGGGCGGTATCAGGGAATGTACCCGGTGTGGCCCCTATATATATATTGGGGGGGGGGGCAGTATCAGGTAATGTACCCGGTGTGGCCCCTATATATATATTGGGGGGCAGTATCAGGTAATGTACCCGGTGTGGCCCCTATATATATATATTGGGGGGCAGTATCAGGTAATGTACCCGGTGTGGCCCCTATATATATATATTGGGGGGGGCAGTATCAGGTAATGTACCCGGTGTGGCCCCTATATATTGGGGGGCAGTATCAGGTAATGTACCCGGTGTGGCCCCTATATATATATTGGGGGGGGGCAGTATCAGGTAATGTACCCGGTGTGGCCCCTATATATATATTGGGGGGGGGGCAGTATCAGGTAATGTACCCGGTGTGGCCCCTATATATATATTGGGGGGCAGTATCAGGTAATGTACCCGGTGTGGCCCCTATATATATATATTGGGGGGCAGTATCAGGTAATGTACCCGGTGTGGCCCCTATATATATATATTAGGGGGCAGTATCAGGTAATGTACCCGGTGTGGCCCCTATATATATATATTGGGGGGCAGTATCAGGGAATGTACCCGTTGTGGCCCCTATATATATATATATATTGGGGGGGGCAGTATCAGGGAATGTACCCGGTGTGGCCCCTATATATATATATTGGGGGGGGGGCAGTATCAGGTAATGTACCCGGTGTGGCCCCTATATATATATATTGGGGGGGCAGTATCGGGTAATGTACCCGGTGTGGCCCCTATATATATATTGGGGAGGGGGGCAGTATCAGGGAATGTACCCGGTGTGGCCCCTATATATATATTGGGGGGGCAGTATCAGGTAATGTACCCGGTGTGGCCCCTATATATATATATATATATTGGGGGGCAGTATCAGGTAATGTACCCGGTGTGGCCCCTATATATATATATTGGGGGGGGCAGTATCAGGGAATGTACCCGGTGTGGCCCCTATATATATATTGGGGGGCAGTATCAGGTAATGTACCCAGTGTGGCCCCTATATATATATTGGGGGGGGGGCAGTATCAGATAATGTACCCGGTGTGGCCCCTATATATATATTGGGGGGCAGTATCAGGTAATGTACCCGGTGTGGCCCCTATATATATATATATGGGAGGGGCAGTATCAGGTAATGTACCCGGTGTGGCCCCTATATATATATATTGGGGGGCAGTATCAGGGAATGTACCCGGTGTGGCCCCTATATATATATATTGGGGGGGTCAGTATCAGGGAATGTACCCGGTGTGGCCCCTATATATATATATTGGGGGGCAGTATCAGGGAATGTACCCGGTGTGGCCCCTATATATATATATTGGGGGGGGGGGGCAGTATCAGGGAATGTACCCGGTGTGGCCCCTATATATATATGGGGGGGGGGCAGTATCAGGTAATGTACCCGGTGTGGCCCCTATATATATATATGGGGGGGGCGGTATCAGGGAATGTACCCGGTGTGGCCCCTATATATATATTGGGGGGCAGTATCAGGTAATGTACCCGGTGTGGCCCCTATATATATATATATATTGGGGGGTGCAGTATCTGGGAATGTACCCGGTGTGGCCCCTATATATATATATATATTGGGGGGGGGGCAGTATCAGGTAATGTACCCGGTGTGGCCCCTATATATATATATATATTGGGGGGGGGCAGTATCAGGGAATGTACCCGGTGTGGCCCCTATATATATATATATATATATATATTGGGGGGCAGTATCAGGGAATGTACCCGGTGTGGCCCCTATATATATATTGGGGGGGGGGGGCAGTATCAGGTAATGTACCCGGTGTGGCCCCTATATATATATTGGGGGGGGGGCAGTATCGGGTAATGTACTCGGTGTGGCCCCTATATATATATATTGGGGGGGCAGTATCAGGGAATGTACCCGGTGTGGCCCCTATATATATATATTGGGGGGCAGTATCAGGGAATGTACCCGGTGTGGCCCCTATATATATATATATTGGGGGGGGGCAGTATCAGGTAATGTACCCGGTGTGGCCCCTATATATATATATATATTGGGGGGCAGTATCAGGGAATGTACCCGGTGTGGCCCCTATATATATATATATATATATTGGGGGGGGGTCAGTATCAGGGAATGTACCCGGTGTGGCCCCTATATATATATGGGGGGGGGCAGTATCAGGGAATGTACCCGATGTGGCCCCTATATATATATTGGGGGGCAGTATCAGGTAATGTACCCGGTGTGGCCCCTATATATATATTGGGGGGGCAGTATCAGGGAATGTACCCGGTGTGGCCCCTATATATATATATTGGGGGTCAGTATCAGGGAATGTACCCGGTGTGGCCCCTATATATATATATTGGGGGGTCAGTATCAGGGAATGTACCCGGTGTGGCCCCTATATATATATATATTGGGGGGGGCAGTATCAGGGAACGTACCCGGTGTGGCCCCTATATATATATTGGGGGGTCAGTATCAGGGAATGTACCCGGTGTGGCCCCTATATATATATATATATATTGGGGGTCAGTATCAGGGAATGTACCCGGTGTGGCCCCTATATATATATATATTGGGGGGCAGTATCAGGTAATGTACCCGGTGTGGCTCCTATATATATATTGGGGGGCAGTATCAGGTAATGTACCCGGTGTGGCCCCTATATATATATATTGGGGGGCAGTATCAGGGAATGTACCCGGTGTGGCCCCTATATATATATATATTGGGGGGCAGTATCAGGGAATGTACCCGGTGTGGCCCCTATATATATATATATATATTGGGGGGGGGTCAGTATCAGGGAATGTACCCGGTGTGGCCTCTATATATATATATTGGGGGGCAGTATCAGGTAATGTACCCGGTGTGGCCCCTATATATATATTGGGGGGCAGTATCAGGGAATGTACCCGGTGTGGCCCCTATATATATATTGGGGGGGTCAGTATCAGGTAATGTACCCGGTGTGGCCCCTATATATATATATATATTGGGGGGGCAGTATCAGGTAATGTACCCGGTGTGGCCCCTATATATATATTGGGGGGGTCAGTATCAGGGAATGTACCCGGTGTGGCCCCTATATATATATGGGGGGGGCAGTATCAGGTAATGTACCCGATGTGGCCCCTATATATATATGGGGGGGCGGTATCAGGGAATGTACCCGGTGTGGCCCCTATATATATATTGGGGGGGGCAGTATCAGGGAATGTACCCGGTGTGGCCCCTATATATATATTGGGGGGGGGGGGCAGTATCAGGGAATGTACCCGGTGTGGCCCCTATATATATATATATTGGGGGTCAGTATCAGGGAATGTACCCGGTGTGGCCCCTATATATATATATTGGGGGGCAGTATCAGGTAATGTACCCGGTGTGGCCCCTATATATATATATTGGGGGGCAGTATCAGGTAATGTACCCGGTGTGGCCCCTATATATATATATTGGGGGGCAGTATCAGGTAATGTACCCGGTGTGGCCCCTATATATATATTGGGGGGCAGTATCAGGTAATGTACCCGGTGTGGCCCCTATATATATATATTGGGGGGCAGTATCAGGGAATGTACCCGGTGTGGCCCCTATATATATATATGGGGGGGGGGGGGCAGTATCAGGTAATGTACCCGGTGTGGCCCCTATATATATATTGGGGGTCAGTATCAGAGAATGTACCCGGTGTGGCCCCTATATATATATATATTGGGGGGGCAGTATCAGGTAATGTACCCGGTGTGGCCCCTATATATATATATTGGGGGTCAGTATCAGAGAATGTACCCGGTGTGGCCCCCTATATATATATATTGGGGGGGGCAGTATCAGGTAATGTACCCGGTGTGGCCCCTATATATATATATTGGGGGGCAGTATCAGGTAATGTACCCGGTGTGGCCCCTATATATATATGGGGGGGGCGGTATCAGGTAATGTACCCGGTGTGGCCCCTATATATATATGGGGGGGCGGTATCAGGGAATGTACCCGGTGTGGCCCCTATATATATATTGGGGGGGGGCAGTATCAGGTAATGTACCCGGTGTGGCCCCTATATATATATATTGGGGGGCAGTATCAGGTAATGTACCCGTTGTGGCCCCTATATATATATATATTGGGGGGCAGTATCAGGTAATGTACCCGGTGTGGCCCCTATATATATATATATTGGGGGGGGCAGTATCAGGTAATGTACCCGGTGTGGCCCCTATATATATATATTGGGGGGCAGTATCAGGTAATGTACCCGGTGTGGCCCCTATATATATATATTGGGGGTCAGTATCAGGGAATGTACCCGGTGTGGCCCCTATATATATATATTGGGGGGGGCAGTATCAGGGAATGTACCCGGTGTGGCCCCTATATATATATATTGGGGGGGCAGTATCAGGGAATGTACCCGGTGTGGCCCCTATATATATATATTGGGGGGCAGTATCAGGTAATGTACCCGGTGTGGCCCCTATATATATATATTGGGGGGCAGTATCAGGGAATGTACCCGGTGTGGCCCCTATATATATATATATATATATTGGGGGGGGCAGTATCAGGTAATGTACCCGGTGTGGCCCCTATATATATATGGGGGGGGGGCAGTATCAGGGAATGTACCCGGTGTGGCCCCTATATATATATATTGGGGGGGTCAGTATCAGGGAATGTACCCGGTGTGGCCCCTATATATATATATTGGGGGGCAGTATCAGGGAATGTACCCGGTGTGGCCCCTATATATATATATTGGGGGGGGGGCAGTATCAGGGAATGTACCCGGTGTGGCCCCTATATATATATATGGGGGGGCGGTATCAGGGAATGTACCCGGTGTGGCCCCTATATATATATTGGGGGGCAGTATCAGGTAATGTACCCGGTGTGGCCCCTATATATATATATATTGGGGGGTGCAGTATCTGGGATTGTACCCGGTGTGGCCCCTATATATATATATATTGGGGGGGGCAGTATCAGGTAATGTACCCGGTGTGGCCCCTATATATATATATATTGGGGGGCAGTTTCAGGTAATGTACCCGGTGTGGCCCCTATATATATATATTGGGGGTCAGTATCAGGTAATGTACCCGGTGTGGCCCCTATATATATATATTGGGGGGCAGTATCAGGGAATGTACCCGGTGTGGCCCCTATATATATATATTGGGGGGGGGGGGCAGTATCAGGTAATGTACCCGGTGTGGCCCCTATATATATATATATTGGGGGGCAGTATCAGAGAATGTACCCGGTGTGGCCCCTATATATATATATGGGGGGGCAGTATCAGGGAATGTACCCGGTGTGGCCCCTATATATATATATATATATATATATATATATATTGGGGGGGGCAGTATCAGGTAATGTACCCGGTGTGGCCCCTATATATATATATTGGGGGGCAGTATCAGGTAATGTACCCGGTGTGGCCCCTATATATATATATATATATTGGGGGTCAGTATCAGAGAATGTACCCGGTGTGGCCCCTATATATATATATTGGGGGGGCAGTATCAGGTAATGTACCCGGTGTGGCCCCTATATATATATATATATATATTGGGGGGGGTCAGTATCAGGGAATGTACCCGATGTGGCCCCTATATATATATTGGGGGGCAGTATCAGGTAATGTACCCGGTGTGGCCCCTATATATATATGGGGGGGGCAGTATCAGGTAATGTACCCGGTGTGGCCCCTATATATATATTGGGGGGCAGTATCAGGGAATGTACCCGGTGTGGCCCCTATATATATATATTGGGGGTCAGTATCAGGGAATGTACCCGGTGTGGCCCCTATATATATATATTGGGGGTCAGTATCAGGGAATGTACCCGGTGTGGCCCCTATATATATATATATTGGGGGGGGCAGTATCAGGGAATGTACCCGGTGTGGCCCCTATATATATAATGGGGGGTCAGTATCAGGGAATGTACCCGGTGTGGCCCCTATATATATATATATTGGGGGTCAGTATCAGGGAATGTACCCGGTGTGGCCCCTATATATATATATATTGGGGGCAGTATCAGGTAATGTACCCGGTGTGGCCCCTATATATATATATTGGGGGGGGGGGCAGTATCAGGTAATGTACCCGGTGTGGCCCCTATATATATATTGGGGGGGGGGGGGGCAGTATCAGGTAATGTACCCGGTGTGGCCCCGATATATATATATATATATATATATATATATATATATATATATATATTGGGGGGCAGTATCAGGGAATGTACCCGGTGTGGCCCCTATATATATATATATTGGGGGGCAGTATCAGGGAATGTACCCGGTGTGGCCCCTATATATATATATATATTGGGGGGGGGTCAGTATCAGGGAATGTACCCGGTGTGGCCCCTATATATATATATATGGGGGGGGGCAGTATCAGGTAATGTACCCGGTGTGGCCCCTATATATATATTGGGGGGGTCAGTATCAGGTAATGTACCCGGTGTGGCCCCTATATATATATATTGGGGGGGCAGTATCAGGTAATGTACCCGGTGTGGCCCCTATATATATATTGGGGGGGTCAGTATCAGGGAATGTACCCGGTGTGGCCCCTATATATATATGGGGGGGGCAGTATCAGGTAATGTACCCGGTGTGGCCCCTATATATATATATTGGGGGGGGGCAGTATCAGGGAATGTACCCGGTGTGGCCCCTATATATATATATATATTGGGGGGGGGGCAGTATCAGGTAATGTACCCGGTGTGGCCCCTATATATATATATATATTGGGGGTCAGTATCAGGGAATGTACCCGGTGTGGCCCCTATATATATATATTAGGGGGCAGTATCAGGTAATGTACCCGGTGTGGCCCCTATATATATATATTGGGGGGCAGTATCAGGTAATGTACCCGGTGTGGCCCCTATATATATATATTGGGGGGCAGTATCAGGGAATGTACCCGGTGTGGCCCCTATATATATATATTGGGGGGGCAGTATCAGGGAATGTACCCGGTGTGGCCCCTATATATATATATGGGGGGGGCAGTATCAGGTAATGTACCCGGTGTGGCCCCTATATATATATTGGGGGGCAGTATCAGGGAATGTACCCGGTGTGGCCCCTATATATATATATTGGGGGGTCAGTATCAGGTAATGTACCCGGTGTGGCCCCTATATATATATATATTGGGGGGGGGGGCAGTATCAGGTAATGTACCCGGTGTGGCCCCTATATATATATATATTGGGGGTCAGTATCAGGGAATGTACCCGGTGTGGCCCCTATATATATATATTAGGGGGCAGTATCAGGTAATGTACCCGGTGTGGCCCCTATATATATATATTGGGGGGCAGTATCAGGTAATGTACCCGGTGTGGCCCCTATATATATATATTGGGGGGCAGTATCAGGGAATGTACCCGGTGTGGCCCCTATATATATATATGGGGGGGGGCAGTATCAGGTAATGTACCCGGTGTGGCCCCTATATATATATATTGGGGGTCAGTATCAGGGAATGTACCCGGTGTGGCCCCTATATATATATATTGGGGGTCAGTATCAGAGAATGTACCCGGTGTGGCCCCTATATATATATATTGGGGGGGCAGTATCAGGTAATGTTCCCGGTGTGGCCCCTATATATATATATATATATATATATATATATATTGGGGGGGGGGCAGTATCAGGTAATGTACCCGGTGTGGCCCCTATATATATATTGGGGGGCAGTATCAGGTAATGTACCCGGTGTGGCCCCTATATATATATGGGGGGGCCGTATCAGGGAATGTACCCGGTGTGGCCCCTATATATATATTGGGGGGGGGGGCAGTATCAGGTAATGTACCCGGTGTGGCCCCTATATATATATTGGGGGGCAGTATCAGGTAATGTACCCGGTGTGGCCCCTATATATATATATTGGGGGGCAGTATCAGGTAATGTACCCGGTGTGGCCCCTATATATATATATTGGGGGGTCAGTATCAGGGAATGTACCCGGTGTGGCCCCTATATATATATATTGGGGGGGCAGTATCAGGTAATGTACCCGGTGTGGCCCCTATATATATATTGGGGGGGGCAGTATCAGGTAATGTACCCGGTGTGGCCCCTATATATATATATATTGGGGGGCAGTATCAGGTAATGTACCCGGTGTGGCCCCTATATATATATATTGGGGGTCAGTATCAGGGAATGTACCCGTTGTGGCCCCTATATATATATATATTGGGGGGGTCAGAATCTGGGAATGTACCCGGTGTGGCCCCTATATATATATATTGGGGGGGCAGTATCGGGTAATGTACCCGGTGTGGCCCCTATATATATATTGGGGAGGGGGGCAGTATCAGGGAATGTACCCGGTGTGGCTCCTATATATATATTGGGGGGGCAGTATCAGGTAATGTACCCGGTGTGGCCCCTATATATATATATGGGGGGGCAGTATCAGGGAATGTACCCGGTGTGGCTCCTATATATATATATTGGGGGGGCAGTATCAGGGAATGTACCCGGTGTGGCCCCTATATATATATATATATTGGGGGGCAGTATCAGGGAATGTACCCGGTGTGGCCCCTATATATATATATTGGGGGGGGGCAGTATCAGGTAATGTACCCGGTGTGGCCCCTATATATATATATTGGGGGGCAGTATCAGGTAATGTACCCGGTGTGGCCCCTATATATATATATTGGGGGGCAGTATCAGGTAATGTACCCGGTGTGGCCCCTATATATATATATGGGGGGGGGGCAGTATCAGGTAATGTACCCGGTGTGGCCCCTATATATATATTGGGGGGGCAGTATCAGGGAATGTACCCGGTGTGGCCCCTATATATATATTGGGGGGGCAGTATCAGGGAATGTACCCGGTGTGGCCCCTATATATATATATATTGGGGGGCAGTATCAGGTAATGTACCCAGTGTGGCCCCTATATATATATATTGGGGGGGGGGCAGTATCAGATAATGTACCCGGTGTGGCCCCTATATATATATTGGGGGGCAGTATCAGGTAATGTACCCGGTGTGGCCCCTATATATATATATGGGGGGGGCAGTATCAGGTAATGTACCCGGTGTGGCCCCTATATATATATATATATATTGGGGGGCAGTATCAGGGAATGTACCCGGTGTGGCCCCTATATATATATATATTGGGGGGGCATTATCAGGTAATGTACCCGGTGTGGCCCCTATATATATATTTAAGGGGGGGGCATTATCAGGTAATGTACCCGGTGTGGCCCCTATATATATATATTGGGGGGCAGTATCAGGTAATGTACCCGGTGTGGCCCCTATATATATATATTGGGGGGCAGTATCAGGGAATGTACCCGGTGTGGCCCCTATATATATATATATTGGGGGGCAGTATCAGGGAATGTACCCGGTGTGGCCCCTATATATATATTGGGGGGGGGGGCAGTATCAGGTAATGTACCCGGTGTGGCCCCTATATATATATTGGGGGGGGGGGCAGTATCGGGTAATGTACCCGGTGTGGCCCCTATATATATATTGGGGGGCGGTATCAGGTAATGTACCCGGTGTGGCCCCTATATATATATGGGGGGGCGGTATCAGGGAATGTACCCGGTGTGGCCCCTATATATATATATTGGGGGGGCAGTATCAGGGAATGTACCCGGTGTGGCCCCTATATATATATATTGGGGGGCAGTATCAGGGAATGTACCTGGTGTGGCCCCTATATATATATATATATATATATATATATATATATATATATATATATATATATATTGGGGGCAGTATCAGGAATGTACCCGGTGTGGCCCCTATATATATATTGGGGAGGGGGGCAGTATCAGGTAATGTACCCGGTGTGGCCCCTATATATATATATTGGGGGGGCAGTATCAGGGAATGTACCCGGTGTGGCCCCTATATATATATATTGGGGGGCAGTATCAGGGAATGTACCCGGTGTGGCCCCTATATATATATATATTGGGGGGGGGGCAGTATCAGGTAATGTACCCGGTGTGGCCCCTATATATATATATTGGGGGGGCAGTATCAGGGAATGTACCCGGTGTGGCCCCTATATATATATATGGGGGGGCAGTATCAGGGAATGTACCCGGTGTGGCCCCTATATATATATATATATATTGGGGGGGGCAGTATCAGGTAATGTACCCGGTGTGGCCCCTATATATATATATTGGGGGGGCAGTATCAGGTAATGTACCCGGTGTGGCCCCTACATATATATTGGGGGGCAGTATCAGGTAATGTACCCGGTGTGGCCCCTATATATATATATTGGGGGGCAGTATCAGGTAATGTACCCGGTGTGGCCCCTATATATATATATTAGGGGGCAGTATCAGGTAATGTACCCGGTGTGGCCCCTATATATATATATATTGGGGGGCAGTATCAGGGAATGTACCCGTTGTGGCCCCTATATATATATATATTGGGGGGGCAGTATCAGGGAATGTACCCGGTGTGGCCCCTATATATATATATTGGGGGGGGGCAGTATCAGGTAATGTACCCGGTGTGGCCCCTATATATATATATTGGGGGGGCAGTATCGGGTAATGTACCCGGTGTGGCCCCTATATATATATATTGGGGGGCAGTATCAGGGAATGTACCCGGTGTGGCCCCTATATATATATATTGGGGGGCAGTATCAGGTAATGTACCCGGTGTGGCCCCTATATATATATATTAGGGGGCAGTATCAGGTAATGTACCCGGTGTGGCCCCTATATATATATATATTGGGGGGCAGTATCAGGGAATGTACCCGTTGTGGCCCCTATATATATATATATTGGGGGGGCAGTATCAGGTAATGTACCCAGTGTGGCCCCTATATATATATATTGGGGGGGGGCAGTATCAGATAATGTACCCGGTGTGGCCCCTATATATATATTGGGGGGCAGTATCAGGTAATGTACCCGGTGTGGCCCCTATATATATATATATGGGAGGGGCAGTATCAGGTAATGTACCCGGTGTGGCCCCTATATATATATATTGGGGGGCAGTATCAGGGAATGTACCCGGTGTGGCCCCTATATATATATATTGGGGGGGTCAGTATCAGGGAATGTACCCGGTGTGGCCCCTATATATATATATTGGGGGGGCAGTATCAGGGAATGTACCCGGTGTGGCCCCTATATATATATATTGGGGGGGGGCAGTATCAGGGAATGTACCCGGTGTGGCCCCTATATATATATGGGGGGGGGGCAGTATCAGGTAATGTACCCGGTGTGGCCCCTATATATATATATATGGGGGGGCGGTATCAGGGAATGTACCCGGTGTGGCCCCTATATATATATTGGGGGGCAGTATCAGGTAATGTACCCGGTGTGGCCCCTATATATATATATTGGGGGGGGGCAGTATCAGGTAATGTACCCGGTGTGGCCCCTATATATATATATATATATTGGGGGGTGCAGTATCTGGGAATGTACCCGGTGTGGCCCCTATATATATATATTGGGGGGGGGCAGTATCAGGTAATGTACCCGGTGTGGCCCCTATATATATATTGGGGAGGGGGGCAGTATCAGGTAATGTACCCGGTGTGGCCCCTATATATATATTGGGGGGCAGTATCAGGGAATGTACCCGGTGTGGCCCCTATATATATATATATATATATATATATATATTGGGGGGCAGTATCAGGGAATGTACCCGGTGTGGCCCCTATATATATATTGGGGGGGGGGGCAGTATCAGGTAATGTACCCGGTGTGGCCCCTATATATATATTGGGGGGGGGCAGTATCGGGTAATGTACTCGGTGTGGCCCCTATATATATATATTGGGGGGCAGTATCAGGGAATGTACCCGGTGTGGCCCCTATATATATATTGGGGGGGGCAGTATCAGGTAATGTACCCGGTGTGGCCCCTATATATATATATTGGGGGGCAGTATCAGGGAATGTACCCGGTGTGGCCCCTATATATATATTGGGGGCAGTATCAGGTAATGTACCCGGTGTGGCCCCTATATATATATATATTGGGGGGCAGTATCAGGGAATGTACCCGGTGTGGCCCCTATATATATATATATATTGGGGGGGGTCAGTATCAGGGAATGTACCCGGTGTGGCCCCTATATATATATGGGGGGGGGCAGTATCAGGGAATGTACCCGATGTGGCCCCTATATATATATTGGGGGGCAGTATCAGGTAATGTACCCGGTGTGGCCCCTATATATATATTGGGGGGCAGTATCAGGGAATGTACCCGGTGTGGCCCCTATATATATATATTGGGGGTCAGTATCAGGGAATGTACCCGGTGTGGCCCCTATATATATATATTGGGGGGTCAGTATCAGGGAATGTACCCGGTGTGGCCCCTATATATATATATATTGGGGGGGGCAGTATCAGGGAATGTACCCGGTGTGGCCCCTATATATATATTGGGGGGTCAGTATCAGGGAATGTACCCGGTGTGGCCCCTATATATATATATATATATATATTGGGGGTCAGTATCAGGGAATGTACCCGGTGTGGCCCCTATATATATATATATTGGGGGGCAGTATCAGGTAATGTACCCGGTGTGGCCCCTATATATATATTGGGGGGCAGTATCAGGTAATGTACCCGGTGTGGCCCCTATATATATATATATTGGGGGGCAGTATCAGGTAATGTACCCGGTGTGGCCCCTATATATATATATTGGGGGGGGGCAGTATCAGGTAATGTACCCGGTGTGGCCCCTATATATATATTTTGGGGGGGGGCATTATCAGGTAATGTACCCGGTGTGGCCCCGATATATATATATATATATATATATATATATATATATATATATATATATATTGGGGGGCAGTATCAGGTAATGTACCCGGTGTGGCCCCTATATATATATATATTGGGGGCAGTATCAGGGAATGTACCCGGTGTGGCCCATATATATATATATATTGGGGGGCAGTATCAGGGAATGTACCCGGTGTGGCCCCTATATATATATATATATATATATATATTGGGGGGGGGTCAGTATCAGGGAATGTACCCGGTGTGGCCCCTATATATATATTGGGGGGCAGTATCAGGTAATGTACCCGGTGTGGCCCCTATATATATATTGGGGGGGTCAGTATCAGGTAATGTACCCGGTGTGGCCCCTATATATATATATTGGGGGGCAGTATCAGGTAATGTACCCGGTGTGGCCCCTATATATATATTGGGGGGTCAGTATCAGGGAATGTACCCGGTGTGGCCCCTATATATATATGGGGGGGGCAGTATCAGGTAATGTACCCGATGTGGCCCCTATATATATATGGGGGGCGGTATCAGGGAATGTACCCGGTGTGGCCCCTATATATATATTGGGGGGGGGGCAGTATCAGGGAATGTACCCGGTGTGGCCCCTATATATATATATATATTGGGGGTCAGTATCAGGGAATGTACCCGGTGTGGCCCCTATATATATATATTGGGGGGCAGTATCAGGGAATGTACCCGGTGTGGCCCCTATATATATATATTGGGGGGGGGCAGTATCAGGGAATGTACCCGGTGTGGCCCCTATATATATATATTGGGGGGTCAGTATCAGGGAATGTACCCGGTGTGGCCCCTATATATATATATTAGGGGGCAGTATCAGGTAATGTACCCGGTGTGGCCCCTATATATATATATTGGGGGGCAGTATCAGGTAATGTACCCGGTGTGGCCCCTATATATATATTGGGGGGCAGTATCAGGTAATGTACCCGGTGTGGCCCCTATATATATATATTGGGGGGCAGTATCAGGGAATGTACCCGGTGTGGCCCCTATATATATATATGGGGGGGGGCAGTATCAGGTAATGTACCCGGTGTGGCCCCTATATATATATATTGGGGGTCAGTATCAGGGAATGTACCCGGTGTGGCCCCTATATATATATATTGGGGGGGCAGTATCAGGTAATGTACCCGGTGTGGCCCCTATATATATATATATATATATATATATATATTGGGGGGGGCAGTATCAGGTAATGTACCCGGTGTGGCCCCTATATATATATTGGGGGGCAGTATCAGGTAATGTACCCGGTGTGGCCCCTATATATATATATATATTGGGGGGCAGTATCAGGTAATGTACCCGGTGTGGCCCCTATATATATATGGGGGGGGCGGTATCAGGTAATGTACCCGGTGTGGCCCCTATATATATATGGGGGGGGCGGTATCAGGGAATGTACCCGGTGTGGCCCCTATATATATATATTGGGGGGCAGTATCAGGTAATGTACCCGGTGTGGCCCCTATATATATATATATTGGGGGGGGGCAGTATCAGGTAATGTACCCGGTGTGGCCCCTATATATATATATTGGGGGGCAGTATCAGGTAATGTACCCGGTGTGGCCCCTATATATATATATTGGGGGTCAGTATCAGGGAATGTACCCGGTGTGGCCCCTATATATATATATTGGGGGGGCAGTATCAGGGAATGTACCCGGTGTGGCCCCTATATATATATATTGGGGGGCAGTATCAGGGAATGTACCCGGTGTGGCCCCTATATATATATATTGGGGGGCAGTATCAGGTAATGTACCCGGTGTGGCCCCTATATATATATATTGGGGGGCAGTATCAGGGAATGTACCCGGTGTGGCCCCTATATATATATATATATATTGGGGGGGGGCAGTATCAGGTAATGTACCCGGTGTGGCCCCTATATATATATGGGGGGGGGGGCAGTATCAGGTAATGTACCCGGTGTGGCCCCTATATATATATATTGGGGGGGTCAGTATCAGGGAATGTACCCGGTGTGGCCCCAATATATATATATTGGGGGGCAGTATCAGGGAATGTACCCGGGTGTGGCCCCTATATATATATATTGGGGGGGGCAGTATCAGGGAATGTACCCGGTGTGGCCCCTATATATATATGGGGGGGCGGTTATCAGGGAATGTACCCTGTGTGGCCCCTATATATATATTGGGGGCAGTATCAGGTAATGTACCCGGTGTGGCCCCTATATATATATATATTGGGGGTGCAGTATCTGGGAATGTACCCGGTGTGGCCCCTATATATATATATTGGGGGGGGGGCAGTATCAGGTAATGTACCCGGTGTGGCCCCTATATATATATATTGGGGGGCAGTTTCAGGTAATGTACCCGGTGTGGCCCCTATATATATATATTGGGGGTCAGTATCAGGTAATGTACCCGGTGTGGCCCCTATATATATATATTGGGGGGCAGTATCAGGGAATGTACCCGGTGTGGCCCCTATATATATATTGGGGGCAGTATCAGGTAATGTACCCGGTGTGGCCCCTATATATATATATATATTGGGGGGCAGTATCAGGGAATGTACCCGGTGTGGCCCCTATATATATATATTGGGGGGGGGGGCAGTATCAGGTAATGTACCCGGTGTGGCCCCTATATATATATATATATATTGGGGGTCAGTATCAGAGAATGTACCCGGTGTGGCCCCTATATATATATATTGGGGGGGCAGTATCAGGTAATGTACCCGGTGTGGCCCCTATATATATATATATATATTGGGGGGGGTCAGTATCAGGGAATGTACCCGATGTGGCCCCTATATATATATTGGGGGGCAGTATCAGGTAATGTACCCGGTGTGGCCCCTATATATATATGGGGGGGGCAGTATCAGGTAATGTACCCGGTGTGGCCCCTATATATATATTGGGGGGCAGTATCAGGGAATGTACCCGGTGTGGCCCCTATATATATATATTGGGGGTCAGTATCAGGGAATGTACCCGGTGTGGCCCCTATATATATATATTGGGGGTCAGTATCAGGGAATGTACCCGGTGTGGCCCCTATATATATATATATTGGGGGGGGCAGTATCAGGGAATGTACCCGGTGTGGCCCCTATATATATATTGGGGGGTCAGTATCAGGGAATGTACCCGGTGTGGCCCCTATATATATATATATTGGGGGTCAGTATCAGGGAATGTACCCGGTGTGGCCCCTATATATATATATTGGGGGGCAGTATCAGGGAATGTACCCGGTGTGGCCCCTATATATATATTGGGGGGCAGTATCAGGTAATGTACCCGGTGTGGCCCCTATATATATATATTGGGGGCAGTATCAGGTAATGTACCCGGTGTGGCCCCGATATATATATATATATATATATATATATATATATATATATATATATATATATTGGGGGGCAGTATCAGGTAATGTACCCGGTGTGGCCCCTATATATATATATTGGGGGGCAGTATCAGGGAATGTACCCGGTGTGGCCCCTATATATATATATATTGGGGGGCAGTATCAGGGAATGTACCCGGTGTGGCCCCTATATATATATATATGGGGGGGGGGGTAGTATCAGGTAATGTACCCGGTGTGGCCCCTATATATATATTGGGGGGGTCAGTATCAGGTAATGTACCCGGTGTGGCCCCTATATATATATATATTGGGGGGGCAGTATCAGGTAATGTACCCGGTGTGGCCCCTATATATATATTGGGGGGTCAGTATCAGGGAATGTACCCGGTGTGGCCCCTATATATATATGGGGGGGGGCAGTATCAGGTAATGTACCCGGTGTGGCCCCTATATATATATATTGGGGGGGGGGCAGTATCAGGGAATGTACCCGGTGTGGCCCCTATATATATATATATTGGGGGGGGGCAGTATCAGGTAATGTACCCGGGGTGGCCCCTATATATATATATTGGGGGGGGGGGGCAGTATCAGGGAATGTACCCGGTGTGGCCCCTATATATATATATATATTGGGGGTCAGTATCAGGGAATGTACCCGGTGTGGCCCCTATATATATATATTAGGGGGCAGTATCAGGTAATGTACCCGGTGTGGCCCCAATATATATATATTGGGGGGCAGTATCAGGTAATGTACCAGGGTGGCCCCTATATATATATATTGGGGGGCAGTATCAGGGAATGTACCCGGTGTGGCCCCTATATATATATATTGGGGGGCAGTATCAGGGAATGTACCCGGTGTGGCCCCTATATATATATATATATTGGGGGGCAGTATCAGGTAATGTACCCGGTGTGGCCCCTATATATATATTGGGGGGGGGGGCAGTATCAGGTAATGTACCCGGTGTGGCCCCTATATATATATATTGGGGGGGGGGGCAGTATCAGGGAATGTACCCGGTGTGGCCCCTATATATATATATATTGGGGGGGGGGCAGTATCAGGTAATGTACCCGGTGTGGCCCCTATATATATATATATATTGGGGGTCAGTATCAGGGAATGTACCCGGTGTGGCCGCTATATATATATATATTGGGGGTCAGTATCAGGGAATGTACCCGGTGTGGCCCCTATATATATATGGGGGGGGCGGTATCAGGTAATGTACCCGGTGTGGCCCCTATATATATATATTGGGGGGCAGTATCAGGTAATGTACCCGGTGTGGCCCCTATATATATATATTAGGGGGCAGTATCAGGTAATGTACCCGGTGTGGCCCCTATATATATTTATTGGGGGGCAGTATCAGGTAATGTACCCGGTGTGGCCCCTATATATATATATTGGGGGGCAGTATCAGGTAATGTACCCGGTGTGGCCCCTATATATATATTGGGGGGCAGTATCAGGGAATGTACCCGGTGTGGCCCCTATATATATATATTGGGGGGGGCAGTATCAGGTAATGTACCCGGTGTGGCCCCTATATATATATATTGGGGGGCAGTATCAGGTAATGTACCCGGTGTGGCCCCTATATATATATATTGGGGGTCAGTATCAGGGAATGTACCCGGTGTGGCCCCTATATATATATATTGGGGGTCAGTATCAGAGAATGTACCCGGTGTGGCCCCTATATATATATATTGGGGGGGCAGTATCAGGTAATGTACCCGGTGTGGCCCCTATATATATATATATATATATATATATATATATTGGGGGGGGGGCAGTATCAGGTAATGTACCCGGTGTGGCCCCTATATATATATTGGGGGTCAGTATCAGGTAATGTACCCGGTGTGGCCCCTATATATATATATTGGGGGGCAGTATCAGGGAATGTACCCGGTGTGGCCCCTATATATATATTGGGGGACAGTATCAGGTAATGTACCCGGTGTGGCCCCTATATATATATATATTGGGGGGGGCAGTATCAGGTAATGTACCCGGTGTGGCCCCTTTACATATATATTGGGGGGCAGTATCAGGGAATGTACCCGGTGTGGCCCCTATATATATATATATTGGGGGGCAGTATCAGGTAATGTACCCGGTGTGGCCCCTATATATATATATTGGGGGTCAGTATCAGGGAATGTACCCGGTGTGGCCCCTATATATATATTGGGGGGGCAGTATCAGGTAATGTACCCGGTGTGGCCCCTATATATATATTGGGGGGGCAGTATCAGGTAATGTACCCGGTGTGGCCCCTATATATATATATATTGGGGGGGGCAGTATCAGGGAATGTACCCGGTGTGGCCCCTATATATATATATATTGGGGGGCAGTATCAGGTAATGTACCCGGTGTGGCCCCTATATATATATATTGGGGGTCAGTATCAGGGAATGTACCCGTTGTGGCCCCTATATATATATATATTGGGGGGGTCAGTATCTGGGAATGTACCCGGTGTGGCCCCTATATATATATATATATATATATATATATATATATATATATATATTGGGGGGGGCAGTATCAGGTAATGTACCCGGTGTGGCCCCTATATATATATATTGGGGGGGCAGTATCGGGTAATGTACCCGGTGTGGCCCCTATATATATATTGGGGAGGGGGGCAGTATCAGGGAATGTACCCGGTGTGGCCCCTATATATATATTGGGGGGCAGTATCAGGTAATGTACCCGGTGTGGCTCCTATATATATATTGGGGGGGCAGTATCAGGTAATGTACCCGGTGTGGCTCCTATATATATATTGGGGGGGCAGTATCAGGGAATGTACCCGGTGTGGCCCCTATATATATATATATATATATTGGGGGGCAGTATCAGGGAATGTACCCGGTGTGGCCTCTATATATATATATTGGGGGGGGCAGTATCAGGTAATGTACCCGGTGTGGCCCCTATATATATATATTGGGGGGGGCAGTATCAGGTAATGTACCCGGTGTGGCCCCTATATATATATTGGGGGGGCAGTATCAGGGAATGTACCCGGTGTGGCCCCTATATATATATTGGGGGGGCAGTATCAGGGAATGTACCCGGTGTGGCCCCTATATATATATATATTGGGGGGGGCAGTATCAGGGAATGTACCCGGTGTGGCCCCTATATATATATTGGGGGGCAGTATCAGGTAATGTACCCAGTGTGGCCCCTATATATATATATTGGGGGGGGGCAGTATCAGATAATGTACCCGGTGTGGCCCCTATATATATATTGGGGGGCAGTATCAGGTAATGTACCCGGTGTGGCCCCTATATATATATATATTGGGGGGCAGTATCAGGTAATGTACCCGGTGTGGCCCCTATATATATATATATATATATATATATATATATATATATATATATATGGGAGGGGGCAGTATCAGGTAATGTACCCGGTGTGGCCCCTATATATATATATATATATATTGGGGGGCAGTATCAGGTAATGTACCCGGTGTGGCCCCTATATATATATATTGGGGGGGGCAGTATCAGGGAATGTACCCGGTGTGGCCCCTATATATATATATATTGGGGGGGCATTATCAGGTAATGTACCCGGTGTGGCCCCGATATATATATATAAATATATATATATATATATATATATATATATTGGGGGGCAGTATCAGGGAATGTACCCGGTGTGGCCCCTATATATATATTGGGGGGGGCAGTATCAGGTAATGTACCCGGTGTGGCCCCTATATATATATTGGGGGGGGGGCAGTATCTGGTAATGTACCCGGTGTGGCCCCTATATATATATTGGGGGGGGCAGTATCATGGAATGTACCCGGTGTGGCCCCTATATATATATATTGGGGGGGGGCAGTATCAGGGAATGTACCCGGTGTGGCCCCTATATATATATATTGGGGGGGGGCAGTATCAGGGAATGTACCCGGTGTGGCCCCTATATATATATATTGGGGGGGCAGTATCAGGGAATGTACCCGGTGTGGCCCCTATATATATATATTGGGGGGGCAGTATCAGGGAATGTACCTGGTGTGGCCCCTATATATATATATATATATATATATTGGGGGTCAGTATCAGGGAATGTACCCGGTGTGGCCCCTATATATATATTGGGGAGGGGGGCAGTATCAGGTAATGTACCCGGTGTGGCCCCTATATATATATATTGGGGGGGCAGTATCAGGGAATGTACCCGGTGTGGCCCCTATATATATATATTGGGGGGCAGTATCAGGGAATGTACCCGGTGTGGCCCCTATATATATATATATATATATGGGGGGGCGGTATCAGGTAATGTACCCGGTGTGGCCCCTATATATATATATTGGGGGGGCAGTATCAGGGAATGTACCCGGTGTGGCCCCTATATATATATATGGGGGGGCGGTATCAGGTAATGTACCCGGTGTGGCCCCTATATATATATATTGGGGGGGCAGTATCAGGGAATGTACCCGGTGTGGCCCCTATATATATATATATATATATATATATATATATATATATTGGGGGGGGCAGTATCAGGTAATGTACCCGGTGTGGCCCCTATATATATATATTGGGGGGGCAGTATCAGGTAATGTACCCGGTGTGGCCCCTATATATATATATTGGGGGGCAGTATCAGGGAATGTACCCGGTGTGGCCCCTATATATATATGGGGGGGGGGCAGTATCAGGGAATGTACCCGGTGTGGCCCCTATATATATATATATTGGGGGGGCAGTATCAGGGAATGTACCCGGTGTGGCCCCTATATATATATTGGGGGGCAGTATCAGGTAATGTACCCGGTGTGGCCCCTATATATATATATTGGGGGGGGGCAGTATCAGATAATGTACCCGGTGTGGCCCCTATATATATATTGGGGGGCAGTATCAGGGAATGTACCCGGTGTGGCCCCTATATATATATATTGGGGGGGCAGTATCAGGGAATGTACCCGGTGTGGCCCCTATATATATATATATATATATTGGGGGGGGGCAGTATCAGGGAATGTACCCGGTGTGGCCCCTATATATATATTGGGGGGGCATTATCAGGTAATGTACCCGGTGTGGCCCCGATATATATATATATATATATATATATATATATATATATATATTGGGGGGCAGTATCAGGGAATGTACCCGGTGTGGCCCCTATATATATATATATATTGGGGGGGTCAGTATCAGGGAATGTACCCGGTGTGGCCCCTATATATATATGGGGGGGCGGTATCAGGTAATGTATCCGGTGTGGCCCCTATATATATATGGGGGGGCGGTATCAGGTAATGTACCCGGTGTGGCCCCTATATATATATTGGGGGGCAGTATCAGGTAATGTACCCGGTGTGGCCCCTATATATATATTGGGGGGCATTATCAGGTAATGTACCCGGTGTGGCCCCTATATATATATATATTTAAGGGGGGGGCATTATCAGGTAATGTACCCGGTGTGGCCCCTATATATATATATATTGGGGGGCAGTATCAGGGAATGTACCCGGTGTGGCCCCTATATATATATATTGGGGGTCAGTATCAGGGAATGTACCCGGTGTGGCCCCTATATATATATATTGGGGGGGCAGTATCAGGGAATGTACCCGGTGTGGCCCCTATATATATATTTAAGGGGGGGGCATTATCAGGTAATGTACCCGGTGTGGCCCCTATATATATATTGGGGGTCAGTATCAGGGAATGTACCCGGTGTGGCCCCTATATATATATTGGGGGGTCAGTATCAGGGAATGTACCCGGTGTGGCCCCTATATATATATATATATATATATATATATATATATATATATATATATATTGGGGGGCAGTATCAGGGAATGTACCCGGTGTGGCCCCTATATATATATTGGGGGGGGGGCAGTATCAGGCAATGTACCCGGTGTGGCCCCTATATATATATATATATATTGGGGGGTCAGTATCAGGGAATGTACCCGGTAAGGCCCCTATATATATATATATTGGGGGGCAGTATCAGGGAATGTACCCGGTTTGGCCCCTATATATATTGGGGGGGCAGTATCAGGTAATGTACCCGGTGTGGCCCCTATATATATATTGGGGGGTCAGTATCAGGTAATGTACCCGGTGTGGCCCCTATATATATATATTGGGGGGGGGCAGTATCAGGTAATGTACCCGGTGTGGCCCCTATATATATATATTAGGGGGCAGTATCAGGTAATGTACCCGGTGTGGCCCCTATATATATATATTAGGGGGCAGTATCAGGTAATGTACCCGGTGTGGCCCCTATATATATATTGGGGGGGGGGCAGTATCAGGTAATGTACCCGGTGTGGCCCCTATATATATATATTTGGGGGGGCAGTATCAGGTAATGTACCCGGTGTGGCCCCTATATATATATTGGGGGGGGGCAGTATCAGGTAATGTACCCGGTGTGGCCCATATATATATATATATATATATATATGGGGGGGGCAGTATCAGGTAATGTACCCGGTGTGGCCCCTATATATATATATTGGGGGCAGTATCAGGTAATGTACCCGGTGTGGCCCCTATATATATATTTAAGGGGGGGGCATTATCAGGTAATGTACCCGGTGTGGCCCCTATATATATATATTGGGGGTCAGTATCAGGGAATGTACCCGGTGTGGCCCCTATATATATATTGGGGGGTCAGTATCAGGAAATGTACCCGGTGTGGCCCATATATATATATATATATATATATATATATATATTGGGGGGCAGTATCAGGGAATGTACCCGGTGTGGCCCCTATATATATATTGGGGGGGGGCAGTATCAGGCAATGTACCCGGTGTGGCCCCTATATATATATATATATATTGGGGGGTCAGTATCAGGGAATGTACCCGGTGTGGCCCCTATATATATATATATATATATATATTGGGGGGCAGTATCAGGTAATGTACCCGGTGTGGCCCCTATATATATATATATATATATATATTGGGGGGCAGTATCAGGTAATGTACCCGGTGTGGCCCCTATATATATATATTGGGGGTCAGTATCAGGTAATGTACCCGGTGTGGCCCCTATATATATATATATATATATATATAGGGGGGCAGTATCAGGTAATGTACCCGGTGTGGCCCCTATATATATATATATTGGGGGGGCAGTATCGGGTAATGTACCCGGTGTGGCCCCTATATATATATATATATATATGGGGGGGCAGTATCAGGTAATGTACCCGGTGTGGCCCCTATATATATATATTGGGGGTCAGTATCAGGTAATGTACCCGGTGTGGCCCCTATATATATATTGGGGGGGTCAGTATCAGGTAATGTACCCGGTGTGGCCCCTATATATATATTGGGGGGGTCAGTATCAGGTAATGTACCCGGTGTGGCCCCTATATATATATATATATTGGGGGGCAGTATCAGGTAATGTACCCGGTGTGGCCCCTATATATATATATATATGGGGGGGCAGTATCAGGTAATGTACCCGGTGTGGCCCCTATATATATATATATATTGGGGGGCAGTATCAGGTAATGTACCCGGTGTGGCCCCTATATATATATTGGGGGGCAGTATCAGGTAATGTACCCGGTGTGGCCCCTATATATATATATATATATGGGGGGGCAGTATCAGGTAATGTACCCGGTGTGGCCCCTATATATATATATATATATGGGGGTCAGTATCAGGTAATGTACCCGGTGTGGCCCCTATATATATATATATATGGGGGGGCAGTATCAGGGAATGTACCCGGTGTGGCCCCTATATATATATATATATGGGGGGGCAGTATCAGCTAATGTACCCGGTGTGGCCCCTATATATATATATTGGGGGGTAGTATCAAGTAATGTACCCGGTGTGGCCCCTATATATATATATTGGGGGGCAGTATCAGGTAATGTACCCGGTGTGGCCCCTATATATATATATTGGGGGGCAGTATCAGGCAATGTACCCGGTGTGGCCCCTATATATATATATATATATTGGGGGGTCAGTATCAGGGAATGTACCCGGTGTGGCGCCTATATATATATATATTGGGGGGCAGTATCAGGGAATGTACCCGGTGTGGCCCCTATATATATATATGGGGGGGGGCAGTATCAGGTAATGTACCCGGTATGGCCCCTATATATATATATATTGGGGGGGTCAGTATCAGGTAATGTACCCGGTGTGGCGCCTATATATATATATATTGGGGGGTCAGTATCAGGGAATGTACCCGGTGTGGCGCCTATATATATATATATTGGGGGGCAGTATCAGGGAATGTACCCGGTGTGGCCCCTATATATATATGGGGGGGGGCAGTATCAGGTAATGTACCCGGTGTGGCCCCTATATATATATATATTGGGGGGGCAGTATCAGGTAATGTACCCGGTGTGGCCCCTATATATATATATTGGGGGGCAGTATCAGGGAATGTACCCGGTGTGGCCCCTATATATATATATATTGGGGGGGGCAGTATCAGGTAATGTACCCGGTGTGGCCCCTATATATATATGGGGGGGGGGCAGTATCAGGTAATGTACCCGGTGTGGCGCCTATATATATATATATTGGGGGGCAGTATCAGGGAATGTACCCGGTGTGGCCCCTATATATATATGGGGGGGGGCAGTATCAGGTAATGTACCCGGTGTGGCCCCTATATATATATATATGGGGGGGCAGTATCAGGTAATGTACCCGGTGTGGCCCCTATATATATATATATTGGGGGGGCAGTATCAGGTAATGTACCCGGTGTGGCCCCTATATATATATATGGGGGGGGTCAGTATCAGGTAATGTACCCGGTGTGGCCCCTATATATATATTGGGGGGCAGTATCAGGTAATGTACCCGGTGTGGCCCCTATATATATATATTGGGGGGCAGTATCAGGGAATGTACCCGGTGTGGCCCCTATATATATATATATTGGGGGGCAGTATCAGGGAATGTACCCGGTGTGGCCCCTATATATATATATATATATATATATATATATATATATATATTGGGGGGCAGTATCAGGTAATGTACCCGGTGTGGCCCCTATATATATATATTGGGGGGGCAGTATCAGGTAATGTACCCGGTGTGGCCCCTATATATATATATTGGGGGGGGGCAGTATCAGGGAATGTACCCGGTGTGGCCCCTATATATATATTGGGGGTCAGTATCAGGGAATGTACCCGGTGTGGCCCCTATATATATATATATATATATATATATATATATATATGGGGGGGCAGTATCAGGTAATGTACCCGGTGTGGCCCCTATATATATATATTGGGGGGGCAGTATCTGGGAATGTACCCGGTGTGGCCCCTATATATATATATTGGGGGGTCAGTATCAGGTAATGTACCCGGTGTGGCCCCTATATATATATTGGGGGGCAGTATCAGGGAATGTACCCGGTGTGGCCCCTATATATATATTGGGGGGCAGTATCAGGTAATGTACCCGGTGTGGCCCCTATATATATATATATTGGGGGGGCAGTATCAGGTAATGTACCCGGTGTGGCCCCTATATATATATATATTGGGGGGGCAGTATCAGGTAATGTACCCGGTGTGGCCCCTATATATATATATATTGGGGGGCAGTATCAGGTAATGTACCCGGTGTGGCCCCTATATGGTGTCGCCCCTATATATATATATGGGGGGGGTCAGTATCAGGTAATGTACCCGGTGTGGCCCCTATATATATATTGGGGGGCAGTATCAGGTAATGTACCCGGTGTGGCCCCTATATATATATATTGGGGGGCAGTATCAGGGAATGTACCCGGTGTGGCCCCTATATATATATATATTGGGGGGCAGTATCAGGGAATGTACCCGGTGTGGCCCCTATATATATATATATATATATATATATATATTGGGGGGGGTCAGTATCAGGGAATGTACCCGGTGTGGCCCCTATATATATATATTGGGGGGGCAGTATCAGGTAATGTACCCGGTGTGGCCCCTATATATATATATTGGGGGGGGGGCAGTATCAGGGAATGTACCCGGTGTGGCCCCTATATATATATTGGGGGTCAGTATCAGGGAATGTACCCGGTGTGGCCCCCATATATATATATATATATATATATATATATATATATTATATATTGGGGGGGCAGTATCAGGTAATGTACCCGGTGTGGCCCCTATATATATATATTGGGGGGGCAGTATCTGGGAATGTACCCGGTGTGGCCCCTATATATATATATATATATATATATTGGGGGGGCAGTATTAGGGAATGTACCCGGTGTGGCCCCTATATATATATATATATATATATATATATATATATATATATATATTGGGGGGCAGTATCAGGTAATGTACCCGGTGTGGCCCCTATATATATATATTGGGGGGGGCAGTATCTGGGAATGTACCCGGTGTGGCCTCTATATATATATATATTGGGGGGGCAGTATCTGGGAATGTACCCGGTGTGGCCCCTATATATATATATATATATATATATATATATATATGTAAAGTAGATTGTCGGCACTCCGGATAACGTGAAAAAACAGTGTAAATTTATTCAAAGTTGTCACAGCATTACAGAAAGGCAACGTTTCTGTGGCCTCTCGCCACCATTTTCAAGCCAAATAAAGTGAACATACCACACTCTTAAATACAGGTGCTTAATCAAAAGGCAAACAGTTCATTGGACAAGTGATACAAAATCTTATTGGTCAATCCCATGTGCTAATTACAAAGTATTCCACACATGTGGTTAGGTATACTGCAAGTATAAACAAATAAATAGTGAAAAGTGTTTTACAAGGTGAAATATACACAACAGTGATTAAAGTCCATACTAAGTCTCTCCAACGTCCTGTAGGACGCAATAGTATGCTTGAAAAATAAATAAACAAAGTAATTGCAAGGTTTCCGGGACACTTAGGAACGTAGCTGGCTGCTATCAGCTGTCACCCTGATGGTTATTACTCACGCTCCCAGCTCATTTGAATGGAGGAGGAGATCCAGAGTGATGTCACCAGTCTCCTTAGTAACATGACGCTCCCCCAGCTCTAGCAGCCAGCTACGTTCCTAAGTGTCCCGGAAACCTTGCAATTACTTTGTTTATTTATTTTTCAAGCATACTATTGCGTCCTACAGGACGTTGGAGAGACTTAGTATGGACTTTAATCACTGTTGTGTATATTTCACCTTGTAAAACACTTTTCACTATTATTTGTTTATACTTGCAGTATACCCAACCACACGTGTGGAATACTTTGTAATTAGCACATGGGATTGACCAATAAGATTTTGTATCACTTGTCCAATGAACTGTTTGCCTTTTGATTAAGCACCTGTATTTAAGAGTGTGGTATGTTCACTTTATTTGGCTTGAAAATGGTGGCGAGAGGCCACAGAAACGTTGCCTTTCTGTAATGCTGTGACAACTTTGAATAAATTTACACTGTTTTTTCACGTTATCCGGAGTGCCGACAATCTACTTTACATATCTACAAGTGGGCTCGAGGTTGGAGTTCCTTGCCTGGCACCCTTATTCTCCTGAGTGCTGCTGAATTTACTTAAAGATATATATATATATATATATATATATATATATATATATATATATTGGGGGGCAGTATCAGGGAATGTACACGGTGTGGCCCCTATATATATATTGGGGGGCAGTATCAGGGAATGTACCCGGTGTGGCCCCTATATATATATTGGGGGGCAGTATCAGGGAATGTACCCGGTGTGGCCCCTATATATATATTGGGGGGCAGTATCAGGGAATGTACCCGGTGTGGCCCCTATATATATATATATTGGGGGGGCAGTATCAGGTAATGTACCCGGTGTGGCCCCTATAATATATATATTGGGGGGCAGTATCAGGGAATGTACCCGGTGTGGCCCCTATATATATATAAATATATATATATATATATATATTGGGGGGCAGTATCAGGTAATGTACCCGGTGTGGCCCCTATATATATATATTGGGGGGGCAGTATCAGGTAATGTACCCGGAGTGGCCCCTATATATATATATATATATTGGGGGGCAGTATCAGGGAATGTACCCGGTGTGGCCCCTATATATATATATATATATATATATATATTGGGGGGGGCAGTATCAGGTAATGTACCCGGTGTGGCCCCTATATATATATATTGGGGGGCAGTATCAGGTAATGTACCCGGTGTGGCCCCTATATATATATTGGGGGGCAGTATCAGGGAATGTACCCGGTGTGGCCCCTATATATATATATATTGGGGGGGCAGTATCAGGTAATGTACCCGGTGTGGCCCCTATATATATATATTGGGGGGCAGTATCAGGGAATGTACCCGGTGTGGCCCCTATATATATATAAATATATATATATATATATATTGGGGGGCAGTATCAGGTAATGTACCCGGTGTGGCCCCTATATATATATATTGGGGGGGCAGTATCAGGTAATGTACCCGGAGTGGCCCCTATATATATATATATATATTGGGGGGCAGTATCAGGGAATGTACCCGGTGTGGCCCCTATATATATATATATATATATATTGGGGGGGGCAGTATCAGGTAATGTACCCGGTGTGGCCCCTATATATATATATTGGGGGGCAGTATCAGGTAATGTACCCGGTGTGGCCCCTATATATATATATATTGGGGGGCAGTATCAGGTAATGTACCCGGTGTGGCCCCTATATATATATATTGGGGGGGCAGTATCAGGGAATGTACCCGGTGTGGCCCCTATATATATATATATATATATTGGGGGGGGCAGTATCAGGTAATGTACCCGGTGTGGCCCCTATATATATATATATATATATATATATATATATTGGGGGGGGCAGTATCAGGGAATGTACCCGGTGTGGCCCCTATATATATATATATATATATATATATATATATATTGGGGGGGGGCAGTATCAGGTAATGTACCCGGTGTGGCCCCTATATATATATATATATTGGGGGGGGCAGTATCAGGTAATGTACCCGGTGTGGCCCCTATATATATATATATTGGGGGGGGCAGTATCAGGTAATGTACCCGGTGTGGCCTCTATATATATATATATATATATATATATATATATTGGGGGGGGGCAGTATCAGGTAAGTACCCGGTGTGGGCCCCTATATATATATATTGGGGGGGGGGGGGCAGTATCAGGGAATGTACCCGGTGTGGCCCCTATATATATATATATTGGGGGGCAGTATCAGGGAATGTACCCGGTGTAGCCCCTATATATATATATATATATTGGGGGGCAGTATCAGGTAATGTACCCGGTGTGGCCCCTATATATATATATTGGGGGGCAGTATCAGGGAATGTACCCGGTGTGGCCCCTATATATATATATATATATATATATATATATATATATATATATATATAGGATGTAGTTTCTTCCTGTGCTCTCCCCTGACCCTGCAGTTCCGTTATTGTCCACCAGGTGATGCTGTCGCTGCCCCCCGCCCGGTGCAGAGCTCACCTGGAGCCAGGAGCCGCCCAGGTAACCGGGAAAGTAAGAGAAAGAGAGCCGGGACACCCGCGGGCGGAGGAGACAGAGAGCCGGGACCCCGAGACACCCGCGGGCGGAGGAGACAGAGAGCCGGGACCCCGAGACACCCGCGGGCGGAGGAGACAGAGAGCCGGGACCCCGAGACACCCGCGGGCGGAGGAGACAGAGAGCCGGGACCCCGAGACACCCGCGGGCGGAGGAGACAGAGAGCCGGGACCCCGAGACACCCGCGGGCGGAGGAGACAGAGAGCCGGGACCCCGAGACACCCGCGGGCGGAGGAGACAGAGAGCCGGGACCCCGAGACACCCGCGGGCGGAGGAGACAGAGAGCCGGGACCCCGAGACACCCGCGGGCGGAGGAGACAGAGAGCCGGGACCCCGAGACACCCGCGGGCGGAGGAGACAGAGAGCCGGGACCCCGAGACACCCGCGGGCGGAGGAGACAGAGAGCCGGGACCCCGAGACACCCGCGGGCGGAGGAGACAGAGAGCCGGGACCCCGAGACACCCGCGGGCGGAGGATGAGGCTGTGAGACCCCGGAGGAGACACAATGGTGAGAGTTGGCGGGAGTTCCGGGATAACGGGAACAGGTTGTCGGTATTACCGGTCCTGTATATTATATCATTATACACAATCCAGCAGCATTATAATGGGGGAGGTGTGGTGTATGATGGGGGAGGTGTGGTGTATGATGGGGGGAGGTGTGGTGTATGATGGGGGAGGTGTGGTGTATGATGGGGGGAGGTGTATGATGGGGGGAGGTGTATGATGGGGGGAGGTGTGGTGTATGATGGGGGAGGTGTGGTGTATGATGGGGGGAGGTGTATGATGGGGGAGGTGTGGTGTATGATGGGGGGTGTGGTGTATGATGGGGGAGGTGTGGTGTATGATGGGGGAGGTGTGGTGTATGATGGGGGGAGGTGTATAATGGGGGGAGGTGTATAATGGGGGGAGGTGTGGTGTATGATGGGTGGGAGGTGTATGATGGGGGGAGGTGTGGTGTATGATGGGGGGAGGTGTGGTGTATGATGGGGGGAGGTGTGGTGTATGATGGGGGAGGTGTGGTGTATGATGGGGGAGGTGTGGTGTGTGATGGGGGAGGTGTATGATGGGGGGAGGTGTATGATGGGGGGAGGTGTATGATGGGGGGAGGTGTATAATTGGGGGAGGTGTATGATGGGGGAGGTGTATGATGGGGGAGGTGTGGTGTATGATGGGGGGAGGTGTATGATGGGGGGAGGGGAGGTGTATGATGGGGGGAGGTGTATGATGGGGGGAGGGGAGGTGTATGATGGGGGGAGGTGTATGGTGGGGGGAGGTGTGGTGTATGATGGGGGAGGTGTGGTGTATGATGGGGGGAGGGGAGGTGTATGATGGGGGGGGGTGTGGTGTATGATGAGGGGAGGTGTGGTGTATGATGGGGGGAGGTGTGGTGTATGATGGGGAGGGGAGGTGTGGTGTATGATGGGGGGGGGAGGTGAGGTGTATGATGGGGGGAGGTGTGGTGTATGATGGGGGAGGTGTGGCGTATGATGGGGGGAGGTGTGGTGTATGATGGGGGGAGGTGCGGTGTATGATGGGGGGAGGTGTGGGGTATGATGGGGGGAGGTGTATGATGGGGAGGTGTGGTGTATGATGGGGGGAGGTGTGGTGTATGATGGGGGGATCTGTATGATGGGGGGAGGTGAGGTGTATGATGGGGGGGAGGTGTATGATGGGGGGGAGGTGTATGATGGGGGGAGGTGTGGCGTATGATGGGGGGGAGGTGTGGTGTATGATGGGGAGGTGTATGATGGGGGGATCTGTATGATGGGGGGAGGTGTGGCGTATGATGGGGGGAGGTGTGGTGTATGATGGGGGAGGTATGGTGTATGATGGGGGAGGTGTATGATGGGGGGAGGTGTGGTGTATGATGGGGGAGGTGTGGTGTATGATGGGGGAGGTGTATGATGGGGGGAGGTGTATGATGGGGGGAGGTGTGGTGTATGATGGGGGAGGTGTGGTGTATGATGGGGAGGTGTGGTGTATGATGGGGGTGTGTGTGGTGTATGATGGGGGGATCTGTATGATGGGGGGAGGTGTGGTGTATGATGGGGGAGGTGTGGTGTATGATGGGGGAGGTGTATGATGGGGGGAGGTGTATGATGGGGGGAGGTGTGGTGTATGATGGGGGGAGGTGTATGATGGGGGGAGGTGTGGTGTATGATGGGGGGAGGTGTGGTGTATGATGGGGGGGAGGGGAGGTGTATGATGGGGAGGTGTATGATGGGGGGAGGTGTGGTGTATGATGGGGGGAGGTGTGGTGTATGATGTGGGGAGGTGTATGATGGGGGGGAGGTGTGGTGTATGATGGGGGGGAGGTGTGGTGTATAATGGGGGAGGTGTGGTGTATGATGGGGGGAGGTGTATGATGGGGGGAGGTGTATGATGGGGGGAGGTGTGGTGTATGATGGGGGGAGGTGTGGTGGATGATGGGGGAGGTGTGGTGGATGATGGGGGAGGTGTATGATGGAGGGGGGTGTGGTGTATGATGGGTGGGAGGTGTATGATGGGGGGAGGTGTGGTGTATGATGGGGGGAGGTGTGGTGTATGATGGGGGAGGTGTATGATGGGGGGAGGTGTATGATGGGGGGAGGTGTATGATGGGGGGAGGTGTGGTGTATGATGGGGGGAGGTGTGGTGTATGATGGGGGAGGTGTGGTGTATGATGGGGGGAGGTGTGGTGTATGGTGGGGGAAGGTGTGGTGTATGGTGGGGGAAGGTGTGGTGTATGGTGGGGGGAGGTGTGGTGTATGATGGGGGAGGTGTGGTGTATGATGGGGGGAGGGGAGGTGTATGATGGGGGTGTGTGTGGTGTATGATGGGGGAGGTGTGGTGTATGATGGGGGAGGTGTGGTGTATGATGGGGGGAGGTGTATGATGGGGGGGAGGTGTATGATGGGGGGAGGTGTATGATGGGGGGAGGTGTATGATGGGGGGAGGTGTATGATGGGGGGAGGTGTATGATGGGGGGAGGTGTATGATGGGGTGTGGTGTATGATGGGGGAGGTGTGGTGTATGATGGGGGAGGTGTGGTGTATGATGGGGGTGTGTGTGGTGTATGATGGGGGGGGTGTGGTGTATGATGGGGGGAGGTGTGGTGTATGATGGGGGGAGGTGTGGTGTATGATGGGGAGGGGAGGTGTGGTGTATGATGGGGGGGAGGTGTGGTGTATGATGGGGGGGGAGGTGTGGTGTATGATGGGGGGGGAGGTGTGGTGTATGATGGGGGGAGGTGTGGTGTATGATGGGGGAGGTGTGGTGTATGATGGGGAGGTGTATGATGGGGGTGTGTGGTGTATGATTGGGGGAGGTGAGGTGTATGATGGGGGAAGGTGTGGTGTATGATGGGGGGAGGTGTGGTGTATGATGGGGGAGGTGAGGTGTATGATGGGGGGAGGTGTGGTGTATGATGGGGGAGGTGTGGTGTATGATGGGGGGAGGTGTGGTGTATGATGGGGGGAGGTGAGGTGTATGATGGGGGGAGGTGAGGTGTATGATGGGGGAAGGTGTGGTGTATGATGGGGGAAGGTGTGGGGTATGATGGGGGGAGGTGTGGGGTATGATGGGGGGAGGTGTATGATGGGGGGAGGTGTGGGGTATGATGGGGGGAGGTGTGGGGTATTATGGGGGGAGGTGTATGATGGGGGGAGGTGTGGTGTATGATGGGGGGAGGTGTGGTGTATGATGGGGGAGGTGTGGTGTATGATGGGGGGAGGTGTATGATGGGGGGATCTGTATGATGGGGGGAGGTGTGGTGTATGATGGGGGAGGTGTGGTGTATGATGGGGGGATCTGTATAATGGGGGAGGTGTGGCGTATGATGGGGGAGGTGTGGCGTATGATGGGGGGAGGTGTGGTGTATGATGGGGGAGGTGTGGTGTATGATGGGGGGATGGTGTATGATGGGGGGAGGTGTATGATGGGGGGAGGTGTATGATGGGGGGAGGTGTGGTGTATGATGGGGGAGGTGTGGTGTATGATGGGGGAGGTGTATGATGGGGGGAGGTGTGGTGTATGATAGGGGAAGTGTATGATGGGGGGAGGTGTGGTGTATGATGGGGGGAGGTGTATGATGTGGGGAGGTGTGGTGTATGATGGGGGAGGTGTATGATGGGGGGGGGGTGTGGTGTATGATGGGGGGAGGTGTGGTGTATGATGGGGGGAGGTGTGGTGTATGATGGGGGGAGGTGAGGTGTATGATGGGGGAGGTGTGGTGTATGATGGGGGAGGTGTGGTGTATGATGGGGGAGGTGTATGATGGGGGGAGGTGAGGTGTATGATGGGGGGAGGTGTATGATGGGGGGAGGTGTATGATGGGGGGAGGTGTGGTGTATGATGGGGGGATCTGTATGATGGGGGAGGTGTGGTGTATGATGGGGGAGTTGTGGTGTATGATGGGGGAGGTGTGGTGTATGATGGGGGGAGGTGTGGTGTATGATGGGGGGAGGTGTGGTGTATGATGGTAGGAGGTGTGGTGTATGATGGGGGGAGGTGTGGTGTATGATGGGTGGGAGGTGTGGTGTATGATGGGGGAGGTGTGGTGTATGATGGGGGAGGTGTGGTGTATGATGGGGGAGGTGTATGATGGGGGAGGTGTATGATGGGGGAGGTGTGGTGTATGATGGGGGAGGTGTGGCGTATGATGGGGGGAGGTGTATAATGGGGGGAGGTGTGGTGTATGATGGGGGAGGTGTATGATGGGGGAGGTGTATGATGGGGGAGGTGTGGTGTATGATGGGGGAGGTGTATGATGGGGGGAGGTGTGGTGTATGATGGGGGAGGTGTGGTGTATAATGGGGGAGGTGTGGTGTATGATGGGGGGAGGTGTGGTGTATGATGGGGGGAGGTGTGGTGTATGATGGGGGAGGTGTGGTGTATGATGGTGGGAGGTGTGGTGTATGATGGGGGTGTGTGTGGTGTATGATGGGGGAGGTGTGGTGTATGATGGGGGGAGGTGTGGTGTATGATGGGGGAGGTGTATGATGGGGTGAGGTGTATGATGGGGGGAGGTGTGGTGTATGATGGGGGGAGGTGTATGATGGGGGGAGGTGTATGATGGGGTGAGGTGTATGATGGGGGGAGGTGTGGTGTATGATGGGGGAGGTGTATGATGGGGGGAGGTGTATGATGGGGGGGGAGGTGTATGATGGGGGAGGTGTGGTGTATGATGGGGGGAGGTGTGGTGTATGATGGGGGGGAGGTGTGGTGTATGATGGGGGGAGGTGTATGATGGGGAGGTGTGTATGATGGGGGGAGGTGTATGATGGGGGATCTGTATGATGGGGGGAGGTGTGGCGTATGATGGGGGGAGGTGTGGTGTATGATGGTGGGAGGTGTGGTGTATGATGGAGGAGGTGTGGTGTATGATGGGGGAGGTGTGGTGTATGATGGGGGGAGGTATGGTGTATGATGGGGGGAGGTGTGGTGTATGATGGGGGAGGTGTGGTGTATGATGGGGGAGGTGTGGTGTATGATGGGGGGAGGTGTGGTGTATGATGGGGGGAGGTGTGGTGTATGATGGGGGGAGGTGTGGTGTATGATGGGGGGATCTGTATGATGGGGGGAGGTGTGGTGTATGATGGGGGAGGTGTGGTGTATGATGGGAGGTGTGGTGTATGATGGGGGAGGTGTATGATGGGGGGAGGTGTATGATGGGGGAGGTGTATGATGGGGGAGGTGTATGATGGGGGGAGGTGTGGTGTATGATGGGGGAGGTGTGGTGTATGATGGGGAGGTGTGGTGCATGATGGGGGAGGTGTGGTGCATGATGGGGGAGGTGTATGATGGGGGAGGTGTGGTGTATGATGGGGGAGGTGTATGATGGGGGAGGTGTGGTGTATGATGGGGGGATCTGTATGATGGGGGGAGGTGTGGTGTATGATGGGGAGGTGTGGTGTATGATGGGGGAGGTGTATGATGGGGGAGGTGTATGATGGGGGAGGTGTATGATGGGGGAGGTGTATGATGGGGGGAGGTGTGGTGTATGATGGGGGGAGGTGTGGTGTATGATGGGGAGGTGTGGTGCATGATGGGGGAGGTGTGGTGCATGATGGGGGAGGTGTATGATGGGGGGAGGTGTGGTGTATGATGGGGGGAGGTGTATGATGAAGGGAGGTGTGGTGTATGATGGGGGAGGTGTGGTGTATGATGGGGGAGGTGTGGTGTATGATGAGGGGAGGTGTATGATGGGGGGAGGTGTGGTGTATGATGGGGGGAGGTGTGGTGTATGATGGGGGGAGGTGTGGTGTATGATGGGGGGAGGTGTGGTGTATGATGGGGGAGGTGTGGTGTATGATGGGGGAGGTGTATAATTGGGGGAGGTGTGGTGTATCATGGGGGAGGTGTGGTGTATGATGGGGGAGGTGTGGTGCATGATGGGGGAGGTGTGGTGTATGATGGGGAGGTGTGGTGTATGATGAGGGGAGGTGTATGATGGGGGGAGGTGTGGTGTATGATGGGGGAGGTGTGGTGTATGATGAAGGGAGGTGTGGTGTATGATGGGGGAGGTGTGGTGTATGATGGGGGGAGGTGTGGTGTATGATGGGGGAGGTGTGGTGTATGATGGGGGAGGTGTGGTGTATGATGAGGGGAGGTGTATGATGGGGGGAGGTGTGGTGTATGATGGGGGGAGGTGTGGTGTATGATGGGGGGAGGTGTGGTGTATGATGGGGGGAGGTGTGGTGTATGATGGGGGGAGGTGTGGTGTATGATGGGGGGAGGTGTGGTGTATGGTGGGGGAAGGTGTGGTGTATGATGGGGGGGTGTGGTGTATGATGGGGGAGGTGTATGATGGGGGAGGTGTGGTGTATGATGGGGGGAGGTGTGGTGTATGATGGGGGAGGTGTGGTGTATGATGGGGGAGGTGTGGTGTATGATGGGGGAGGTGTATGATTGGGGGAGGTGTGGTGTATCATGGGGGAGGTGTGGTGTATGATGGGGGGAGGTGTGGTGTATGATGGGGGAGGTGTGGTGGATGATGGGGGAGGTGTATGATGGGGGGAGGTGTGGTGTATGATGGGGGAGGTGTGGTGTATGATGGGGGAGGTGTGGGGTATGATGGGGGGACGTGTGGTGTATGATGGGGGGAGGTGTGGTGTATGATGGGGGGAGGTGTATGATAGGGGAGGTGTATGATGGGGGAGGTGTATGATGGGGGAGGTGTGGTGTATGATGGGGGGAGGTGTGGTGTATGATGGGGAGGTGTGGTGTATGATGGGGGGAGGTGTATGATGGGGGAGGTGTGGTGTATGATGGGGGGAGGTGTGGTGTATGATGGGGGAGGTGTATAATGGGGGGAGGTGTGGTGTATGATGGGGAGAGGTGTGGTGTATGATGGGGGAGGTGTGGTGTATGATGGGGGGAGGTGTGGTGTATGATGGGGGGAGGTGTGGTGTATGATGGGGGGAGGTGTGGTGTATGATGGGGGAGGTGTGGTGTATGATGGGGGAGGTATATTATGGGGGAGGTGTGGTGTATGATGGGGGAGGTGTGTATGATGGGGGAGGTGTGGTGTATGATGGGGGAGGTGTGGTGTATGATGGGGGAGGTGTGGTGTATGATGGGGGGAGGTGTATGATGGGGGGAGGTGTGGTGTATGATGGGGGAGGTGTGGTGTATGATGGGGGAGGTGTGGTGTATGATGGGGGAGGTATATTATGGGGGGAGGTGTATTATGGGGGGAGGTGTGTATGATGGGTGGGAGGTGTGGTGTATGATGGGGGAGGTGTGGTGTATGATGGGGGGAGGTGTGGTGTATGATGGGGGGAGGTGTGGTGTATGATGGGGGGAGGTGTGGTGTATGATGGGTGGAGGTGTATGATGGGGGAGGTGTGGTGTATGATGGGGGGAGGTGTGTATGATGGGGGGAGGTGTATGATGGGGGGAGGTGTATGATGGGGAGGTGTGGTATATGATGGGGGAGGTGTGGTATATGATGGGGGAGGTGTATGATGGGGAGGTGTGGTGTATGATGGGGGAGGCGTGGTGTATGATGGGGGGAGGTGTGGTGTATGATGGGGGAGGTGTGGTGTATGATGGGGGGAGGTGTGGTGTATGATGTGGGGAGGTGTATGATGGGGGGGAGGTGTGGTGTATGATGGGGGGGAGGTGTGGTGTATGATGGGGGGAGGTGTGGTGTATGATGTGGGGAGGTGTATGATGGGGGGGAGGTGTGGTGTATGATGGGGGGAGGTGTGGTGTATGATGGGGGGAGGTGTGGTGTATGATGGGGGGGGGTGGTGTATGATGGGGGGAGGTGTGGTGTATGATGGGGGGAGGTGTGGTGTATGATGGGGGAGGGTGTATGATGGGGGAGGTGGTGTATGATGGGGGGATCTGTATGATGGGGGAGGTGTGGTGTATGATGGGGGAGGTGTGGTGTATGATGGGAGAGGTGTGGTGTATGATGGGGGAGGTGTGGTGTATGATGGGGGAGGTGTGGTGTATGATGGGGGAGGTGTGTGTGTATGATGGGTGGGAGGTGTGGTGTATGATGGGGGAGGTGTGGTGTTTGATGGGGGGAGGTGTATGATGGGGGAGGTGGTTATATGATGGGGGAGGTGTATATGATGGGGGAGTGTGGTTATGATGGGGGAGGTGTGGTGTATGATGGGGGGAGGTGTGGTGTATGATGGGGGGAGGTGTGGTGTATGATGGGTGGGAGGTGGAAGTGTGGTGTTTGATGGGGGGAGGTGTATGATGGGGGGAGGTGTGGTGTATGATGGGGAGGTGTATATGATGGGGGAGGTGTATGATGGGGGGAGGTGTGGTGTATGATGGGGGAGGTGTGGTGTATGATGGGGGGAGGTGTGGTGTATGATGGGGGAGGTGTGGTGTATGATGGGGGAGGTATATTATGGGGGGAGGTGTATTATGGGGGGAGGTGTGTATGATGGGTAGGAGGTGTGGTGTATGATGGGGGAGGTGTGGTGTATGATGGGGGGAGGTGTGGTGTATGATGGGGGGAGGTGTGGTGTATGATGGGGGGGGGGTGTGGTGTATGATGGGGGGAGGTGTATGATGGGGGAGGTGTGGTGTATGATGGGGGGAGGTGTGTATGATGGGGGGAGGTGTATGATGGGGGGAGGTGTATGATGGGGGAGGTGTGGTATATGATGGGGGAGGTGTGGTATATGATGGGGGGAGGTGTATGATGGGGGAGGTGTGGTGTATGATGGGGGAGGTGTGGTGTATGATGGGGGGAGGTGTGGTGTATGATGGGGGGAGGTGTGGTGTATGATGGGGGGAGGTGTGGTGTATGATGGGGGGAGGTGTGGTGTATGATGTGGGGAGGTGTATGATGGGGGGGAGGTGTGGTGTATGATGGGGGGGAGGTGTGGTGTATGATGGGGGGAGGTGTGGTGTATGATGTGGGGAGGTGTATGATGGGGGGAGGGGTGTATGATGGGGGGAGTGTGCTATGATGGGGGGAGGTGGTATGATGGGGGGAGGTGTGGTGTATGATGGGGGGAGGTGTGGTGTATGATGGGGGGAGGTGTGGTGTATGATGGGGGGAGTGTGTGTATGATGGGGGGAGTGTGTATGATGGGGGAGGTGTATGATGGGGGAGGTGTGTATGATGGGGGAGGTGTGGTGTATGATGGGGGAGGTGGTGTATGATGGGGGAGGTGTGTATGATGGGGGAGGTGTGGTGTATGATGGGGGGAGGTGTGTATGATGGGGGAGGTGTATGATGGGGGAGGTGTATGATGGGGGAGGTGTGGTATATGATGGGGGAGGTGTGGTATATGATGGGGGGAGGTGTATGATGGGGGAGGTGTGGTGTATGATGGGGGAGGTGTGGTGTATGATGGGGGGAGGTGTGGTGTATGATGGGGGGAGGTGTGGTGTATGATGGGGGGAGGTGTGGTGTATGATGTGGGGAGGTGTATGATGGGGGGAGGTGTATGATGGGGGGAGGTGTATGATGGGGGGAGGTGTATGATGGGGGAGGTGTGGTATATGATGGGGGAGGTGTGGTGTATGATGGGGGAGGTGTATGATGGGGGGAGGTGTGGTGTATGATGGGTGGAGGTGTATGATGGGGGAGGTGTGGTGTATGATGGGGGGAGGTGTGGTGTATGATGGGGGGAGGTGTGTATGATGGGGGGAGGTGTATGATGGGGGGAGGTGTATGATGGGGGGAGGTGTATGATGGGGGAGGTGTGGTATATGATGGGGGAGGTGTGGTATATGATGGGGGGAGGTGTATGATGGGGGAGGTGTGGTGTATGATGGGGGAGGTGTGGTGTATGATGGGGGGAGGTGTGTATGATGGGGGGAGGTGTATGATGGGGGAGGTGTATGATGGGGGAGGTGTGGTATATGATGGGGGAGGTGTGGTATATGATGGGGGAGGTGTATGATGGGGGAGGTGTGGTGTATGATGGGGGAGGTGTGGTGTATGATGGGGGGAGGTGTGGTGTATGATGGGGGAGGTGTGGTGTATGATGGGGGGAGGTGTGGTGTATGATGGGGGGAGGTGTGGTGTATGATGTGGGGAGGTGTGGTGTATGATGGGGGAGGTGTGGTGTATGATGGGGGGAGGTGTGGTGTATGATGGGGGAGGTGTGGTGTATGATGGGGGAGGTGTATGATGGGGGGGAGGTGTGGTGTATGATGGGGGGGAGGTGTGGTGTATGATGGGGGGGAGGTGTGGTGTATGATGGGGGGGGGTGTGGTGTATGATGGGGGAGGTGTGGTGTATGATGTGGGGAGGTGTATGATGGGGGGGAGGTGTGGTGTATGATGGGGGGAGGTGTGGTGTATGATGGGGGGAGGTGTGGTGTATGATGGGGGGAGGTGTATGATGGCGGGAGGTGTGGTGTATGATGGGGGAAGGTGTGGTGTATGATGGGGGGAGGTGTATGATGGGGGAGGTGTGGTGTATGATGGGGGAGGTGTGGTGTATGATGGGGGGATCTGTATGATGGGGGAGGTGTGGTGTATGATGGGGGAGGTGTGGTGTATGATGGGAGAGGTGTGGTGTATGATGGGGGAGGTGTGGTGTATGATGGAGGAGGTGTGGTGTATGATGGGTGGGAGGTGTGGTGTATGATGGGGGAAGTGTGGTGTTTGATGGGGGGAGGTGTATGATGGGGGGAGGTGTGGTGTATGATGGGGGAGGTGTGGTGTATGATGGGGGAGGTGTGGTGTATGATGGGGGAGGTGTGGTGTATGATGTGGGGAGGTGTATGATGGGGGGAGGTGTGGTGTATGATGGGGGGGAGGTGTGGTGTATGATGGGGGGAGGTGTGGTGTATGATGGGGGAGGTGTGGTGTATGATGTGGGGAGGTGTATGATGGGGGGGAGGTGTGGTGTATGATGGGGGGAGGTGTGGTGTATGATGGGGGGAGGTGTGGTGTATGATGGGGGGAGGTGTATGATGGCGGGAGGTGTGGTGTATGATGGGGGGAGGTGTGGTGTATGATGGGGGAGGTGTATGATGGGGGAGGTGTGGTGTATGATGGGGGAGGTGTGGTGTATGATGGGGGGATCTGTATGATGGGGGGAGGTGTGGTGTATGATGGGGGAGGTGTGGTGTATGATGGGAGAGGTGTGGTGTATGATGGGGGAGGTGTGGTGTATGATGGAGGAGGTGTGGTGTATGATGGGGGGAGGTGTGGTGTATGATGGGTGGGAGGTGTGGTGTATGATGGGGGAAGTGTGGTGTTTGATGGGGGAGGTGTATGATGGGGGGAGGTGTGGTGTATGATGGGTGGGAGGTGTGGTGTATGATGGGGGGAGGTGTGGTGTATGATGTGGGGAGGTGTATGATGGGGGGGAGGTGTGTTGTATGATGGGGGGGAGGTGTGGTGTATGATGGGGGGGAGGTGTGGTGTATGATGGGGGGAGGTGTGGTGTATGATGTGGGGAGGTGTATGATGGGGGGAGGTGTGGTGTATGATGGGGGGAGGTGTGGTGTATGATGGGGGGAGGTGTGTATGATGGGGGGAGGTGTATGATGGCGGGAGGTGTGGTGTATGATGGGGGGAGGTGTGGTGTATGATGGGGGAGGTGTATGATGGGGGAGGTGTGGTGTATGATGGGGGGAGGTGTGGTGTATGATGGGGGGAGGTGTGGTGTATGATGGGGGAGGTGTGGTGTATGATGGGAGAGGTGTGGTGTATGATGGGGGAGGTGTGGTGTATGATGGGGGAGGTGTGGTGTATGATGGGGGGAGGTGTGGTGTATGATGGGTGGGAGGTGTGGTGTATGATGGGGGAAGTGTGGTGTTTGATGGGGGGAGGTGTATGATGGGGGGAGGTGTGGTGTATGATGGGGGAGGTGTATATGATGGGGGAGGTGTATGATGGGGGGAGGTGTGGTGTATGATGGGGGAGGTGTGGTGTATGATGGGGGGAGGTGTGGTGTATGATGGGTGGGAGGTGTGGTGTATGATGGGGGAAGTGTGGTGTTTGATGGGGGGAGGTGTATGATGGGGGAGGTGTGGTGTATTGATGGGGAGGTGTATATGATGGGGGAGGTGTATGAGGGGGGAGGTGGTGTGTATGATGGGGGGAGGTGTGGTGTATGATGGGGGGAGGTGTGGTGTATGATGGGGAGGTGTGGTGTATGATGGGGAGGTATATTATGGGGGGAGGTGTATATAGGGGGGAGGTGTGTATGATGGGTGGGAGTGTTGGTGTATGATGGGGGAGGTGTGGTGTATGATGGGGGGAGGTGTGGTGTATGATGGGGGAGGTGTGGTGTATGATGGGGGGAGGTGTGGTGTATGATGGGGGGAGGTGTGGTGTATGATGGGGGAGGTGTATGATGGGGGAGGTGTGGTGTATGATGGGGGGAGGTGTGTATGATGGGGGGAGGTGTATGATGGGGGAGGGTATGATGGGGGAGTGTGGTATATGATGGGGGACGGGTGGTATATGATGGGGGGAGTGTATGATGGGGGAGGTGTGGTGTATGATGGGGAGGTGTGGTGTATGATGGGGGGAGGCTGTGGTGTATGATGGGGGGATGGTGTGGTGTATGATGGGGGGAGGTGTTGGTGTATGATGGGGGGAGGTGTGGTGTATGATGTGGGAGGTTGTATGATGGGGGGGAGGTGTGGTGTATGATGGGGGGGAGGTGTGGTGTATGATGTGGGGAGGTGTATGATGGGGGGGAGGTGTGGTGTATGATGGGGGGGAGGTGTGTGTATGATGGGGGGAGGTGTGGTGTAGACTGGGGGAGGGTGTATGATGGCGGGAGGTGTGGTGTATGATGGGGGGAGGTGTGGTGTATGATGGGGGGAGGTGTATGATGGGGGAGGTGTGGTGTATGATGGGGGGAGGTGTGGTGTATGATGGGGGGATCTGTATGATGGGGGGAGGTGTGGTGTATGATGGGGAGGTGTGGTGTATGATGGGAGAGGTGTGGTGTATGATGGGGGGAGGTGTGGTGTATGATGGGGGAGGTGTGGTGTATGATGGGGGGAGGTGTGGTGTATGATGGGGGGAGGTGTGGTGTATGATGGGGGAGGTGTGGTGTATGATGGGGAGGTGTGGTGTATGATGGGGGGAGGTGTGGTGTATGATGGGTGGGAGGTGTGGTGTATGATGGGGGGAGGTGTGGTGTATGATGGGGGAAGTGTGGTGTTTGATGGGGGGGGGTGTATGATGGGGGGAGGTGTGGTGTATGATGGGGGAGGTGTATATGATGGGGGAGGTGTATGATGGGGGGAGGTGTGGTGTATGATGGGGAGGTGTATAATGGGGGGAGGTGTGGTGTATGATGGGGAGGTGTGGTGTATGATGGGTGGGAGGTGTGGTGTATGATGGGGAGGTGTATATGATGGGGGAGGTGTATGATGGGGGGAGGTGTGGTGTATGATGGGGAGGTGTATAATGGGGGGAGGTGTGGTGTATGATGGGGGAGGTGTGGTGTATGAGGGGAGGTGTGGTGTATGATGGTAGGAGGTGTGGTGTATGATGGGGGGAGGTGTGGTGTATGATGGGGGAGGTGTGGTGTATGATGGGGAGGTGTATGATGGGGGTGTGTGTGGTGTATGATGGGGGGAGGTGTGGTTTATGATGGGGGGAGGTGTGGTGTATGATGGGGGGAGGTGTGGTGTATGATGGGGGAGGTGTGGTGTATGATGGGGGGAGGTGTGTATGATGGGGGGAGGTGTGGTGTATGATGGTAGGAGGTGTGGTGTATGATGGGGGGAGGTGTGGTGAATAATGGGGGGAGGTGTGGTGTATGATGGGGGGAGGTGTGGTGTATGAATGGGGGGAGGTGTGGTGTATGATGGGGGAGGTGTGGTGTATGATGGTAGGAGGTGTGGTGTATGATGGGGGAAGGTGTGGTGTATGATGGGGGAGGTGTGGTGTATGATGGAGGGAGGTGTGGTGTATGATGGGGGGAGGTGTATGATGGGGGAGATGTGGTGTATGATGGGGGGAGGTGTGTGATGGGGGGAGGTGTATGATGGGGGAGCTGTGGTGTATGATGGGGGGAGGTGTATGATGGGGGGAGGTGTGGTGTATGATGGGGGGAGGTGTATGATGGGGGGAGGTGTGGTGTATGATGGGGGGTGGTGTATGATGGGGGGAGGTGTATGATGGGGGAGGTGTGGTGTATGATGGGGGGAGGTGTGGTGTATGATGGGGGGAGGTGTGGTGTATGATGGGGGGAGGTGTGGTGTATGATGGGGGAGGTGTGGTGTATGATGGGGGGAGGTGTGGTGTATGATGGGGGGAGGTGTGGTGTATGATGGGGGAGGTGTATGATGGGGGAGGTGTATGATGGGGGAGGTGTGATGTATGATGGGGGAGGTGTGATGTATGATGGGGGAGGTGTGATGTATGATGGGGGAGGTGTGGTGTATGATGGGGGAGGTGTGGTGTATGATGGGGGAGGTGTGGTGTATGATGGGGGAGCTGTGGTGTATGATGGGGGGAGGTGTGGTGTATGATGGGGGGAGGTGTGGTGTATGATGGGGGGGGGTGTATGATGGGGGAGGTGTGGTGTATGATGGGGGAGGTGTGGTGTATGATGGGGAGGTGTGGTGTATGATGGGGGAGGTGTGGTGTATGATGGGGGAGGTGTGGTGTATGATGGGGGAGGTGTGGTGTATGAATGGGGGAGCGTTGTGGTGTATGATGGGGGAGGTGTGGTGTATGATGGGGGGAGGTGTGGTGTATGATGGGGGATGTGTGGTGTATGATGGGGGAGGTGTGGTGTATGATGGGGGAGGTGTGGTGTATGATGGGGAGGTGTATAATGGGGGGAGGTGTGGTGTATGATGGGGAGGGGGTGTGTGTATGATGGGGGGAGGTGTGGTGTATGATGGGGGAGGTGTGGTGTATGATGGGCGGAGCTGTGGTGTATGATGGGGGGAGGTTGTGGTGTATGATGGGGGGAGGTGTGGTGTATGATGGGGGTGGGGTGTATGATGGGGAGGTGTGGTGTATGATGGGGGAGGTGTGGTGTATGATGGGGGAGTGTGGTGTATGATGGGGGAGGTGTGGTGTATGATGGGGGGAGGTGTGGTGTATGATGGGGGAGGTGTGGTGTATGATGGGGGAGGTGTGGTGTATGATGGGGGGAGGTGTGGTGTATGATGGGGAGGTGTGGTGTATGATGGGGGAGGTGTGGTGTATGATGGGGGAGGTGTGGTGTACTGATGGGGGACGGTGTAATAATGGGGGGAGGTTGTGGGTATGATGGGGAGAGTGTGGTGTATGATGGGGGGAGGTGTGGTGTATGATGGGGGGAGGTGTGGTGTATGATGGGGGAGGTGTGGTGTATGATGGGGGAGGTATATTATGGGGGGAGGTGTATTATGGGGGGAGGTGTGGTGTATGATGGGGGAGGTGTGTATGATGGGGGAGGTGTGGTGTATGATGGGGGGAGGTGTGGTGTATGATGGGGGAGGTGTGGTGTATGATGGGGGAGGTGGGGTGTATGATGGGGGAGGTGTGGTGTATGATGGGGGAGGTATATTATGGGGGGAGGTGTATTATGGGGGGGAGGTGTGGTGTATGATGGGGGAGGTGTGTATGATGGGGGAGGTGTGGTGTATGAGGGGGGGAGGTGTGGTGTATGATGGGGGAGGTGTGGTGTATGATGGGTGGGAGGTGTGGTGTATGATGGGGGAGGTGTGGTGTATGATGGGGAGGTGTGGTGTATGATGGGTGGGAGGTGTGGTGTATGAGGGGGAGGTGTGGTGTCTGATGGGGGGAGGTTGTGGGTATGAGTGGGGAGGTGTATGATGGGGGGAGGTGTGGTGTATGATGGGGGGGAGGTGTGGTGTATGATGGGTGGGAGGTGTGGTGTATGATGGGGGGAGGTGTATGATTGGGGGGAGGTGTGGTGTATGATGGGGGAGGTGTGGTGTATGATGGGGGAGGTGTATGATGGGGGCGGTGTGGTGTATGATGGGGGAGGTGTGGTGTATGATGGGGGGAGGTGTGGTGTATGATGGGGGGATCTGTATGATGGGGGAGGTGTGGTGTATGATGGGGGAGGTGTGGTGTATGATGGGGGAGGTGTGGAGTATGATGGTGGGAGGTGTGGTGTATGATGGGTGGAGGTGTGGTGTATGATGGGGGAGGTGTGGTGTATGATGGGTGGGAGGTGTGGTGTATGATGGGGGAGGTGTGGTGTATGATGGGTGGGAGGTGTGGTGTATGATGGGGGGAGGTGTGGTGTATGATGGGGGGAGGTGTGGTGTATGATGGGGGAAGTGTGGTGTTTGATGGGGGGAGGTGTATGATGGGGGAGGTGTGGTGTATGATGGGGGAGGTGTATATGATGGGGGAGGTGTATGATGGGGGGAGGTGTGGTGTATGATGGGGGGGAGGTGTGGTGTATGATGGGGGAGGTGTGGTGTATGATGGGGGGAGGTGTGGTGTATGATGGGGGGAAGTGTGGTGTATGATGGGGGAGGTGTGGTGTATGAGGGGAGGTGTGGTGTATGATGGTAGGAGGTGTGGTGTATGATGGGGGGAGGTGTGGTGTATGATGGGGGAGGTGTGGTGTATGATGGGGAGGGGTATGATGGGGGTGTGTGTGGTGTATGATGGGGGGAGGTGTGGTGTATGATGGGGGAGGTGTGGTGTATGATGGGGGGAGGTGTGGTGTATGATGGGGGAGGTGTGGTGTATGATGGGGGAGGTGTATGATGGGGGGGTGTGTGGTGTATGATGGGGGGTGTGGTGTATGATGGGGGGAGGTGTGGTGTATGATGGGGGGGAGGTGTATGATGGGGGAGGTGTGGTGTATGATGGTAGGAGGTGTGGTGTATGATGGGGGAGGTGTGGTGTATGATGGGGGGAGGTGTGGTGTATGATGGGGGGAGGTGTGGTGTATGATGGGGGAGGTGTGGTGTATTATGGTAGGAGGTGTGGTGTATGATGGGGGAAGGTGTGGTGTATGATGGGGGAGGTGTGGTGTATGATGGAGGGAGGTGTGGTGTATGATGGGGGGAGGTGTATGATGGGGAAGATGTGGTGTATGATGGGGGGAGGTGTATGATGGGGGGAGGTGTATGATGGGGGAGCTGTGGTGTATGATGGGGGGCTGGTGTATGATGGGGGGAGCTGTGGTGTATGATGGTGGAAGGTGTGGTGTATGATGGGGGAGGTGTGGTGTATGATGGGGGGAGGTGTGGTGTATGATGGGGGAGGTGTATGATGGGGGGAGGTGTGGTGTATGATGGGGGAGGTGTGGTGTATGATGGGGGGAGGTGTGGTGTATGATGGGGGGAGGTGTGGTGTATGATGGGGGGGAGGTGTATGATGGGTGGGAGGGATATGATGGGACAGGTTTATGATGGGGGGAGGTGTGGTGTATGATGGGGAGGGGAGGTGTGGTGTATGATGGGGGGGGAGGTGTGGTGTATGATGGGGGGAGGTGTGGTGTATGATGGGGGGAGGTGTATGATGGGGGGAGGTGTGTATGATGGGGGAGGTGTGGTGTATGATGGGGGGAGGTGTGGTGTATGATGGGGGAGGTGTGGTGTATGATGGGGGGAGGTGTGGTGTATGATGGGGGAGGTGTGGTGTATGATGGGGGAGGTGTATGATGGGGAGGTGTGGTGTATGATATTGGGGTTGGTGTATGATATGGACCTGGTGTATGATATGGGAGCTGGTGTAAGATGGGGGTGTGGTGTATGATATGGAGCTGGTGTATGATATGGAGCTGGTGTATGATATGGAGCTGGTGTATGATATGGAGCTGGTGTATAATATAAAGCTGGTGTATGATATGGACCTGGTGTATGATATGGGGCTGGTGTAAGATGGGGGTGTGGTGTATGATATGGGACTGGTGTTTGATATGGAGCTGGTGTATGATATGGAGCTGGTGTATGATGGGGGGGTTGTGGTGTATGATATGGGAGCTGGTGTATGATATGGGAGCTGGTGTATGATGGGGGGGTTGTGGTGTATGATATGGGAGCTGGTGTATGATATGGGAGCTGGTGTATGATATGGGGCTGGTGTATGATATGGAGCTGGTGTATGATATGGGGCTGGTGTACGATATGGGGCTGGTGTACGATATGGGGCTGGTGTATGATATGGGGGGGGTGTATGATATGGGAGCTGGTGTATGATATGGGGCTGGTGTACGATATGGGGCTGGTGTACGATATGGGGCTGGTGTATGATATGGGGCTGATGTGCGATATGGTGCTGGTGTGCGATATGGGGCTGGTGTGCGATGGGGGTTGTGTATGATGGGGGTTGTGTATGATATGGGAGCTGATGTATTGTATGGGGGAAGTGTATGATATGGAGCTGGTGTATGATATAGGGCTGGTATTTGATGGGGGGGTTGTGGTGTATGATATGGGAGCTGGTGTATGATATGGAGCTGGTGTATGATATGGGAGCTGGTGTATGATATGGGAGCTGGTGTATGATATGGGAGCTGGTGTATTATATGGGGCTGGTGTATGATATGGGAGCTGGTGTATGATATGGGAGCTGGTGTATGATATGGGAGCTGGTGTATGATATGGGAGCTGGTGTATGATATGGGGGGGTGTATGATATGGTGGCGTGTATGATATGGGAGCTGGTATATTATATGTGGGGGTGTATGATATGGGAGCTGGTGTATGATATGGGGGGGTGTATGATATGGGGGGGTGTATTATATGGGAGCTGGTGTATGATATGGGAGCTGGTGTATGATATGGGAGCTGGTGTATGATATGGGAGCTGGTGTATGATATGGGAGCTGGTGTATGATATGGGAGCTGGTGTATGATATGGGAGCTGGTGTATGATATGGGGGGGTGTATGATATGGGAGCTGGTGTATTATATGGGGCTGGTGTATGATATGGGAGCTGGTGTATGATATGGGAGCTGGTGTATGATATGGGAGCTGGTGTATGATATGGGGGGGTGTATGATATGGTGGCGTGTATGATATGGGAGCTGGTATATTATATGTGGGGGTGTATGATATGGGAGCTGGTGTATGATATGGGGGGGTGTATGATATGGGGGGGTGTATTATATGGGAGCTGGTTTATTATATGGGGGGGTATGATGTGGGAGCTGGTGTATGATGTGGGAGCTGGTGTATGATATGGGAGCTGGTGTATGATATGGGGGGGTGTATGATATGGGGGGGGTGTATTATATGGGAGCTGGTTTATTATATGGGGGGGTATGATATGGGAGCTGGTGTATGATATGGGAGCTGGTGTATGATATGGGAGCTGGTGTATGATATGGGAGCTGGTGTACGATATGGAGCTGGTGTACGATATGGGGCTGGTGTACGATATGGGGCTGGTGTACGATATGGGGCTGGTGTACGATATGGGGCTGGTGTACGATATGGGGCTGGTGTACGATATGGGGCAGGTGTATGATATGGGGCTGATGTGCGATATGGTGCTGGTGTGCGATGGGGGTTGTGTATGATGGGGGTTGTGTATGATATGGGAACTGATGTATTGTATGGGGGAAGTGTATGATATGGAGCTGGTGTATGATATAGGGCTGGTATTTGATGGGGGGGTTGTGGTGTATGATATGGGAGCTGGTGTATGATATGGAGCTGGTGTATGATATAGGGCTGGTGCATAATGGGGGGTTGTGGTGTATGATATGGGGACAGGTGTATGATATGGGGACAGGTGTATAATATGGTGCTGGTGCATGATGGGGGGGTTGTGTATGATATGGGAGCTGATGTATTATATGGGGGAAGTGTATGATATGGGAGCTGGTGTATTATATGGGGCTGGTGTATGATATGGGAGCTGGTGTATGATATGGGAGCTGGTGTATGATATGGGAGCTGGTGTATGATATGGGGGGGTGTATGATATGGTGGCGTGTATGATATGGGAGCTGGTATATTATATGTGGGGGTGTATGATATGGGAGCTGGTGTATGATATGGGGGGGTGTATGATATGGGGGGGTGTATTATATGGGAGCTGGTTTATTATATGGGGGGGGGTATGATGTGGGAGCTGGTGTATGATGTGGGAGCTGGTGTATGATATGGGAGCTGGTGTATGATATGGGGGGGTGTATGATATGGGGGGGTGTATTATATGGGAGCTGGTTTATTATATGGGGGGGTATGATATGGGAGCTGGTGTATGATATGGGAGCTGGTGTATGATATGGGAGCTGGTGTATGATATGGGAGCTGGTGTACGATATGGAGCTGGTGTACGATATGGGGCTGGTGTACGATATGGGGCTGGTGTACGATATGGGGCTGGTGTACGATATGGGGCTGGTGTACGATATGGGGCTGGTGTATGATATGGGAGCTGATATATTGTATGGGGGAAGTGTATGATATGGAGCTGGTGTATGATATAGGGCTGGTATTTGATGGGGGGGTTGTGGTGTATGATATGGGAGCTGGTGTATGATATGGAGCTGGTGTATGATATAGGGCTGGTGCATAATGGGGGGTTGTGGTGTATGATATGGGGACAGGTGTATGATATGGGGACAGGTGTATAATATGGTGCTGGTGCATGATGGGGGGGTTGTGTATGATATGGGAGCTGATGTATTATATGGGGGAAGTGTATGATATGGTGCTGGTGTATGATATGGGAGCTGGTGTATAATATGGGAGCTGGTGTATGATATGGGAGCTGGTGTATGATATGGGGGGGTGTATGATATGGGAGCTGGTGTATGATATGGGGGGGTGTATGATATGGGGGGTGTATTATATGGGAGCTGGTTTATTATATGGGGGGGTATGATATGGGAGCTGGTGTATGATATGGGGGGTGTATTATATGGGAGCTGGTTTATTATATGGGGGGGTATGATATGGGAGCTGGTGTATGATATGGGAGCTGGTGTATGATATGGGAGCTGGTGTATGATATGGGGGGGTGTATGATATGGGAGCTGGTGTATTATATGGGGCTGGTGTATGATATGGGAGCTGGTGTATGATATGGGAGCTGGTGTATGATATGGGGGGGTGTATGATATGGTGGCGTGTATGATATGGGAGCTGGTATATTATATGTGGGGGTGTATGATATGGGACCTGGTGTATGATATGGGGGGTGTATGATATGGGGGGGTGTATTATATGGGAGCTGGTTTATTATATGGGGGGGTATGATGTGGGAGCTGGTGTATGATATGGGAGCTGGTGTATGATATGGGGGGGTGTATGATATGGGAGCTGGTGTATGATATGGGGGGGTGTATGATATGGGGGGTGTATTATATGGGAGCTGGTTTATTATATGGGGGGGTATGATATGGGAGCTGGTGTATGATATGGGAGCTGGTGTATGATATGGGAGCTGGTGTATGATATGGGGGGGTGTATTATATGGGAGCTGGTTTATTATATGGGGGGGTATGATATGGGAGCTGGTGTATGATATGGGAACTGGTGTATGATATGGGAGCTGGTGTATGATATGGGGGGGTGTATGATATGGGAGCTGGTGTATGATATGGGAGCTGGTGTATGATATGGGAGCTGGTGTATGATATGGGAGCTGGTGTATGATATGGGGGGGTGTATGATATGGTGGTGTGTATGATATGGGAGCTGGTATATTATATGTGGGGGTGTATGATATGGGAGCTGGTGTATGATATGGGGGGGTGTATGATATGGGGGGTGTATTATATGGGAGCTGGTTTATTATATGGGGGGGTATGATGTGGGAGCTGGTGTATGATGTGGGAGCTGGTGTATGATATGGGAGCTGGTGTATGATATGGGGGGGTGTATGATATGGGGGGGTGTATTATATGGGAGCTGGTTTATTATATGGGGGGGTATGATATGGGAGCTGGTGTATGATATGGGAGCTGGTGTATGATATGGGAGCTGGTGTATGATATGGGAGCTGGTGTATGATATGGGAGCTGGTGTACGATATGGGGCTGGTGTACGATATGGAGCTGGTGTACGATATGGGGCTGGTGTACGATATGGGGCTGGTGTACGATATGGGGCTGGTGTACGATATGGGGCTGGTGTACGATATGGGGCTGGTGTACGATATGGGGCTGGTGTACGATATGGGGCTGGTGTACGATATGGGGCTGGTGTACGATATGGGGCTGATGTGCGATATGGGGCTGGTGTGCGATGGGGGTTGTGTATGATATGGGAGCTGATGTATTGTATGGGGGAAGTGTATGATATGGAGCTGGTGTATGATATAGGGCTGGTATTTGATGGGGGGGTTGTGGTGTATGATATGGGAGCTGGTGTATGATATGGAGCTGGTGTATGATATAGGGCTGGTGCATAATGGGGGGTTGTGGTGTATGATATGGGGACAGGTGTATGATATGGGGACAGGTGTATAATATGGTGCTGGTGCATGATGGGGGGGTTGTGTATGATATGGGAGCGATGTATTATATGGGGGAAGTGTATGATATGGGAGCTGGTGTATGATATGGTGCTGGTGTATGATATGGGAGCTGGTGTATGATATGGGAGCTGGTGTATGATATGGGGGGGTGTATAATATGGGAGCTGGTGTATGATATGGGGGGTGTATTATATGGGAGCTGGTTTATTATATGGGGGGGTATGATATGGGAGCTGGTGTATGATATGGGAGCTGGTGTATGATATGGGAGCTGGTGTATGATATGGAGGGGTGTATGATATGGGGGGGTGTATTATATGGGAGCTGGTTTATTATATGGGGGGTATGATATGGGAGCTGGTGTATGGTATGGGAGCTGGTGTATGATATGGGAGCTGGTGTATGATATGGGTGGGTGTATGATATGGGAGCTGGTGTATTATATGGGGCTGTTGTATGATATGGGAGCTGGTGTATGATATGGGAGCTGGTGTATGATATGGGAGCTGGTGTATGATATGGGAGCTGGTGTATGATATGGGGGGGTGTATGATATGGTGGCGTGTATGATATGGGAGCTGGTATATTATATGTGGGGGTGTATGATATGGGAGCTGGTGTATGATATGGGGGGGTGTATGATATGGGGGGTGTATTATATGGGAGCTGGTTTATTATATGGGGGGGTATGATGTGGGAGCTGGTGTATGATGTGGGAGCTGGTGTATGATATGGGAGCTGGTGTATGATATGGGGGGGTGTATGATATGGGGGGGTGTATTATATGGGAGCTGGTTTATTATATGGGGGGGTATGATATGGGAGCTGGTGTATGATATGGGGGGGTGTATGATATGGGAGCTGGTGTATTATATGGGGCTGGTGTATGATATGGGAGCTGGTGTATGATATGGGAGCTGGTGTATTATATGGGGCTGGTGTATGATATGGGGGGTGTATGATATGGGAGCTGGTGTATGATATGGGAGCTGGTGTATGATATGGGAGCTGGTGTATGATATGGGAGCTGGTGTATGATATGAGAGCTGGTGTATGATATGGGAGCTGGTGTATGATATGGGAGCTGGTGTATTATATGGAGCTGGTGTATTATATGGGGCTGGTGTATGATATGGGGGGGTGTATGATATGGGGGGGTGTATGATATGGGAGCTGGTGTATGATATGGGAGCTGGTGTATGATGGGCTATGACATTCTGGCCGTCCTCTCTCCAGTGATCCCTGTACAGGAGACCGGTGTAATACACAAGCTCAAGGTCAAAGTGCAGCTCTAAGACTCCGCCCACAGCCAGGCACATTCCTCCCAGCTCCGCCCACAGCCAGGTACATTCCTCCCAGCTCCGCCCACAGCCAGGCACATTCCTCCCAGCTCCGCCCACAGCCAGGCACATTCCTCTTCGCACCCTGTGACCCAGCAAACTGTTCAGACCTGCAGCAAGCGGGAGGGTGAGGCCGGAGCAGCATTCCACAGGGGAGGACTGTATACATCACATATATACCCTGTATACATCCCACATCTCCTGTATATACACTGAATACATCACACTGTTCCTGTATATACCCTGTATACATCACACTCCCTGTATATACCCTGTATACATCACACTCCCTGTATATACCCTGTATACATCACACTCCCTGTATATACACTGAATACATCACACTGTCCCTGTATATACACTGAATACATCACACTGTTCCTGTATATACCCTGTATACATCACACTGTTCCTGTATATACCCTGTATACATCACACTCCCTGTATATACCCTGTATACATCACACTGTTCCTGTATATACCCTGTATACATCACACTCCCTGTATATACCCTGTATACATCACACTGTTCCTGTATATACCCTGTATACATCACACTCCCTGTATATACCCTGTATACATCACACTCCCTGTATATACCCTGTATACATCACACTGTCCCTGTATATACCCTGTATACATCACACTGTCCCTGTATATACCCTGTATACATCACACTGTTCCTGTATATACCCTGTATACATCACACTGTTCCTGTATATACCCTGTATACATCCCACATCTCCTGTATATACACTGAATACATCACACTGTTCCTGTATATACCCTGTATACATCACACTCCCTGTATATACCCTGTATACATCACACTGTCCCTGTATATACCCTGTATACATCACACTGTCCCTGTATATACCCTGTATATACCTTGTATACATCACACTGTCCCTGTATATACCCTGTATACATCACACTGTCCCTGTATATACCCTGTATACATCACACTGTCCCTGTATACATCCCACCTCTCCTGTATATGCCCTGTATACATCTTACCTCTCCTGTATATACCCTGTATATATCCCACCTCCCCTGTATATACCCTGTATACATCCCACCTCCCCTGAATATACCCTGTATACATCCCACCTCTCCTGTATATACCCTGAATACATGTGTTATAGCATGGATAGGTCATACATTGCACGCTCCATACTCCTGTCGTCCTGTAACATGTCCCGTGTGTCGCCCCCTGCAGGGCAGTAAGGAGCGTTACCACTGGCAGACGCAGAATGTGCGGCAGAGCGGGGTGGACGACATGGTTCTTCTATCCAAGATCACGGAGGAGGCCATCATGGAGAACCTGAAGAAGCGCTACATGGACGACTTCATCTTTGTATCCTGCAGAATCACTGACCGAACCTCTGTGTATAGTAACACCCCCCATCCTGTGTATAGTAACACCCCCCCATCCTGTGTATAGTAACACTCCCCCCCCCATCCTGTGTATAGTAACACCCCCCATCCTGTGTATAGTAACACCCCCCATCCTGTGTATAGTAACACCCCCCCCATCCTGTGTATAGTAACACCCCCCCATCCTGTGTATAGTAACACCCCCCCCATCCTGTGTATAGTAACACCCCCCATCCTGTGTATAGTAACACCCCCCATCCTGTGTATAGTAACACCCCCCCATCCTGTGTATAGTAACACTCCCCCCCCCCATCCTGTGTATAGTAACACTCCCCCCCCATCCTGTGTATAGTAACACCCCCCCCCATCCTGTGTATAGTAACACCCCCCCCCATCCTGTGTATAGTAACACCCCCCCCATCCTGTGTATAGTAACACCCCCCCCCATCCTGTGTATAGTAACACTCCCCCCCATCCTGTGTATAGTAACACTCCCCCCCCATCCTGTGTATAGTAACACCCCCCCATCCTGTGTATAGTAACACCCCCCCCCCATCCTGTGTATAGTAACACCCCCCCATCCTGTGTATAGTAACACCCCCCCATCCTGTGTATAGTAACACTCCCCCCATCCTGTGTATAGTAACACCCCCCCCCCATCCTGTGTATAGTAACACCCCCCCATCCTGTGTATAGTAACACCCCCCCCCCCATCCTGTGTATAGTAACACTCCCCCCCCATCCTGTGTATAGTAACACCCCCCCCATCCTGTGTATAGTAACCCCCCCCATCCTGTGTATAGTAACACTCCCCCCATCCTGTGTATAGTAACACTCCCCATCCTGTGTATAGTAACACTCCCCCCATCCTGTGTATAGTAACACTCCCCCCCCATCCTGTGTATAGTAACACCCCCCCCATCCTGTGTATAGTAACACCCCCCCATCCTGTGTATAGTAACACCCCCCCATCCTGTGTATAGTAACACCCCCCCCATCCTGTGTATAGTAACACTCCCCCCCCCCATCCTGTGTATAGTAACACCCCCCCATCCTGTGTATAGTAACACCCCCCCATCCTGTGTATAGTAACACCCCCCCATCCTGTGTATAGTAACCCCCCCATCCTGTGTATAGTAACACCCCCCCATCCTGTGTATAGTAACACTCCCCCCATCCTGTGTATAGTAACCCCCCATCCTGTGTATAGTAACACTCCCCCCATCCTGTCTATAGTAACACCCCCCCATCCTGTGTATAGTAACACTCCCCCCCATCCTGTGTATAGTAACACTCCCCCCATCCTGTGTATAGTAACACTCCCCCCATCCTGTGTATAGTAACACTCCCCCATCCTGTGTATAGTAACCCCCCCCCATCCTGTGTATAGTAACACCCCCCCATCCTGTGTATAGTAACACTCCCCCCCATCCTGTGTATAGTAACACCCCCCCATCCTGTGTATAGTAACACTCCCCCCCCCATCCTGTGTATAGTAACACCCCCCCCATCCTGTGTATAGTAACACCCCCCCCATCCTGTGTATAGTAACACCCCCCCCATCCTGTGTATAGTAACACTCCCCCCCATCCTGTGTATAGTAACACCCCCCCATCCTGTGTATAGTAACACTCCCCCCCCATCCTGTGTATAGTAACACTCCCCCATCCTGTGTATAGTAACACTCCCCCCATCCTGTGTATAGTAACACTCCCCCCATCCTGTGTATAGTAACACCCCCCCCATCCTGTGTATAGTAACACTCCCCCCCATCCTGTGTATAGTAACACCCCCCCCCATCCTGTGTATAGTAACACCCCCCCATCCTGTGTATAGTAACCCCCCCCCATCCTGTGTATAGTAACACCCCCCCCCATCCTGTGTATAGTAACACTCCCCCCCCATCCTGTGTATAGTAAAACTCCCCCCATCCTGTGTATAGTAACACCCCCCCATCCTGTGTATAGTAACCCCCCATCCTGTCTATAGTAACACTCCCCCCCCCATCCTGTTTATAGTAACACTCCCCCCATCCTGTGTATAGTAACACTCCCCCCCATCCTGTGTATAGTAACCCCCCATCCTGTCTATAGTAACACCCCCCCCCATCCTGTGTATAGTAACACCCCCCCATCCTGTGTATAGTAACACCCCCCCATCCTGTGTATAGTAACACCCCCCCATCCTGTGTATAGTAACCCCCCATCCTGTGTATAGTAACACTCCCCCCATCCTGTGTATAGTAACACTCCCCCCATCCTGTGTATAGTAACCCCCCATCCTGTGTATAGTAACCCCCCCCCCATCCTGTGTATAGTAACACTCCCCCCATCCTGTCTATAGTAACACCCCCCCATCCTGTGTATAGTAACACTCCCCCCCATCCTGTGTATAGTAACACACCCCCCATCCTGTGTATAGTAACACTCCCCCATCCTGTGTATAGTAACACTCCCCCCATCCTGTGTATAGTAACACTCCCCCATCCTGTGTATAGTAACACCCCCCCCCATCCTGTGTATAGTAACACCCCCCCCATCCTGTGTATAGTAACACCCCCCCATCCTGTGTATAGTAACACCCCCCCCATCCTGTGTATAGTAACACCCCCCCCATCCTGTGTATAGTAACACCCCCCCATCCTGTGTATAGTAACACTCCCCCCATCCTGTGTATAGTAACACTCCCCCCATCCTGTGTATAGTAACACTCCCCCCCATCCTGTGTATAGTAACACCCCCCCATCCTGTGTATAGTAACACTCCCCCCATCCTGTGTATAGTAACACCCCCCCATCCTGTGTATAGTAACACCCCCCCATCCTGTGTATAGTAACACTCCCCCCATCCTGTGTATAGTAACACCCCCCCATCCTGTGTATAGTAACCCCCCATCCTGTCTATAGTAACACTCCCCCCCCCATCCTGTGTATAGTAACACTCCCCCCATCCTGTGTATAGTAACACTCCCCCCCATCCTGTGTATAGTAACCCCCCATCCTGTCTATAGTAACACCCCCCCCCCATCCTGTGTATAGTAACACCCCCCCATCCTGTGTATAGTAACACCCCCCCATCCTGTGTATAGTAACACTCCCTCCCCATCCTGTGTATAGTAACACTCCCCCCCCCATCCTGTGTATAGTAACACCCCCCCATCCTGTGTATAGTAACACCCCCCCATCCTGTGTATAGTAACACCCCCCCATCCTGTGTATAGTAACACCCCCCCCCCATCCTGTGTATAGTAACACTCCCCCCATCCTGTGTATAGTAACACCCCCCCATTTTGTGTATAGTAACACTCCCCCCCCCCATCCTGTGTATAGTAACACCCCCCCCCATCCTGTGTATAGTAACCCCCCCATCCTGTGTATAGTAACACTCCCCCATCCTGTGTATAGTAACACTCCCCCCCATCCTGTGTATAGTAACACCCCCCCATCCTGTGTATAGTAACACTCCCCCCCCATCCTGTGTATAGTAACACTCCCCCCATCCTGTGTATAGTAACACCCCCCCATCCTGTGTATAGTAACACTCCCCCCATCCTGTGTATAGTAACACTCCCCCATCCTGTGTATAGTAACACTCCCCCCATCCTGTGTATAGTAACACCCCCCCATCCTGTGTATAGTAACACCCCCCCCATCCTGTGTATAGTAACACTCCCCCCCCATCCTGTGTATAGTAACACCCCCCCATCCTGTGTATAGTAACCCCCCCCATCCTGTGTATAGTAACCCCCCATCCTGTGTATAGTAACCCCCCATCCTGTGTATAGTAACCCCCCATCCTGTGTATAGTAACACCCCCCCCCATCCTGTGTATAGTAACACCCCCCCCCCATCCTGTGTATAGTAACACCCCCCCCATCCTGTCTATAGTAACACTCCCCCCCCATCCTGTGTATAGTAACTCTCCCCCCATCCTGTGTATAGTAACACCCCCCCATCCTGTGTATAGTAACACCCCCCCATCCTGTGTATAGTAACACTCCCCCCCCCATCCTGTGTATAGTAACACTCCCCCCCCATCCTGTGTATAGTAACACTCCCCCCCCATCCTGTGTATAGTAACACTCCCCCATCCTGTGTATAGTAACACCCCCCCATCCTGTGTATAGTAACACCCCCCCATCCTGTGTATAGTAACACTCCCCCCATCCTGTGTATAGTAACACTCCCCCCATCCTGTGTATAGTAACACCCCCCCCATCCTGTGTATAGTAACACTCCCCCCATCCTGTGTATAGTAACACCCCCCCCCCCATCCTGTGTATAGTAACACTCCCCCCCATCCTGTGTATAGTAACACCCCCCCATCCTGTGTATAGTAACACTCCCCCATCCTGTGTATAGTAACACCCCCCCCCATCCTGTGTATAGTAACACCCCCCCCATCCTGTGTATAGTAACACCCCCCCCATCCTGTGTATAGTAACACCCCCCCATCCTGTGTATAGTAACACCCCCCCTTCCTGTGTATAGTAACACCCCCCCATCCTGTGTATAGTAACACTCCCCCCCATCCTGTGTATAGTAACACTCCCCCCCATCCTGTGTATAGTGGTGTTACTATACACAGGATGGGGGGGTGTTACTATACACAGGATGGGGGGGGGGGGTTACTATACACAGGATGGGGGGGTGTTACTATACACAGGAAGGGGGGGTGTTACTATACACAGGATGGGGGGGAGTGTTACTATACACAGGATGGGGGGGGAGTGTTACTATACACAGGATGGGGGGGGGAGTGTTACTATACACAGGATGGGGGGGGGGAGTGTTACTATACACAGGATGGGGGGGGGGAGTGTTACTATACACAGGATGGGGGGAGTGTTACTATACACAGGATGGGGGGGGGAGTGTTACTATACACAGGATGGGGGGGAGTGTTACTATACACAGGATGGGGGGGAGTGTTACTATACACAGGATGGGGGGGGTGTTACTATACACAGGATGGGGGGGTTACTATACACAGGATGGGGGGAGTGTTACTATACACAGGATGGGGGGGGGGTGTTACTATACACAGGATGGGGGGGAGTGTTACTATACACAGGATGGGGGGGGAGTGTTACTATACACAGGATGGGGGGGGAGTGTTACTATACACAGGATGGGGGGGGAGTGTTACTATACACAGGATGGGGGGAGTGTTACTATACACAGGATGGGGGGGGTGTTACTATACACAGGATGGGGGGGGAGTGTTACTATACACAGGATGGGGGGGGAGTGTTACTATACACAGGATGGGGGGAGTGTTACTATACACAGGATGGGGGGGGTGTTACTATACACAGGATGGGGGGGGTTACTATACACAGGATGGGGGGTTGTTACTATACACAGGATGGGGGGGGGTTACTATACACAGGATGGGGGGGCAGTTGGTGATGCTGAGGTCTGTATCCTCCGGTGTAGCAGAGCTGTAGCAGTTTCCTTCACCCTCACAGACATACATTGGGCCGGTGCTGATCTCTGTTAACCCTTTCAAGCAGCTGCCGTATTTCACAGAGAAGGAGATTGAGATTTACCAGGGAGCGGTGAGTAGAAGTATAATGATAAGTAGTCGTGTGCTCGCCTGTACCCTGAGTGGCAGTGTGCGCGCCTGTACCCTGTGTGGTGGGGTGCGCCTGTACCCTGAGTGGCGGTGTGCGCGCCTGTACCCTGAGTGGCGGTGTGTGTGTGGTGGGGTGCGCCTGTACCCTGAGTGGCGGTGTGTGCGCCTGTACCCTGAGTGGCGGTGTGTGTGTGGTGGGGTGCGCCTGTACCCTGAGTGGCAGTGTGCGCGCCTGTACCCTGAGTGGCGGTGTGTGTGTGGTGGGGTGCGCCTGTACCCTGAGTGGCGGTGTGCGCGCCTGTACCCTGAGTGGCGGTGTGTGTGTGGTGGGGTGCGCCTGTACCCTGAGTGGCGGTGTGTGCGCCTGTACCCTGAATGGCGGTGTGTTCGCCTGTACCCTGAGTGGCGGTGTGGGGGGGGGGGGGGAGGGTGCGCCTGTACCCTGAGTGGCGGTGTGGGGGGGGAGGGTGCGCCTGTACCCTGAGTGGTGGTGTGCTCGCCTGTACCCTGAGTGGCGGTGGGGGGGGGGGGGGGGGGGGCGCCTGTACCCTGAGTGGCGGTGTGGGGGGGGAGGGTGCGCCTGTACCCTGAGTGGCGGTGTGCTCGCCTGTACCCTGAGTGGCGGTGTGCTCGCCTGTACCCTGAGTGGCGGTGTGGGGGGGGGGGAGGGTGCGCCTGTACCCTGAGTGGTGGTGTGCTCGCCTGTACCCTGAGTGGCGGTGTGGGGGGGGGGAGGGTGCGCCTGTACCCTGAGTGGCGGTGTGGGGGGGGAGGGTGCGCCTGTACCCTGAGTGGCGGTGTGCTCGCCTGTACCCTGAGTGGCGGTGTGCTCGCCTGTACCCTGAGTGGCGGTGTGGGGGGGGGGAGGGTGCGCCTGTACCCTGAGTGGCGATGTGGGGGGGGGGAGGGTGCGCCTGTACCCTGAGTGGCGGTGTGCTCGCCTGTACCCTGAGTGGCGGTGTGTGGGGGGAATGGCGGTGTGCTCGCCTGTACCCTGAGTGGCGGTGTGCGCGCCTGTACACTGAGTGGCGGCGGGATGTTTGTGTGCCTGTACCATCGGTGGCGGTGTGTGTGTGTCTGTACCCTCGGTGGTGGCGGTGTGTGTTTGCCTATACCCTCGGCGGTGAGGGGTGCACCTGTACTGAGTGGTGGTGTGTGCGACTGTACCTTCGGTAGTGGTGGTGTGTGCGCCTGTACCCTCTGTGGTGGCGGTGTGTGTGTGTGCCTGTACCCTCAGTGGTGGCGGTGTGTGTGTGTGCGCCTGTACCCTCGGTGGTGGCGGTGTGTGTGCCTATACCCTCGGCGGCGGGGTGTGTGTGTCTGTACCCTCAGTGGTGGCGGGGTGTATGTGTGCCTGTACCCTCGGCGGTGGAGGATCAGTCTATATCAAGCCGAGCCAGGTTTCTGTTGTCACAGATGAGTGTGCACTCACAGGGAACTTGGTTTGAGGAAGTGAGTCACACAGGTTCCCTCTCACCTGATTCCACACCTTTTGCATACAGGCTTCAGATCAATGCTGCTCTGTGATTGGCTGGTGATCATGTGACAACTTTAGAAGCTTGGTAAAGTTTTCTGCTGCTCTCTGCTGCCCCTGAGTGGCTGTTGTGTAGTTCTGCAGCTTCTGCTTCTCATTCATCATGTACTTCTGTCCTGCATGGTTTCCGTTCACTCTCGGCTGTATAGATTCCTTCCCCTTCGCTGTCACTGACTAGACTGTGTGCAGTGGCTGCTATAGGAAGGTCTGTGCTCTCTCTATACAGGCTCAGTATGAGAACCCTCCGCACATCTACGCTCTGGCTGACACAATGTACCGGAACATGCTGATAGACGGGGAGAATCAGTGCGTGATCATCAGGTGCGTCACACAACCTACTCAGTCATAGGGCCCTATTCCACCGGACGATTATCGTTAGCATAATCGTTAACGATTAACGATCTCAAACGACCGCTATTGCGAAAGACCTGAAAACGTTCACTCATTTCCATGGAACGATAATCGTTACTTATGATCGTAATTGCGATCGTTTCTTCTTCCGTATTTATTCGCTATTGCGTTCGTATCTATTGCGAACGACCGAACGATGTCTTATTCAATGCGAACGATTTGCGAACGTTTTGCGAACGAGCAACGATAAAAATAGGTCCAGGTCTTATAAAGCGATCAACGATTTCTCGTTCGGTCGTTAATCGTTACTGCATTTCAACCGAACGATTATCGTTTAGATTTGAACGATTTAACGATAATCTGAACGATAATCGTCCGGTGGAATAGGGCCCTTAGTGTCTGCCCAGAGTGGGGGGGGGCACATATACCTATTATATAACTAATGGCTGCCCATATTCTCCCGCCATCCTTGGTAGCACCTCAGCATCCAGACTTACAGGTCTCTCCTCGTTTGCTGGGACCTCCTATGAGGAGCCGTAATCGAATACTTTCATTGGCCCCGCCCCCGAAGAGCCAATTGTACAGCTTGTAGGTGTGTGTGATGGTGGGCATGTAATGAGGTCACAGAGGAGTACTCAGCAGTACACACCGCCTGTGTTCCGATGCCGCACACCCGTACACACCACCTCTGTGCCGATGCCGCACACCCGTACACACCGCCTCTGTGCCGATGCCGCACACCTGTACACACCGCCTCTGTGCCGATGCCGCACACCCGTATACACCGCCTCTGTGCCGATGCCGCACACCTGTATACACAAGATTTCTACTGATGCCGCACACCCGTACACACCGCCTCTGTGCCAATGCCGCACACCCGTACACACCGCCTGTGTGCCGATGCCGCACACTTGTATACACCGCCTTTGTGCCGATGCCGCACACTTGTATACACCGCCTTTGTGCCGATGCCGCACACCTGTATACACCACCTTTGTGCCGATGCCGAACACCTGTATACACCGCCTTTGTGCCGATGCCGCACACCTGTATACACCGCCTTTGTGCTGATGCTGCACACCTGTATACACCGCCTTTGTGCTGATGGCGCACACCTGTACACACCGCCTTTGTGCTGATGGCGCACACCCGTACACACCACCTCTGTGCCGATGCCGCACACCCGTACACACCGCCTCTGTGCCGATGCCGCACACCCGTACACACCGCCTCTGTGCTGATGCCGCACACCCGTACACACCGCCTCTGTGCCGATGCAGCACACCCGTACACACGCCACTGTGCTGATGCCGCACACCCGTACACACCGCCTCTGTGCCGATGCCGCACACCCGTACACACCGCCTCTGTGCTGATGCCGCACACACGTATACACCGCCTCTGTGCCGATGCCGCACACCCGTACACACCGCCTCTGTGCTGATGCCGCACACCCGTATACACCGCCTCTGTGCTGATGCCGCACACCCGTATACACCGCCTCTGTGCCGATACAGCACACACGTACACACCGCCTCTGTGCCGATGCCGCACACACGTATACACCGCCTCTGTGCCGATGCCACACACCCGTATACACCGCCTCTGTGCTGATGCCACACACCCGTACACACCGCCTCTGTGCCGATGCCGCACACACCGCCTCTGTGCTGATGGCGCACACCCATATACACCGCCTCTGTGCCGATGCCGCACACCTGTATACACAAGATCTCTACTGATGCCACACACCGTATACACAGGATCTCTACTGATGCCACACACCCGTACACACCGCCTCTGTGCTGATGCCGCACACTCATATTCACCGCCTCTGTGCTGATGCCGCACACCTGTATACACAAGATCTCTACTGATGCTGCACACCCGTACACACCGCCTCTGTGCCGATGCCGCACACACGTATACACAGGATCTCTACTGATGCCGCACACCCGTACACACTGCCTCTGTGCCGATGCCGCACACCTGTATACACAAGATCTCTACTGATGCCGCACACCCGTACACACCGCCTCTGTGCTGATGCCGCACACCCGTATACACCGCCTCTGTGCTGATGCCGCACACCCGTATACACCGCCTCTGCGCTCATGCCGCACACCCGTACACACCGCCTCTGTGCCGATGCTGCACACACGTACACACCGCCTCTGTGCTGATGCCACACACCCGTACACACCGCCTCTGTGCCGATGCTGCACACACGTACACACCGCCTCTGTGCTGATGCCACACACCCGCATACACCGCCTCTGTGCCGATGCTGCACACTCGTACACACCGCCTCTGTGCTGATGCCACACACCCGTACACACCGCCTCTGTGCCGATGCCGCACACACGTATACACCGCCTCTGTGCCGATGCCGCACACACATATACACCGCCTCTGTGCTGAATTTATACCCATCTATCACTTATTTATTCTGCAGCGGGGAGAGTGGAGCCGGGAAAACTGTGGCAGCAAAGTACATCATGGGCTACGTCTCCAAAGTGTCCGGCGGAGGAACCAAGGTTCAGGTACTGGTGGGGTGTCCTGGTGGTGGGGGCAGGCCCCTCCTCCCTGACTCACAGGCCCCTCCCTGACTCACAGCTGCTCCTCTCTTCCTGCAGCACGTGAAGGACATCATTCTCAAGTCAAACCCCCTGCTGGAAGCGTTCGGGAACGCAAAGACCGTCCGCAACAACAACTCCAGCAGATTTGTGAGTATATCACTGTGTGTAATAGTCTGCAGGATATATCCCTGTGCATCTGTAGTGGAAGCGATGTTCTGCAAGTTTGTAGTGGGGTTGGGGTGTAATAATTTGCAGGATATATCAGTATGTATCAGGAGGTAGAGAGGACAGAGTGATGTTCTGCAGACCTGTAGAGAGGTCAGGTGTAATATTCTGCAGTATATATCACAATGTATCAGGACAGAGCGATGTTCTGCAGGTCTCTGGTGATGTAATAGTCTGCATTGTCCTCTTGTCTTGCAGGGTAAATACTTTGAGATCCAGTTCAGCCGTGGGGGGGAGCCGGACGGGGGGAGGATCTCTAACTTCCTCCTGGAGAAGTCTCGTGTTGTCAGTCAGAATACAGGAGAGAGGAACTTCCACATCTTCTACCAGGTGAGGGCGACGGTGATGCTGACTGGTGAGGTATGGCCGTGACTGGGACCTCTGAGTGTGACAGTGACCGGTGAGGCATGGTGGTGATTGTGATGGTGAGGTATGGCGGTGACCGATAAGGTATGGCCGTGACGGTGGGGTATGATGGTGACCGATGAGGTACGAAGGTGACATGAAGTATGATGGCGACCAGTGAGGTGTGGTGGTGATTGTGACGGTGAGGTATGGCAGTGACCAGTGAGGTGTGATTGGTGAGGCATGGCGGTGACCTCTGAGTGTGGCGGTGATTGTGACAGTCACAGGTGAGTTGTGACGGTAAGGTGTGGCGGTGATTGTGACAGTGACCGGTGAGGTATGGCCTCCAGAGCTGACCATATACTCGGCCTGTTGGTTTTACAGTTGTTGGAAGGCGTCAGCGCTGAGGACCGGGAGAACCTGGGCGTCACCTCCCCCGATTATTACTTCTATCTCAACCAGTCGGCCGTCTACAAGGTGGAGGATGTCAGCGACAAGAAGGAGTTTGCAGAAACCATGGTAGGCGAGGAAACTGGCACTGGTGCGGCTGCTGCTGCTACCAGTCCTTTCATCCTTATCATCCATCCTCTTCTCCAACCCTACAGGCGGCCATGGATGTGGTGGGGCTCTCCCATGATGCTCAGGCCTCGGTGCTGCAGATTGTAGGTGGGATCCTGCACCTGGGAAACATTGGCTTCCGGGAGAGCGGCAACTACGCCGTGGTGGAGAGCGAGGACTGTGAGTGTGTGTGTGTGTGTGGGGGGGGGGGGGGGGCAGGGATCAGGGCTGTGGGGGGGGGGCAGGGATCAGGGCTGTAGTGGTGGTGGGCAGGGATCAGGGCTGTGGGGGGGGGGGGCAGGGATCAGGACTGTGAGTGTGTGTGGGAGGGGTGGGGGGGGCAGGGATCAGGGCTGTAGTGGTGGTGGGCTGGGATCAGGGCTGTGTGTGTGTGGGGGGGGGGCAGGGATCAGGGCTGTAGTGGGGGGGATCAGGGCTGTAGTGGGGGGGATCAAGGCTTCAGTGGGGGGGGGGGGGCAGGGATCAGGCCAGTAGTGGTGGTGGGCAGGGATCAGGGCTGTGGGGGGGAGGCAGGGATCAGGGCTGTAGTGGGGGGGGGATCAAGGCTTCAGTGGGGGGGCAGGGATCGGGACTGTAGTGGTGGTGGGCTCGGATCAGGGCTGTGGGGGGGGCAGGGATCAGGGCTGTAGTGGGGGGGGATCAGGGCTGTAGTGGTGGTGGGCAGGGATCAGGGCTGTGGGGGGGGGGGCAGGGATCAGGCCTGTAGTGGTGGTGGGCAGGGATCAGGGCTGTGGGGGGGGGGCAGGGATCAGGGCTGTAGTGGGGGGGATCAAGGCTTCAGTGGGGGGGCAGGGATCGGGACTGTAGTGGTGGTGGGCTGGGATCAGGGCTGTGGGGGGGGGGGGGGCAGGGATCAGGCCTGTAGTGGTGGTGGGCAGGGATCAGGGCTGTGGGGGGGGGGGCAGGGATCAGGCCTGTAGTGGTGGTGGGCAGGGATCAGGGCTGTAGTGGTGGTGGGCAAGGATCAGGGCTGTGGGGGGGGGCAGGGATCAGGGCTGTAGTGGGGGGGATCAAGGCTTCAGTGGGGGGGCAGGGATCGGGACTGTAGTGGAGGGGGGCAGGGATCGGGGCTCTGGTTAGTAACCCTTTCCTTATGTTGTCACACAGTTCTGGCTTTTCCGGCCTATCTTCTCGGCATCGACCAGTCTCGGTTAAAGGAGAAGCTGACCAGCCGTAAGATGGACAGTAAATGGGGAGGAAAGTCTGAGGTGATCGATGTGACGCTGAATGTCGAGCAAGCGTGTTTCACACGTGACGCCCTCTCTAAAGCTTTGTATACCCGACTCTTCGATTACCTGGTGGAGGTGAGGACCTGTCCCGAAAGATGAACCCCACCCTGCATATAATGCACTGTCCCCCCCCCCCCTTCTGTATTACCCCGTTATTGCCACTCGCAGCCCTTTAAGGACTGAATCTTCCCGGTATGGAAATCGTATCAGCATAAAATCCAGGGATCAGTCTCAATGGGAATTCAAATTAAATGGGAAAATCAAGTGAACACAGTGATATGGAGCGAGGCCTGGTCATCTGGGAGACTAGCCAGGTCAGGATCTCACTGCCAAATTTGTGGGGTTCTCTTGTGTCCTTGTGTAGAGGATATGGGGATAGGTGCGGAGAGTATATGGGGAATAGTTTAGAGCGTATACAGAGAGTGGTGCGGTCGGAGAACATCCAGCGAGAGCGGAGCATGTGGAGAGAGCCAGGTCATCGCCCAAACAGGTCAGAGTAGGATGTCACGAATAGCAGAACTGCAGCCGAATAAAACGGTGGTGTCTGACCCACAACTATATCTATGCAATGGCTCGAGACCATCGTATATGAGTGGAACAGAGAGGCAAGACTCCAGGGGGTAAAAGAGTTAAAACTGTATCCCTACACAGTGGAAAACATGGCCGGTCAGATGGATCCAGATGTATAAGGAGAGGCATGGCTGTTCAGATGGATCCAGATCTCTGTGAAAAACATGGCTGGTCAGATGGATCCAGATCTCTGTGGAAAACTTGGCTGATCAGATGGATCCAGATCTCTGTGGAAAACATGGCCGATCAGATGGATCCAGATCTCTGTGGAAAACATGGCCGGTCAGATGGATCCAGATCTCTGTGGAAAACGTGGCCATTCAGATGGATCCAGATCTCTATATAGAAATATGGCCATTCAGATGGATCCAGATCTCTATAGAGAAACATGGCCGGTCAGATGGATCCAGATCTCTGAGGAGAAACATGGCTGGACAGTAGGATCCAGATCTCTGTGGAAAACATGGCCGGTCAGATGGATCCAGATCTCTGTGGAAAACTTGGCTGATCAGATGGATCCAGATCTCTGTGGAAAACTTGGCTGGTCAGATGGATCCAGATCTCTGTGGAAAACATGGCCGGTCAGATGGATCCAGATCTCTGAGGAGAGGCATGGCCATTCAGATGGATCCAGATCTCTATATAGAAATATGGCCATTCAGATGGATCCAGATCTCTATAGAGAAACATGGCCGGTCAGATGGATCCAGATCTCTGAGGAGAAACATGGCCGGTCAGATGGATCCAGATCTCTGTGGAGAAACATGGCCGGTCAGATGGATCCAAATCTCTGTGGAGAGGCATGGCCATTCAGATGGATCCAGATCTCTATATAGAAATATGGCCGTTAAGATGGATCCAGATCTCTATAGAGAAACATGGCCGGTCAGATGGATCCAGATCTCTGTGGAGAGGCATGGCCGGTCAGATGGCTCCAGATCACTATATAGAAATATGGCCGGTCAGATGGATCCAGATCTTTATAGAAAAACATGGCCGGTCAGATGGATCCGGATCTCTGCGGAGAAACATGGCCGGTCAGCTGGATCCAGATCTCTGTGGAGAAACATGGCCGGTCAGATGGATCCAGATCTCTGTGGAGAAACATGGCCGGTCAGATGGATCCAGATCTCTGTGGAGAAACATGGCCGGTCAGATGGATCCAGATCTCTGTGGGGAAACATGGCTGGTCAGATGGATCCAGATCTCTGTGGAGAAACATGGCCGGTCAGATGGATCCAGATCTCTGTGGAGAAACATGGCCGGTGAGTTCAGATCTCTGAAATACCGTGATGAACTGATTAGCATTCATGTTAGAAACTTGTGGTAAACAAGTTTTTTGCTCCACAGTCCGCGGATCTTGATCCTACAGCTATACCTTGTAGGAGGCAGAACGGGCTTTACAGGATAGCCTGATCTGAGAGAATTGTGAGTAGCCACCATCCTGTCCACGTGAGGGTGATATTCCTAGAGAACCGATTCATCACCTGGTGGAACCTATGCCGAAAATTTACTATGGTTGTGAAGTCAAAGGACGCCCAATGATACTAGATAGGGTCTCTAATAAGAGGGGCATTTAGTGTAGACCACCTGTCTTTGTGTTATATGGAGTCTAGTCTTTTGACTAAATATTCTCTGTCTAGGCTGTGAATAAAGCGATGCAGAAGGACACTGAAGAATACAATATTGGGGTTCTAGATATTTATGGATTTGAGATATTTCAGGTAAGGGGTGGACGGGTCTGCTATGTGGGTGTTGGGGGGTGGGCGGTCTGCTGTGTGGGTTTGGGGGGGGGGGGCAGGTCTGGTATGGTGGTGGTGGGTGTTTACAGGGTTTTTTTTTTTCAACTTTGTTTCTTTCCGACAGAAAAACGGCTTTGAACAATTCTGTATTAATTTTGTGAATGAGAAGCTTCAGCAGATCTTCATAGAGCTGACACTGAAGGCTGAGCAGGTGAGGCTGTATGTCGGCCCTTGGGGGCTGCTGTATCTCCTCCTAGTGGTGGTTTTGCTGACCTGCTCTTCTCTTTAAGGAGGAGTATGTGCAGGAGGGAATCCAATGGAATCCAATAGAATACTTCAACAACAAGATTGTGTGTGACCTGATTGAGAATAAACTGGTGAGTTCCATAGACTTTGAGAGGAGACAATCCTGGCTGTGTCCACCAGGTCCTGGAAGACGATCCTGGCTGTGTCCACCAGGTCCTGGAAGACGATCCTGGCTGTATCCACCAGGTCCTGGGAGACGATCCTCCTGAGAGGACATGATCTTGGCTGTGTTCACCTGGCCCTGTGAGACGCTCCTCCTGAGAGGAGACAATCCTGGCTGTGTCCACCAGGTCCTGTGAGACAATCCTGGCTGTGTCCACCAGGTCCTGTGAGACAATCCTGGCTGTGTCCACCTGGTTTTGTGAGACGCTCCTCTTGAGAGGACATGATCCTGGCTGTGTCCACCTGGTCCTGTGAGGCGCTCCTCCTGAGAGCAGGCGATCCTGGGTGTGTTCACCTGGTCCTGGGAGACGCTCCTCCTGAGAGAAGACGATCCTGGGTGTGTTCACCAGGTCCCAGGAGATGCTCTTCTTGTATCATCCATGTTTCTTCTTTGTACAGAGCCCTCCGGGAATTATGAGCATCTTGGACGATGTGTGTGCTACAATGCATGCAAAGGGAGAGGGCGCAGACCAGACGCTGCTGCAGAAGCTCCAAGCGGCCATTGGGAGCCACGAGCACTTTAACAGCTGGAATAAAGGATTTATCATCCATCACTACGCAGGGAAGGTGAGGAATGGGCCAGAGCGGTAGACCTGGGTGGAATGAACCTGTTGCCCTGTGTGGAGCAGTGGGCCATCTCCTTGGTGGAGTCACAGACTGCATTCTGTCATTGGTGGGAAAATACTCTCATTAACCCTTGTGTGATCTGCTCCATCCAGGTCTCGTATACGGCCGAGGGCTTTTGTGAGCGTAATAGAGATGTATTATTCACCGACCTGATTGAGCTGATGCAAAGCAGTGAAATGTGAGTCGACCCCCTACAACATCCTGTTCTGAGTATCCACAGCAGCTCAGGGGGATGTTAACAGAGCAGGGGCATGGCTAATTCTGTAGTTATGATCACAATTGTTCTTTACATTGTGTTATTCAGACCTTTCATCAGAAATCGCTTCCCTGAAAATCTTAATGCAGATAAGAAAGGACGTCCAACCACGGCCAGCAGCAAGATAAAGGTGATTCCCCCCAGCTTTGCGGGACCCTTATCTCTGTGTTGCACTGGTGACTCGTTGCTTGTGACTTTGTATCTCAGATGGGTTCTGTTTCCTTGTTAGTCTCTATGTAATTTTCCACGTTCTTGGTTCGAGTGAGGGCAGGGATCTATGTTTTTTTGTTGGGGACTTTATTTAAAGGTCCATATTTAATTGTTGGGGTCTCTGGGATCTAAGTTTCTTCCTAAGGTTCCGTGTTCCTTGGTTGGGATCACCATCTGAGCTTTAGTTTCTTGGCTGGAGTCTCTATGTAATGTTCTTAGTTGGAGGTCTGTGAGGTTCCATTAAGTAAGGGCCCGTTTTCCTTGGTTGGGTGCTCTGATTTTGATTATGATTTTGATTATTTGATTTTGCTCTGAATTTGATTATTGGAGTTGAGATTGTATATAAGCTTTTGTTTTGTTTTTCTTGATGTCTCTGTGAGGTTCCATATTTTTTGGTTGGGGTCTCTTTAAAATTTCATGTTTTGGTGCTGGGTGGTCTATGGTTTTGGGTCTTTCAGGTTCCATGTTTTGATGGTCTCTTAAGCTTTCATGTTTATTCGCTGTGGCCTCTTTGTGAGATTCTTTATCGGGGTCTCTTTAGACCACCATAGTATTGCAGTGCATTTGGAGAGGGGGGGGGCTTGCGGTCTTGTGTGGGTCTTCTCTATTCTAAACACTAGAGCCATTTTCTTAATCTTTCTTCCTAAGAAACAAGCCAATGATTTGGTGCAAACGTTGATGAAGTGCACCCCCCACTACATACGCTGCATTAAGCCTAATGAGACAAAGAAACCACGCGACTGGGAGGATAGCAGGTAGATGGGGAGGGTGGGGTTAATCTGAAGCTTTGTCATGTAAGAAATATCTGACTGTGTCTTTCCCATCCAGAGTGAAACATCAGGTAGAATATTTAGGTCTTCGAGAGAACATTCGAGTGCGACGTGCAGGATATGCATATCGTAGAATCTTCAAGAAGTTTCTTAACCGGTATATGGCAGTATGTTGTATGCACATATGTGGGTGTTGTGTCCCCCAGGGCTTGTGGCTTCATGCCCAATGTATTGATCTGTAGGTATGCCATACTGACTCGGGAGACATGGCCAGAATGGAGAGGAGACGAGAGGAAAGGCGTCCTCCACCTGCTGCAGTCAGTGAACATGGACGCAGATCAGTACCAGCTTGGCAAAACCAAAGTGTTTATCAAAGCCCCTGAATCTGTAAGTACGAGGGGCGTCCACATTTACAAAGTATGTGACACGGATCACTGATTTTTTTTTTATTTTTGTGTATTTAGCTCTTCCTGTTGGAAGAAATGAGGGAGAGGAAATATGACAGCTACGCACGTGTTATTCAGAAAGCCTGGCGCAAGCACACTGCTGTACGCAAGTACATCCGCATGAGGGAGGAAGGTAGGTGGCAGGGTGGGGTGACCCAGTGATGGACCACCAGCCATTCACACTCCATTACAATTTACAACCTGTCTGTCTCCAGCTTCCACTATCGTCCTGAACAAGAAGGAAAGACGGAGAAACAGCATTAACAGGAACTTTGTAGGGGATTACATCGGGATGGACGGACGGCCTGAGTTGCGCCAATTTGTGGGGCGCAGGGAAAGGATTGATTTTGCTGAAACAGTATTGAAGTATGATCGACGTTTCAAGGTAAGGAGCCTGTCCTGTGTGCTCTGCAGCGGGGCATAGACATAAGTGACAATTTCACTAACAATATTCATATGATGTAGACGCTAAAGCGAGACCTGGTGTTGACTCCCAAATTCCTGTATCTGATTGGTCGAGAGAAAGTGAAACAAGGACCAGAGAAAGGGCAAATAAAAGAAGTTCTGAAGAGGAAGATAGAGCTGAAGGATATCCAGTCCGTGTCTTTAAGGTAACCTCAAAATACAGCCTACAGTCCTAGATTGTGGATCGTGCAGTTTAACAAAACAAACTCGTAGGTTGGTAACCAGTGGCTTGTATGTGTTTGCCGGATGTTGGAGTGGGACTGTACACTAAGTGCTGTTCTCGCTATAGTTCGCTGCAGGATGACTTCCTTATCATTCATGAGGCGCAGTATGACAGCGTCCTGGAGAGCGTCTTTAAAACAGAGTTTCTCAGCCTTCTGTACAAGCGATATGAAGAGAGGACGCAGAAGAAGCTACCTCTGAGATTCAGCAACCAGTAAGTGGTTATGTGGGGAGCAGAGAAGAACTGGAGTCCTGTTTATGGAATGAGTATAAGATTACTTTCCATTCTAGACTGGAGTTTAAGGTGAAGAAAGAAGGGTGGACACCCTGGGGAGCAGCCGGATCTCGACAAATCCAGTTCCAGGCAGGAATGGATGATGTAGCAGTTCTAAAAATATCCGGAAAGGCCCTGGTGGTTGGCATTGGCCCTGGATTACCCTCAAACTCTAGTAAGTAAAATCTTAATTGATGCATAAGTGATGGGCATGGAAACTTATGGCAAGTGACACATTCTTCATTCCCGTCCTTCTGCAGGACCTACCCGAAGGGATAACCGAAAGAGTCAGTACCTTGATGGTCGGGGTAGAGCTGCAGGCCGTGGTGAGTGTGATGTAAACACAAGGAACAATTCCACAGGCTCATCCACCGACACGTTTCATTCACGTGTCACTTGTAACATGTTCTGTCTGCTACCTAGGAGCACCAGCAGCCAATGGAGGCAACAGGAACTCCCGCCCCCGACTGACACAAACTCAGAGAATGTCCTTCACGTCCCGACAGAGCAGCGTGGACCAGCCAAGCTTGCCTAGACAAGGGGCCAGTCCTAGGGCCAAAGCGCCACCCGTAAACATGGACTTGGACTTCATGAACGTCCCTGATCAGGGAGTGGCAGGGTGAGAATGGTGGAAGGGGGTCACAGGAGATTGATTGTACAGGATGAGACGAAAGAACATATGGGGGCCTGTATACAAAAATCAATCAAAACCTTAAAGGGGTTATCCAGCGCTACAAAAACATGGCCACTTTCTTCCAGAGACAGCCCAACTCTTGTCTCCAGCTTGGGCGGGGTTTTGCTGCTCAGGTCTGTTAAATTGAATGGAGCTTAATTGCAAACCGCACCTGAACTGGAGACGAGTCGTGTTGTCTCTGAAAGAGAATGGCCATGTTTTTGTAGCACCGGATAACCCCTTTAAGACACAATGCAGAGATCCTGAAATGAACCTAGATCGCCACAGGGTTCTGAGACTAAGTTTATTTAGTACAACCTCTAAGGGTTCAAATGAATGGTGAGGGGGTGCACAAGAAATATGAGGTGTGTTGTCCAGCTGTAGCAATACTACAGGTCCGATCATGGCTGGAGGGTCGCCAGTTTGACACCCCTTGTCCAGAACAATCTTGATAAACACAGGTTTTGTTTTCTAGAGTCCTCAGGAGGCTTTCCAAGGAAGTGAAACCGGTACCTGGTGGTGGAAGAGCCAAGCCAGCACCTAAACCAAAGCCCCAGCCCCAACTCCCCCGCTGCCGTGCGCTTTATGCCTACGATGCACAGGACACAGATGAACTTAGCTTCAATGCAGAGGATATCCTGGAGATTGTCCGAGAGGGTGCGTAAGTCTCTGCAGCCTAAATGGCCACTGTCATAACATCTGATTGGTTCTGGTCCATGTGTTTAGCCACCGTCTGATTGTTAGGTGTGTGTCAAGCGTGTTATTGCCCACCTCTGTGGGATGTGACAGAGATGGACTTACACGTCTATAGGACTGCCTCACTCGTGAGGAGAGAAGTGCTCCCCTCATGTTCTAGAGATCAGTCTTTTTGATATGTCTGTGTGAGTGACTGGTAGATCTTAAATCTGGTCCTGGTAGATGGCTGAATCCTGAAACGGGCATAGGCATCCTGTACGGGAATGGTTTGTGAGCACAGGTTCCAATGCTTTACCTGTGCTCGACTCAGGCCCTGGGCCATCTCCCTGACTCTCTTCCTCTGTTCTCCTGTAGATTCTTCTGGTTGGTGGCAAGGCAGAATCCGAGGACGGGAAGGTCTGTTTCCAGGGAATTATGTGGAGAAGATCTGACCTCTTCCTTCTGGTGCTTGGCTTCTAGAGAGATCACCCGACAAGGCTTTTATAGAGTGGTGAATGGGCGCCTCCTGGGTCCATACAGAAAACCAGACGTGTTCTTATATGATGGCGGTTGGGCGCCTCCTGGGTCCATGGAGGAAACCGGTCATGTTTTTATATTGGTGGAGGCTAGGTGCCTCCTGGGTCCATAGGGGAAACGGTCCTATTTTTATCAGTCAAGTTTTTATATTTGTGCTGGAGCAAACTTTCCAGTTTACGAAACTACTAATAAATCTATTTCCTCAGCATCGCTGTGAGTCACTGTTCTGTTCTCCTACACGTTTGGTTCCAGCGTCAATGGTGGACACCACATAAACTCTACAGCTCTAAGCATCTGTTCCACTACCGAGCACCTACACAGATTGGAAAGGGATGTAATATCCTTCCCAATGCTTCATGGCTAGGCCTGTCCTCATCCTCCTTACTTTGGTGAGTGGAGACGATACCAGAAAATTGTATTTTGGTCTCATCTGACCACATGACCTTCTCACATGTCTCATCCAGATGGTCATTGGTGACGTCACACGGGCATGGACATGTGCTGGTGTGAGCAGGGGGACCTTGTGTGTCCTGAAGGATTATAATCCATGACTATGTAGTGTTAGTAACAGTAATCTATATACAAAAGAGGAGCCCGTGGAGCCTCATTGAAGAGTCTCAAAACACAGGACTAGCCAGATATTCCTCCGGGAAGGACCCAGCCAAGGGGCAGTTCCTGTTAGGAAACCACCAGGAGCTGCCCCTTGGCTGGGTCCTTCCCGGAGGGATATCTGGCTAGTCCTGTTTTGAGACTCTTCAATGAGGCTCCACGGGCTCCTCTTTTGTATATTCATGTTTCCCAGGGGGCAATGCACCTAGGACTTCACTACATTGAGCGCTTTCATTAGCAGCCGGCAGTGTTGTCGTTTGGCTGGTCTCCCTGAGTTCAGCAATCTGTTTCTCTTATAACAGTTATCTATGAGACAGTGGTCCCGACTCTCTTCAGGTCAGTGACCAGGTCCTCCCACGTAGTTCTGGGCTGACCTTTTTCAGAATCATCCTTACCTTATGAGGTGAGATCTTGCATGGAGTCCCAGAGAGAGTACGATTGACAGTCATCTTGTGTTTCTTCCATTTTATAACAATTTTGTCAACAATTGTTGCCTTTTCACCAGGAAAAGGCTATTGTCCTGTAACCCATCCCAGCCTTGTGCAGGTCTCCATTGTCCCTGGTGTCCTTAGACAGCTCTTTGGTCTTGGCCCTAGTGGAGAGGTTGGAGTGTGAGGACAGGTGATTATTATACAGGTGATGAGGTCACAGGTGTGCAGGTAATAAGGGCGGAGTGGGAGAAGCTTCTTAAAGAGAAACTAACAGCTCAGTGAGCGACAGAATTCCTGCTTGTTGGTCGGTGATCAGATCCTTATTTCCTGGAATAAAATGATGACTAATTCTTTATAAATCCTACAATGTGATTATCTGGAAGGTTCTATAGATTCTCACAGGTGATGTTGCCGACCATAAATATTACACAGTGCTCCATTCTGTGTAGGGGGTCGGCAGCAGATCAGATAGATATTAGCCCGCCTCCACCATTACACCCCCCCCCTCAGTAGACACTCACACAGGAGCCATGGGGAGCAGGCTTTATTTCTTGTACAGATGATGATTGGTTCAGCTTCATATATAAAAAAATCATGTTGTAAAATCAAAACTGCAAACCACATTTACAATCAATCCATAGGGCTAAGCAGGACTGCCGCAGTGTCCACAGGACAAGAGGATGGTGCCCCCTACTACAGACCAGACCCCCCCCCCCCTCACCCACCCTGTGTATTACCAGATCCCCCCCAAGGACCCCCCATAATGGTGGCTGACAGCTGAGATAAAATGGCTTCCAGCAGCTCTCACAGAGAACATAAAGGAAGCAGCAAGTAACACATATAAATAAGATCCAGAAGCATAAAAACAGTCCCTGAACCGGAGCTGAGACCCCCGGGACGCGGGCAGAAAAATAGATTTCTAATAAATGTATGTTACATATCTATAGGAAGAATCTCCAACCACCCCCACGGTTCTGATCCTGTCGGGCTCTGTGCTAAGTCACAGTACTAAGGCACTTAATGGGTGACGTCCCCTAGGCCAGAATCCGAGAGCCAGACCCCTCCAGCGTAGATCCTGACCCTTAGTTCTCTGTTCCGGTGCTCTGCCGCTGTTTGATGAAGGCCATACCATGTGTGCGGAAGTGGGTGTTGAGGTTGAGCTGACTGTCAAAGCTCTTATTGCAGACTTGGCAGGTGAGCCGGCCGTCTGAGGACTCCTCAGTCTTGTGAGCAGGCTCGGGCTCCTCCTCGGCTGTGTCCTTCATCTTGTGCGTCATGAAGCGATGGCGGCTTAGGGAGCCCTGGGAAGTGAAGCACACGCCGCACTCTCGGCACTGGTGCGAGCTCTCGCTGGTGCAGTGTTGGGGGATGTGCTGCCGGAAGTCGGCCAGGCTGGCGGTTTTGTACCCGCAGGCTCGGCACTGGAAGCTGCGCTTGGGCTTGGGTGGGGCCGGCTTACTTTTCAGAGGCTCGTCGCTTCCCGAATCGTCTGATGAAAGTTTCCTTTTCTTGGACGAGACCTGAGGAATCAAGGTCATAAATTCTTTACATGGAAAAACTTACCACCCCACAGGAAGACGTTACCCAGGTACCCTCACATTCTCCTACCTGGGTTTTGCTGCCATTCCGGGCCACCAGGACCTCCTGACTCCGCGTCTGGTCAGTGACCTTAATGCCGTGCCGCACCTGGATGTGCTTCTCTAGGATCAGGCGACTACTGAAGGTGCGCTTCCCCTCCGTGCAGTACCTGCGGGGGAGGGGAATAGTCAGAATATACATTATTTATTATAAATATATATACACACACATTACATATTATATAAATATTATGTGTATGTATTTATTAGGGATGAGCAGACTTCGGTTCGATTGAACGAACTTTCGTGAAGTTCGGTTTCGTCCGAACCGAACCTAAAACGAACCTTGCTATAACGGCTGAATAATTGCAGCTACAATAGTGGGAGTCTGATAGGGTATAGTTTTGTTTAGGCTCTTAATCATGGCATCTGTGTAGTTTAGACAAACAAAGTCTTAATATACAGTAATTACAAACGTGGTTAAAAAAACATGTATATACACGAAGAGACAAACACAGAGGAAAATTGATATATATATTTCCCTATCGTCCCATTGGCATCACAACGTATGGGGTAAAATCGCCCCTGCGAGCCCCTGGGACGAAGGAATATTTTAATGAACATAATTAGATAAGATTTTAATCCCCTCCTACGGAAGTATAAATAGGCCCCGCCTCCCCACATCATCAGTCTTTTTTTTACTTCGCCAGCTAAGCCCTAGGGGACCTTGCCCCCTCCTACCTTATGCTCATGTTTATGTGTTCTTAATCTCTCCCTTTTTCTCCCTACAGGGATTAGTAGAGAGTGTTGCTTTGGGCCGCGCTACTGAGGAGGTTCTGTGCAGTGTTTCTGCAATTAGACTCCTCGCCTGCTTGACACGCAGGTCCGCGGCCTTGCGGTCCATTTCTCTGAAGATTTCTGGATAGCGACTCAACTTCAGGGGGAGGTAAGACACCTTCAGTTCAAGGTGTTACCATTTGGAATAACTTCAGCCCCCTTTGTATTTACAAAGATTGTATCAGCCACCATGGTACTGTTCAGGTTAGAGGGAATAAAGATCATTCCCTACCTAGACGACTGGTTGATTATGGCACAGACTCAGAATCTTCTGAGGTCCCAGTTGAATTATGTCTTGGACATACTACTTCAATTGGGGTGGATAGTCAACCAGGAAAAATCAGACCTTGTTCCGTCCACAACAAAGACGTTCCTCGGATTTGTCATAGATTCCATACAAATGAAGCTCTTTCTCTAACCACCCAGAGTGATTCGTATTCAGAGAGGGGCACAATTTCTAATTCCGCCTCGGCAGGTGTCTCTTCGAACCCTAATGAAGTTTCTGGGGCTCCTCTCCTCAGCTGCAGATGCGGTTCCATGGGCTCTATGGCACATGAGATACCTTCAGCAGGAGGTTCTGAAGACTTGGAATCGCAGAATAGAAGATCTAGATGCGCTTCATGTGTTGTCCACAGAGACAAGGCAGTCTCTAACCTGGTGGAGACAGGTCAGACATGGAGCCTCAATACTCGAACCTCATTGGATCACGATCACAACGGACGCGTCAGGCACAGGATGGGGTGCCCACGTAGAAGAGAAGATGGTGTCAGGGGTATGGAACGCGCAGGAGTCCTCGCTCCCTTCGAATGTCAGGGAACTCAGAGCTATTTATCTAGCTCTTCTACATTTCTCTCCAATGTTATCGCAGAGGGCGGTGAGAATAAGGACGGACAACACTGCTTGTGTGGCGTATATCAACAAGCAGGGAGGTACCAGATCATCTCTACTTCTCAGAGAAGTGGAATGTATCTTCAGATGGGCGGAACCCAGAGTGTCCAGATTGATGGCCATGCACATCAGGGGCATCCACAACACTCTGGCAGATCGGTTGAGTCGAGGATTGACGGTTCCGGGAGAATGGTCACTGTCGAGAACAGTGTTCATGCAATTAACTAGGAGATGGGGACTACCTCAGATAGATCTCATGGCGTCAGCAGAGAATGCCAAACTGAGGAATTTTTGTTCCTTGTATACAACAGACAGACCGTCGATCGTGGATGCCATGTCAATACAATGGAATTTCCAACTGGCCTACATTTTTCCTCCAATCTCCATGATTCCGAGGGTTCTCATGAAGATCAGGTTGGATCAGGCATCAGTGATAATAATCACACCATTTTGGCCGAAGAGGGCCTGGTTCACCCTGCTCATGAATATGAGCAAGGGGGAATTCTGGAAACTACCATTGGATCCGGACCTGATTTCACAGGGGGTGCATCTTTGCCAGGACCTAGCCAGTCTCAGTCTCACAGCATGGAGACTGAGGGGATTCTATTAGGTTCAGCACAATTTTCTGAGAAAGTTTTGCACACACACTATCTCACGCTCGCAGTAATGCCACAAACAAATCCTATGCCCGTATATGGAACATTTTCCAATCTTGGTGTTCTGCAAGGCAGATTAATACTTTAAAGCCTTCTACTCCGCAGGTGCTGGAGTTTCTGCAGGAAGGATTTGACAAAGGATTGACGCCAGGTTCCATCAAAGTCCAAATTGCAGCGTTGTCAGCTCATTTAAATTGTAGATTATTTCAATTTTTGGAAGTCAAAAATTTTGTGAAGGCCATTACAAGATTAAGGCCTAGAATGAATAGACAAGTAGATTCATGGGATCTCTCCTTCGTTCTAAGATGCCTTTGCCTCCCTCCATTTGAACCTTTGGAGGAGGTAGACCTAAAATTTCTCACTTTTAAGTGCACTCTACTATTGGCTGTAACCTCAGCCAAGAGGGTAGGGGAGCTTCAGGCCCTTGGCTCAGCTCCTCCCTATGTATCATTTGCAGAAGACAAAGTAATCCTCAGATTCCTCCCAGGCTTCCTACCTAAGGTACCTTCATTTGCAAATATAAATGAACCGGTGGTACTTCCTGTGTTTTCTCCTGCAAGTCAATCCCAAGATGATGTGAATCAATTAGAATCTATTTGTCCAGAGTTGCGGATTTTCGTAAAGATGAAAATCTGCTTATTCTTTTTGCTAGTAAGAATAAAGGGAAAAAGGCTTCCAAGCCCTCCATATCTCGCTGGATTTGCGATGCAATTGGATTATGCTATTCGGCAGACAAGACCCCTCCAGAATTCACAGGGGCACATTCTACGAGATCTGTTGCTTCCAGCTGGGCTGAAAGATCATCCGTACCCTTGGAGAGTATTTGCCAGGCTGCCTCCTGGTCGTCTCTATCTACATTCGTCAGGCATTATCGTTTGAGTGCCAAGTTTGAAGCCAGAACAGCCTTCGCCAGATCTGTGCTCAATGCTGCTGTTCTGGAGTAACCCACCCTGGGGATATCTTGCTACTTCCCCATACGTTGTGATGCCAATGGGACGATAGGGAAGCAAAAATTATTATGTTAATTTGTTTTCACTGAGACCCATTGGCATCACAAGGCTCCCTCCCTTGTTGTTAGATCTTGTTATTTGACTGATGATGTGGGGAGGCGGGGCCTATTTATACTTCCGTAGGAGGGGATTAAAATCTTATCTAATTATGTTCATTAAAATATTCCTTCGTCCCAGGGGCTCGCAGGGGCGATTTTACCCCATACGTTGTGATGCCAATGGGTCTCAGGGAAAACAAATTAACATAATAATTTTTGCATATATTGCGTAATCCATATATTTAACATGTATTCGTGACAATCATTGGGGTTTGTATTATCTCCCGTACATTTATCTATACTTTAACATTACTGACACACTGAAATATTAATAGCAAATGAATACATGTAGAAATATGCAATCAATATACACTCAGCGGCCACTTTATTAGGTACACCATGCTAGTAACGGGTTGGACCCCCTTTTGCCTTCAGAACTGCCTCAATTCTTGGTGGCATAGATACAACAAGGTGCTGGAAGCTTCCTCAGAGATTTTGGTCCATAGTGACATGATGGCATCACACAGTTGCCGCAGATTTGTCGGCTGCACATCCATGATGAGAATCTCCCGTTCCACCACATCCCAAAGATGCTCTATTGGATTGAGATCTGGTGACTGTGGAGGCCATTGGAGTACAGTAAACTCATTGTCATGTTCAAGCAGAAATCGAGACTCATCAGACCAGGCAACGTTTTTTCAATCTTCTACTGTCCAATTTCGATGAGCTTGTGCAAATTGTAGCCTCAGTTTCCTGTTCTTAGCTGAGCGGAGTGGCCCCCGGTGTGGTCTTCTGCTGCTGTAGCCCATCTGCCTCTGAGTTGGCCGTACTGTGCGTTCAGAGATGCTCTTCTGCCTACCTTGGTTGTAACGGTTGGCTATTTGAGTCACTGTTGCCTTTCTATCAGCTGGAACCAGTCTGCCCATTCTCCTCTGACCTCTGGCATCAACAAGGCATTTCCGCCCACAGAACTGCCGCTCACTGGATGTTTTTCTTTTTCGGACCATTCTCTGTAAACCCTAGAGATGGTTGTGCGTGAAAATCCCAGTAGATCAGCAGTTTCTGAAATGCTCAGACCAGCCCTTCTGGCAACAACAACCATGCCACGTTCAAAGGCCCTCAAATCACCTTTCTTCCCCATACTGATGCTCGGTTTGAACTGCAGGAGATTGTCTTGACCATGTCTACATGCCTAAATGCACTGAGTTGCCGCCATGTGATTGGCTGATTAGAAATTAAGTGGTAACGTGCAGTTGGACAGGTGTACTTAATGAAGTAGCCGGTGAGTGTATAATACATCTGTGTGTATGCACAAAGAAGTCATGGTACCTGGATCTGATAATCTAGGGAAAGCGAATATATCCCATCCTATGGGTCACTAGGAAGCATCTGGGCTCTGAAATGTAATAAGCATGATCACCCAACTAAATTCGGGATGCCATATGAGCAACCAAATGTAATATAAAGATAGAAATAAACATCCAAATCTAAACAGAGAGAATACACGGGAAAAATCCCATACTATCCTACTGACCTCCAGGACCATGGCTGTAGGAGACAATCGAACGAGGCGCCGCTCAGCTAGCCGGCGTCTGACGCTGATCTCAATAGACCGGTCCGGATATACAATTAAACCTGAAACAGTCGCGTACGTCATATCCGTTCGGTGGAACGCACCATGCGTGTCACCACCGACTTAGGATAACAAGAACCCTATGCGCTCCACTGTGGAACGCATTTGCTGGAAGGAAAACAGCTGGTAACAGCCATAGATCAAAAAATAAAAGTAGTCCATGCACGGCATACTCCAGCAATGCCCCCTAGATGCTATATAATAACCAAATGAATGCCATATATGTGAGTGTACCACAACAGAACTAATGCAGAAGCAGTGTGCAACAATATAGGTATATATTGTGTCTCCACTTAAATATGCAAAAAAAACCAAAATAGAGCAAATAAGAAAATAGAAAAAAAGGAAAAAAAAAGGGGAAGACCACAGCTGTATGAAATAAATAAAAAAAAACTATGATTTGAGCATGTACGAGGACTATTAACCAGACCGCCTTTTTTTGCATATTTAAGTGGAGACACAATATATACCTATATTGTTGCACACTGCTTCTGCATTAGTTCTGTTGTGGTACACTCACATATATGGCATTTATTTGGTTATTATATAGCATCTAGGGGGCATTGCTGGAGTATGCCGTGCATGGACTACTTTTATTTTTTGATCTATGGCTGTTACCAGCTGTTTTCCTTCCAGCAAATGCGTTCCACAGTGGAGCGCATAGGGTTCTTGTTATCCTAAGTCGGTGGTGACACGCATGGTGCGTTCCACCGAACGGATATGACGTACGCGACTGTTTCAGGTTTAATTGTATATCCGGACCGGTCTATTGAGATCAGCGTCAGACGCCGGCTAGCTGAGCGGCGCCTCGTTCGATTGTCTCCTACAGCCATGGTCCTGGAGGTCAGTAGGATAGTATGGGATTTTTCCCGTGTATTCTCTCTGTTTAGATTTGGATGTTTATTTCTATTTTTATATTACATTTGGTTGCTCATATGGCATCCCGAATTTAGTTGGGTGATCATGCTCATTACATTTCAGAGCCCAGATGCTTCCTAGTGACCCATAGGATGGGATATATTCGCTTTCCCTAGATTATCAGATCCAGGTACCATGACTTCTCTTTGTGCATACACACAGATGTATTATATATTGATTGCATATTTCTACATGCATTCATTTGCTATTAATATTTCAGTGTGTCAGTAATGTTACAGTATAGATAAATGTACGGGAGATAATACAAACCCCAATGATTGTCACGAATACATGTTAAATATATGGATTACGCAATATATATATATATATATATATCAATTTTCCTCTGTGTTTGTCTCTTCGCGTATATACATGTTTTTTTAACCACGTTTGTAATTACTGTATATTAAGACTTTGTTTGTCTAAACTACACAGATGCCATGATTAAGAGCCTAGCAGGCTCGAAACGCGTCGGCAACTATCTTAGAAGTTTGATTAATAAATATTGGAATTTTATATGAGCTGGAGGAATCAAGTTTTTTCATTTGTTACTAACACCCTGGAATCCAGGGGCTTTACCGCCGTGCTCTATCTTCCTATGTGATTCAAGAAAGCATGAACTCATAACGCTGGGAGCTGACCACAGCCACTGTTTCTCTATAGTTTTGTTTAGTTGCAGTTGCTATTACAACGAAAAAAGTGGAAAAAAATCAAAGTGCAAAAATAATGAAAAAAAAAATATGAATTAAAAAAAATATATATATATTAGTAATAACAATAAAATATGGAGAACAAAAGTGCAAAAATTGTGAAAAACATGAAAAAAAAAAAGTTGAGGAGGAGGATGCAGCACTTGATTGCACCCAGGTTTTGTGGGGCGCGGACTTAGCGTCACACACTCTATGGAGGGCGTCAGTAAGTTTAGCTGCTATAGGTTACTTCACCTATAACAGCTTATGAGAATCAAACTTTTTTTTTTTTGTAAATCTGAATTTTAACATAGTTTTTAATAAACAAAGAAAAGTAACAAACACTGGGTACAGCCCCGGGAAGGAGTATACAACGCATACAGAGAATAATCAAATCAACCTGCTCCGTGTCGGGGGCTAAGGAGCTATAAAACAGTGTCCTTCGCTCAGAGTTCATCAGTTGCGGCGGGCCGTGGGTGAGTAAATGTGGCGCGGAACACCAACAGTCAATGGGCCACTACCCTGAAGTCCTCTCGGTTAGCAACGCAGGGTACACCGTTAGCCTATAGAATTAACTATGAACCCAGGTGATTCAGTAAAAATGCAAACCTATACGGGAGCGGAGGCAGATTAAAGCATAAGCCTGATGTGGAGGAAACCACCGGCAACTGCACGGGGAAATGCAGGTTGGCAAGACCCTCTCAGGGCCACTATAAGACAGACAAGGGGGGGGGGGGTAGAAAAAGGTGAGATAGAGGCAAGAGGGAAAGTATGCCTGGCAGCAGGCAAAGACAGCCGTGAAGATGAGAAGAGGAGAGAAAAGGAAAAACCACCGTCAGAAGAGCATCCCGCGAGAAGTAAAGCATGATATCCGTGGGGTGGGTAAGGTGCTTTCCGATCTGCCAAAAGCGACCCCAGGTCAATTCAGCCAATTGGCGAGGAGTGGCCCACTTCTATAGGTCACCCAGGCCATCCATGTTTTCTCGACCCTGCTTCCCCGATCATGTTCCTCTGCTGTCAACATCTCCATCCGATAGAGGAAGTTCATTTCCAGAAATGGATGAGGGGGTCGTTGACTTCCAATGCCTAGGAATGACCGCTCGTGCAGCCGTAAGAAAGTGGCGTAGCAGACCTTTTTTGGCAACAGAGGAAGGACCGGGAACAGAGAGAGAAGGGCGAGTCCAGGGGAAGGAGTAATAGCCTTGTCCGTTACCTTTGTGTATATAGTAAAGACAGCATCCCCAAACTATTTCAGCACAGTGCAGCCCCACCAAATATGAAGCATCGAGCCAACCTCCCTCTCGCAACGCAAGCACAGGTCCGAAGCCTCGGGAACATTGGCGTAACAGTTGCGGGCATCTGTACCACCAGGTCAGGATCTTGAAGTTCTTATCCTGCGCATGACATGCCATAGACATTTTATGCGTCAGGGTGTATATTTTTAGCTTATCAGCGTCCGAAAAAGCCATGCCAAGCTCCTTTTCCCATGCCTGCATGTAGGACGGCTCAGCGTCCGCATCTGTCTGTAAAAGTAAGCGGTAGAGCTGTGAAATGGTCTCAGTAGGAGGAGAAGACTCCATCAGGAGGGACTCCAAGTCAGTCTGGGTGGACATGAGGATACCCTGCGGAAAGTTCTTGCGCAGGAAAGCTTTCAGTTGACTATACTCCAGCCATGACAGGGTCCCTTCCGGGCAGGCCGCCTGAAGATCAGCAAAGAAGGGGGGGGGGGGGGGGGGGTTGTAGGGCAGAGCTAGTCCCCAAGATCCCACCCAGCCGGACACCCTCAGAGGGCCTCCATCCCAGGAATGATTCCCACCCGCACGCTGGTCAAGTAGGTAAAAGACTCTTATGTAAGGGCGATTAACTGGAAAGATCCAGGGAAGAGACTGCAGTGCAATGGGGAGAGCTCGCTTTCTATCCTGACCCATTGTTTGCTCCTGGAGTTGTGGAGCCAGTCCACAAGTCTCAGAAGAACCAAGGCCTTGTAGTACAGGGAAAAGTCAGGGAGACAAGCCCCGCCGCTCAACTTGGGTCTTGTAAGTGTTTTGTATTTAAGGCGAGGTCTTATTGACCCCACACAAATTTTCTCAGCAGGGTCTGGAGTTCTTTAATAATAATAATAATATTTATTTGTATAGCGCCAACAGATTCCGCAGCGCTTAACGTTCTTTGAAGAACGTGACCGGCACGGGTATAGGGAGTGCCTGAAATATGTATAAAAACCACGGCAGAATGTCCATTTTGATGGCATGTATTCTTCCAAACCAGGAAAGGAGCGGTCTGTTGTACGTGCTGAGGTCTATTTTTGTGCGGGCCAATAAGGTGGAATAATTTAAGGAGAACAATGTGGAGAACTCAGCCAAGATCCACACTCCCAAATACTTGATGGCCGGGGATTGCCACCGAAACGAGAAGGAGGTCTTCAAGTGTGAGACCAGGGTGGCCAGTAGAGAGATGTTTAGCACTTCGGTCTTACTATAGTTAGCTTTAAAATTGCTAACCTGGCCATACCGTTCAAACTCCTTAAGAATAGCGGGGAAGGAGACCCTAGTATTGGTTACATAAAGCATAAGGTCATCCGTGTAGAGAGCAATTGTATAGTGGGAACACCCGAGTTGAAGCCCCGTTATGTCTGGGGAGGCACGTAGAGCCACCGCTAGGTGCTCCATTACTAATGCATAGAGCATCGGCGACAGGGGGCATCCCTGTCGCCTGTCGTTAGCCATGAGGAGGGGTGAGGAAAGTACCCCGTTGACTCGCAATCTGGCCGTAGGGTTGCTGTATAGCACCGCTATCCTCTCCCGCAATCTGCCGCAGGGTAGAATGCAGAAAGGTCCAGTGAACCCTGTCGAAAGCTTTTTCGCCGTCAACCAATATTAGGCATGCGGGTGCACCAGACCTCTTCGCATGGGAAACCAAGAGCAGAGTTTTGTTCAGATTGTCCCTGGCTTCTCTGTGGGGGAAAAAACCCACCTGATCTGTGTGGACCCAGTCAGTTGGTTACAAGTTTAGAGAAGAGTTTAATATCGGTGTTAATAAGCGATATAGGCCGATAATTCTCACATACAGATGGGTCCTTCCCCGGCTTGGGGATCACCACAATTGTAGCCATGAGGGACTGCAGGGGAAAGGGGCACGAGGAGACCGCGTTGAAGACTCGTGTCAGGAAGGAAGCCAACTTGGGGGAGAAAAGCTTATAGAACTAGGTTGTAAACCCGTCCGCGCCCGGGCTTTTACCGTTAGGGGTGTCTTTAATGGCTGAAGCTAATTCGCTCTCAGCGAACAGAGCATCCAAGTCTGAGGCCACGTCCATTGACAGGGTCGGCAGCGCCGTGTCCTCAATATACTGGTCGACCTTAGTGAGGAAGGTGTGGGGGCCATGTCTGCTAATGGGCCCTTTAGGTTGTATAGAGTGTGATAAAATTCCCTGAAGACATCTGCAATCTCCGATGGTGTGTGGCACGTCCCCTGGAGAGACGAGGTGATCGAGGCAACAAAAGATTGAGACATGCGGGGGTGTAAGAATTTTGCTAGCAAGGCTCCACATTTGTTAGAGAATTCATAGAAGAACCGTTTGGTTCTCTCTCTGAACCTAGCATATTTTTGATCAAGGAGAGTTTGTAATTGACCCCTCAGCCCAACGAGGGAGGCCAGCACCGTCGGATCAGATGATCGTTTATGGGATGTCTCTGCAACATGCTTTGCTTTTTTTAAGCGGGACCCGTGGCGTATCAAGCCCCTCCAAAGTACGCACTTCAACGCTTCCCACTGCACGGGCAAGGAAGTATTGTCCGCGGAGTGGTCAGCCAGAAAATGCGTAATGCGTAATGGATTGTTGTAGGTCGGCTCGACAGGCCACGTCCCGCAAGAGATTAGGATTAAGCCTCCAGCTCCATTCGCGGGGCGAGGAGTCAGGGAGCGTCAGTGTCAAGGTAACTGGGGCGTGATTGGCCCACGTCATGGGATCTATGTTTGCCCGGGGGTGCCAGGAGAGCAAGTGGTGGTCGATCAAAAAGAGATCGATCCTGCTATATGAATTGTGGACCGAAGAGTAAAAGGTGTAGTCTCTTAACCCGGGGTGGAGGATCCTCCACGCGTCCACCAGTCTGTTATCGAAGAGAAGCTTTTTAAGGGAACGGGATTGTGAGAGGGAGAGAGACGACCTGCCCGAAGAGGAGTCCACTGCTTTGTCAAGAAGTAGGTTGAAGTCCCCAGCGGTGACCAGGAGCCCTTCCGCGAAGTCCTGTAGAGCGTGCAGATAAAGCCGGCTAGCCCGCGCCTGGTTGCGATTAGGAAAGTAAAAGTTAGCTATTGTATAAATACGCTCAGCAATTTTGGCTTTTAAAAACAAATAACGACGCCCAGGGTCCACCACCATGTCGAGCACAGTTAGGGGTAGAGACTTGTGAATAGCAATGCTAACACCCTTCGTTTTAGCATTGGGGTTAGTACTGTGGTGCCATTGCGTATAGTATCTAGTGGGCATGGTGGGAATATGCCCTGTCCTGAAATGGGTCTCTTACAACAGAAGGACATGTGTTCTTTGTTTGTTCATGCGGTAGAGCAGCTGTGTTTGCCACTCTGGCTTGTTAAAGCCCTGGATATTCAGCGCAGTGAACTTCAGGGATGCCATCTGGGCAGGATGCCTTCAGACGGGGGAGAAGAGTAGAAAAGAGAATCAAAAAAGAGGAGGGAGAGTGAGAAATAACAGAGAGAAGAATAGAGACTGTGTGGACAATCAAACAGCAGCTCTAGAAACAGGACAGGACCAAAGAAGAGGAAGAGGAGGGGCAGGGGAGGTGGAAGGAATGGGAGAGTGAGGAGTCCAAGGCAGGTAACCCAGTAAGCACCGTGTTATAAAATATATCCTTGATGATGACAAAGTACATATTACATAAACTTTCGCCTGGTTAGCCAGACCATGCGCAGGCACAGGTTGGTCCCCCACTTTCTCGCTGCGGGGTATAATGTGCAATAAGCAGAACAAATAGTTAAACTAAGAGGGAGAAAAAAAATAAATAAAAAATGAAGTAAACAGAGGGACCCAATTTGTGTATACAATACAAAGACCGCAAACATTAAACAGTTAGGCCCCCTTCACACGTCCGGAAAATCTGTCCGGATTTCCTATCAGGAAATCCGGACGGATTTCCGGACTCATAGACTAACATTAGACACGGACACCCTTCCGGATTTTTCCGGAAGGGTGTCCGTTCCGGAAAATAGGACCGGATTTTTTAGATCCTGTCCTATTTTCGTCCGGAAATCCGGCACGGACGCCCCCATAGAAGTCTATGGGAGCGCCGGAATCACGGGCATTTTCCTGATGTATATCAGGAAAGTGCCCGCGATTCCGGACTGGTAGAGAGCCAGCCCCGGCCGCCGTCCGATCACCCGCCCACCCCCCATCCCCCCCGCACCGCACCGCACACGCTGCCCGGCACTACAGATCCCCCCCCCCCGCCGCCGCCGCATCTGACCCTCTCAACCCCCCCCACCCCCCGGGAACTCACCACCGGGCCGGCCGCCGGATGCTCCAGTACCTCCGCCGCGACCCCGCCGCCGCCCCCGCCGCCGCCGCCCCCGCCGCCGCATCTGACCCTCTCCCCCCCCCCCCGGGAACTCACCACCAGGCCGCTCCGCACCTCCGACCGCCGCCGCTGCCCGGACCTCAGCACTGCACTCTGACCCGGACCCCAACCTCGCGGCCCCGACAGAGCAGGATCCGGGACAGGTGAGATTAGGGCTACTACTCCCACCATGCTCTGCTGGCAGGCCATGATGGGAGTTGTAGTTCTGCAGCCTGTGGCCATCCAGGTTGCAGAAGTACAACTCCCATCATGGCTCTGCTGGCAGGCCATGATGGGAGTTGTAGTTCTGCAGCCTGTGGCCATCCAGGTTGCAGAAGTACAACTCCCATCATGGCTCTGCTGGCAGGCCATGATGGGAGTTGTAGTTCTGCAGCCTGTGGCCATCCAGGTTGCAGAAGTACAACTCCCATCATGGCTCTGCTGGCAGGCCATGATGGGTGTTGTAGTTCTGCAGCCTGTGGCCATCCAGGTTGCAGAAGTACAACTCCCATCATGGCTCTGCTGGCAGGCCATGATGGGAGTTGTAGTTCTGCAGCCTGTGGCCATCCAGGTTGCAGAAGTACAACTCCCATCATGGCTCTGCTGGCAGGCCATGATGGGAGTTGTAGTTCTGCAGCCTGTGTCCATCCAGGTACACGGGTACCTGTGATTTATGTTGGCATACTAGACAATATTATCTCATCAGGAAATCCTGAAGGTTTTTCCTGATGGTTTCCTGATGGTAAAAACGGATTACTGTCAGGAAATCCTGATACTATCCTGATGACATTTAAGGTCTCCTGATCAGGATTTCCTGACAGTAAAAACTGACACGGACGTGTGAAGGGGGCCTTACAGAGTCCCTGAGACTGTACGCTTGGATCAGAACACTGAAACTCCGTCTTAGGGGAGCATCACCCAGGAATTCACGCCGAGCAATATGAGGCAGGCAAAGGTGAGACATAGCTACTTGTCAGCCGGTTGCAGCCAGTTCCTTAGGATTCGGAACGGAGCTGGGGAGGCTCACGTCGGCGGCGTCTGCGGGAGCGGGATGGTCTGGAAGCAGCGTCCGGACCTCTCAAAGCCCTTGGCTGGAAAGGAAGCAGGGATGGCCGATCTGTAATGGAGACTGGCGGGAGATCCAGGACATCCACAGGCGCCGGCAGGTCAGCTGGGGAGCGTAGATAGAGTAATCTGTTACCCTGACGGACCTGGAGCTGAAAGAGGTAGCCCCAGGAATACGGGATGCTCTTTTCTCTTAGGAGGCCCAGGAGGGGCTGTAGGGCACGTCTCTTTGCAAGGGTAACACGAGACAGGTCCGTGAGCAGCTGAATCTGCGCGCCATCAAAATCGATATTGCCAGCATCTTGGGCCCTCCTCATGATCTCCTCCTTTTCTTGAAAAAAGTGTATCCTGCACACCACATCCCTGGGCCGGGCAGGATCGGAGCTGGGGGGGCCCAGGGTTCTGTGGGCTCTGTCTATATTGATGGGGTCAGTGAGGGGGCTTTTGTAACAGCATATTGAATATACCCAACAGAGTGGGCATCAGGTCTGGTTGTTTAACCGCCTCAGGTATGCCCAGCACACGAATGCTATTTCGGCGGTTCCTATTCTCAGCATCATCCGCCATGTCAAACAGCTGTTGAATCTGTTGGGAGTGCTGATCTAGCTGTAGTTGTTGTGATAGTTGTTCATCTCTCAGTTTAGAGAAGGCTTGTTCCAGGTTCTTGACACGCCATAGGATAGCGCCAGGAGCGCCCCGCTGCAGACTATACCCCAGGACTCTGGTGGCTGCTGTAAGACGCTGTCAGGCGCGGAGGAGAGAGGAGGTAAGAGGGAGCCTCTACTGGCCGCCATGACCAGGCCACGCCCCCTCAAACAAACTTTAAAAAAAAAACTTTTTTGGTTGTGGCTAAACGGGGTTGACGGCAGCCAGCAGAGCAGCAATGTGTAGTGTGTACTCTCAGTCACGGGACAGGAGCTGCTTCAATGCTACCTGCCTTGACTCTTTTCTCACTTTTCTCTCCCCAGATCTCACTATTTTTTTATTTAGATGCCTATCTCTCCCTATCTCTTGATTTCTCAGCCTCTTTCCCTATCTATCACCTTATCTTCTATATTCAGCTTTCCCTGGATCTTGCTATTTTCTTTTTCTCTTCCTCTCTCCTGCTTCTCTCACCAACACTTTGTATTCCTTCTCTATCTCTCCCTGTATCTATCTAGTTGTTTGGCTATCTATCTCATCTGTCTCTTTTCTCTCCCTATCTACTGTGGAGCGCCACACACACACACACATTATATATATATATGAATATATATACACATATATATGCTGCCCCAAATACACATACCTGCAGGGGTACACACGCTTAATGCCCTCGTGATTCACACGGACGTGGCGGCGCAAACTGGGGGCGGAGCAAAACGAGCGCTCACACAGACGGCATGGAAACTTCTTCACAGACTGTAGATCAAGAGAAGACGAGTGTGAGTGGTTTGCAATAAATTAGAAAATCAACAAAAAAAATTTGTTCCACTAATTCAACTCAAAAAGTAACCTGATATATTCTATACATTACATACAGAGTGACCTGATATATTCTATACATTACATACAGAGTGACCTGATATATTATATACATTACATACAGAGTGACCTGATATATTCTATACATTACATAGAGGGACCTGATATATTCTATACATTACATACAGAGTGACCTGATATATTCTATAGAGACATTACATACAGAGGGACCTGATACATTCTATACATTACATACAGAGGGACCTGATATATTCTATACATTACATACAGAGGGACCTGATATATTCTATAGACATTACATACAGATTGACCTGATATATTCTATATACATTACATACAGAGTGACCTGATATATTCTATACATTACATACAGAGTGACCTGATATATTCTATACATTACATACAGAGTGACCTGATATATTCTATAGACATTACATACAGTGACCTGATATATTCTATATACATTACATACAGAGTGACCTGATATATTCTATACATTACATACAGAGTGACCTGATATATTCTATACATTACATACAGAGGGACCTGATATATTCTATACATTACATACAGAGGGACCTGATATATTCTATACATTACATACAGAGTGACCTGATATATTCTATAGACATTACATACAGAGTGACCTGATATATTCTATACATTACATACAGAGTGACCTGATATATTCTATACATTACATACAGAGTGACCTGATATATTCTATAGACATTACATAGAGTGACCTGATATATTCTATACATTACATACAGAGTGACCTGATATATTCTATAGACATTACATAGAGTGACCTGATATATTCTATACATTACATACAGAGTGACCTGATATATTCTATAGACATTACATACAGAGTGACCTGATATATTCTATAGACATTACATACAGAGTGACCTGATATATTCTATACATTACATACAGATTGACCTGATATATTCTATACATTACATACAGAGTGACCTGATATATTCTATACATTACATACAGAGTGACCTGATATATTCTATACATTACATACAGAGTGACCTGATATATTCTATACATTACATACAGAGTGACCTGATATATTCTATACATTACATACAGAGTGACCTGATATATTCTATAGACATTACATAGAGTGACCTGATATATTCTATATACATTACATACAGAGGGACCTGATATATTCTATACATTACATACAGAGTGACCTGATATATTCTATATACATTACATACAGAGGGACCTGATATATTCTATACATTACATACAGAGGTACCTGATATATTCTATAGACATTACATACAGAGTGACCTGATATATTCTATACATTACATACAGAGTGACCTGATATATTCTATAGACATTACATAGAGTGACCTGATATATTCTATATACATTACATACAGAGTGACCTGATATATTCTATATACATTACATACAGAGTGACCTGATATATTCTATACATTACATACAGAGTGACCTGATATATAGAATATATTAGGTCACTCTGTATGTAATGTCTCTATAGAATATATCAGGTCACTCTGTATGTAATGTCTATAGAATATATCAGGTCACTCTGTATGTAATGTATAGAATATATCAGGTCACTCTGTATGTAATGTATAGAATATATTAGGTCACTCTGTATGTAATGTCTCTATAGAATATATCAGGTCACTCTGTATGTAATGTATAGAATATATCAGGTCACTCTGTATGTAATGTCTCTATAGAATATATCAGGTCACTCTGTATGTAATGTATAGAATATATCAGGTCACTCTGTATGTAATGTATAGACTATATCAGGTCACTCTGTATGTAATGTCTATAGAATATATCAGGTCACTCTGTATGTAATGTATAGAATATATCAGGTCCCTCTGTATGTAATGTATAGAATATATCAGGTCCCTCTGTATGTAATGTATAGAATATATCAGGTCCCTCTGTATGTAATGTATAGAATATATCAGGTCACTCTGTATGTAATGTCTATAGAATATATCAGGTCACTCTGTATGTAATGTCTATAGAATATATCAGGTCACTCTGTATGTAATGTATAGAATATATCAGGTCACTCTGTATGTAATGTATAGAATATATCAGGTCACTCTGTATGTAATGTCTATAGAATATATCAGGTCACTCTGTATGTAATGTATAGAATATATCAGTTCACTCTGTATGTAATGTCTATAGAATATATGAGGTCACTCTGTATGTAATGTATAGAATATATCAGGTCACTCTGTATGTAATGTCTCTATAGAATATTTCAGGTCACTCTGTATGTAATGTATAGAATATATCAGGTCCCTCTGCATGTAATGTATAGAATATATCAGGTCCCTCTGTATGTAATGTATAGAATATATCAGGTCCCTCTGTATGTAATGTATAGAATATATCAGGTCACTCTGTATGTAATGTCTATAGAATATATCAGGTCCCTCTGTATGTAATGTATAGAATATATCACGTCCCTCTGTATGTAATGTATAGAATATATCAGGTCCCTCTGTATGTAATGTATAGAATATATCAGGTCACTCTGTATGTAATGTCTATAGAATATATCAGGTCACTCTGTATGTAATGTCTATAGAATATATCAGGTCACTCTGTATGTAATGTCTAGAATATATCAGGTCACTCTGTATGTAATGTATAGAATATATCAGGTCACTCTGTATGTAATGTATAGAATATATCAGGTCACTCTGTATGTAATGTATAGAATATATCAGGTCACTCTGTATGTAATGTCTATAGAATATATCAGGTCACTCTGTATGTAATGTATAGAATATATCAGTTCACTCTGTATGTAATGTCTATAGAATATATGAGGTCACTCTGTATGTAATGTATAGAATATATCAGGTCGCTCTGTATGTAATGTATAGAATATATCAGGTCGCTCTGTATGTAATGTCTCTATAGAATATTTCAGGTCACTCTGTATGTAATGTATAGAATATATCAGGTCCCTCTGCATGTAATGTATAGAATATATCAGGTCCCTCTGTATGTAATGTATAGAATATATCAGGTCCCTCTGTATGTAATGTATAGAATATATCAGGTCACTCTGTATGTAATGTCTATAGAATATATCAGGTCCCTCTGTATGTAATGTATAGAATATATCAGGTCCCTCTGTATGTAATGTATAGAATATATCAGGTCCCTCTGTATGTAATGTATAGAATATATCAGGCCCCTCTGTATGTAATGTATAGAATATATCAGGTCCCTCTGTATGTAATGTATAGAATATATCAGGTCACTCTGTATGTAATGTATAGAATATATCAGGTCACTCTGTATGTAATGTATAGAATATATCAGGTCACTCTGTATGTAATGTATAGAATATATCAGGTCCCTCTGTATGTAATGTATAGAATATATCAGGTCCCTCTGTATGTAATGTATAGAATATATCAGGTCACTCTGTATGTAATGTCTATAGAATATATCAGGTCACTCTGTATGTAATGTCTCTATAGAATATATCAGGTCCCTCTGTATGTAATGTATAGACTATATCAGGTCACTCTGTATGTAATGTCTATAGAATATATCAGGTCACTCTGTATGTAATGTATAGAATATATCAGGTCCCTCTGTATGTAATGTATAGAATATATCAGGTCACTCTGTATGTAATGTCTCTATAGAATATATCATGTCCCTCTGTATGTAAATTATAGAATATATCAGGTCCCTCTGTATGTAATGTATAGAATATATCAGGTCACTCTGTATGTAATGTATAGAATATATCATGTCCCTCTGTATGTAATGTATAGAATATATCAGGTCACTCTGTATGTAATGTATAGAATATATCAGGTCACTCTGTATGTAATGTATAGAATATATCAGGTCACTCTGTATGTAATGTCTCTATAGAATATTTCAGGTCACTCTGTATGTAATGTATAGAATATATCAGGTCCCTCTGTATGTAATGTATAGAATATATCAGGTCCCTCTGTATGTAATGTATAGAATATATCAGGTCCCTCTGTATGTAATGTCTAGAATATATCAGGTCCCTCTGTATGTAATGTCTATAGAATATATCAGGTCACTCTGTATGTAATGTATAGAATATATCAGGTCCCTCTGTATGTAATGTATAGAATATATCAGGTCCCTCTGTATGTAATGTATAGAATATATCAGGTCCCTCTGTATGTAATGTATAGAATATATCAGGTCCCTCTGTATGTAATGTATAGAATATATCAGGTCCCTCTGTATGTAATGTATAGAATATATCAGGTCCCTCTGTATGTAATGTCTATAGAATATATCAGGTCACTCTGTATGTAATGTATATAGAATATATCAGGTCACTCTGTATGTAATGTATAGAATATATCAGGTCACTCTGTATGTAATGTATATAGAATATATCAGGTCACTCTGTATGTAATGTATAGAATATATCAGGTCACTCTGTATGTAATGTATAGAATATATCAGATCACTCTGTATATAATGTATATAGAATATATCAGGTCACTCTGTATGTAATGTCTCTATAGAATATATCAGGTCCCTCTGTATGTAATGTCTAGAATATATCAGGTCCCTCTGTATGTAATGTCTATAGAATATATCAGGTCCCTCTGTATGTAATGTATAGAATATATCAGGTCCCTCTGTATGTAATGTATAGAATATATCAGGTCCCTCTGTATGTAATGTATAGAATATATCAGGTCCCTCTGTATGTAATGTATAGAATATATCAGATCACTCTGTATGTAATGTCTATAGAATATATCAGGTCACTCTGTATGTAATGTATATAGAATATATCAGGTCACTCTGTATGTAATGTATAGAATATATCAGGTCACTCTGTATGTAATGTATAGAATATATCAGGTCACTCTGTATGTAATGTCTCTATAGAATATATCAGGTCACTCTGTATGTAATGTATAGAATATATCAGGTCCCTATGTATGTAATGTATAGAATATATCAGGTCACTCTGTATGTAATGTATAGAATATATCAGGTCACTGTATGTAATGTCTCTATAGAATATATGCGGTCACTCTGTATGTAATGTATAGAATATATCAGGTCTCTCTGTATGTAATGTATAGAATATATCAGGTCTCTCTGTATGTAATGTATAGAATATATCAGGTCACTCTGTATGTAATGTATATAGAATATATCAGGTCACTCTGTATGTAATGTATAGAATATATCAGGTCACTTTGTATGTAATGTATATAGAATATATCAGGTCACTCTGTATGTAATGTATAGAATATATCAGGTCTCTCTGTATGTAATGTATAGAATATATCAGGTCACTGTATGTAATGTATAGAATATATCAGGTCACTCAGTATGTAATGTATAGAATATATCAGGTCACTCTGTATGTAATGTCTCCAGAATATATCAGGTCCCTCTGTATGTAATGTCTCCAGAATATATCAGGTCCCTCTGTATGTAATGTCTCTATAGAATATATCAGGTCACTCTGTATGTAATGTATATAGAATATATCAGGTCCCTCTGTATGTAATGTATAGAATATATCAGGTCCCTCTGTATGTAATGTCTCTATAGAATATATCAGGTCACTCTGTATGTAATGTATAGAATATATCAGGTCTCTCTGTATGTAATGTATAGAATATATCAGGTCACTGTATGTAATGTATAGAATATATCAGGTCCCTCTGTATGTAATGTATAGAATATATCAGGTCACTCTGTATGTAATGTATAGAATATATCAGGTCACTCTGTATGTAATGTCTATATAATATATCAGGTCACTCTGTATGTTATGTCTCTATAGAATATTTCAGGTAACTCTGTATGTAATGTATAGAATATATCAGGTCACTCTGTATGTAATGTATAGAATATATCAGGTCACTCTGTGTAGTAATGTATAGAATATATCAGGTCACTCTGTATGTAATGTCTATAGAATATATCAGGTCACTCTGTATGTTATGTCTCTATAGAATATTTCAGGTAACTCTGTATGTAATGTATAGAATATATCAGGTCACTCTGTATGTAATGTATAGAATATATCAGGTCACTCTGTGTAGTAATGTATAGAATATATCAGGTCACTCTGTATGTAATGTATAGAATATATCAGGTACCTCTGTATGTAATGTATAGAATATATCAGGTCACTCTGTATGTAATGTATAGAATATATCAGGTCACTCTGTATGTAATGTATATAGAATATATCAGGTCACTCTATGTAATGTATAGAATATATCAGGTCACTCTGTATGTAATGTATATAGAATATATCAGGTCACTCTGTATGTAATGTATAGAATATATCAGGTCACTCTGTATGTAATGTCTCTATAGAATATATCAGGTCACTCTGTATGTAATGTATAGAATATATCAGGTCCCTATGTATGTAATGTATAGAATATATCAGGTCACTCTGTATGTAATGTATAGAATATATCAGGTCACTGTATGTAATGTCTCTATAGAATATATGCGGTCACTCTGTATGTAATGTATAGAATATATCAGGTCACTCTGTATGTTATGTCTCTATAGAATATTTCAGGTAACTCTGTATGTAATGTATAGAATATATCAGGTCACTCTGTATGTAATGTATAGAATATATCAGGTCACTCTGTGTAGTAATGTATAGAATATATCAGGTCACTCTGTATGTAATGTATAGAATATATCAGGTACCTCTGTATGTAATGTATAGAATATATCAGGTCACTCTGTATGTAATGTATAGAATATATCAGGTCACTCTGTATGTAATGTATATAGAATATATCAGGTCACTCTATGTAATGTATAGAATATATCAGGTCACTCTGTATGTAATGTATATAGAATATATCAGGTCACTCTGTATGTAATGTATAGAATATATCAGGTCACTCTGTATGTAATGTCTCTATAGAATATATCAGGTCACTCTGTATGTAATGTATAGAATATATCAGGTCCCTATGTATGTAATGTATAGAATATATCAGGTCACTCTGTATGTAATGTATAGAATATATCAGGTCACTGTATGTAATGTCTCTATAGAATATATGCGGTCACTCTGTATGTAATGTATAGAATATATCAGGTCTCTCTGTATGTAATGTATAGAATATATCAGGTCTCTCTGTATGTAATGTATAGAATATATCAGGTCACTCTGTATGTAATGTATATAGAATATATCAGGTCACTCTGTATGTAATGTATAGAATATATCAGGTCACTTTGTATGTAATGTATATAGAATATATCAGGTCACTCTGTATGTAATGTATAGAATATATCAGGTCTCTCTGTATGTAATGTATAGAATATATCAGGTCACTGTATGTAATGTATAGAATATATCAGGTCCCTCTGTATGTAATGTATAGAATATATCAGGTCACTCTGTATGTAATGTATAGAATATATCAGGTCACTCTGTATGTAATGTCTATATAATATATCAGGTCACTCTGTATGTTATGTCTCTATAGAATATTTCAGGTAACTCTGTATGTAATGTATAGAATATATCAGGTCACTCTGTATGTAATGTATAGAATATATCAGGTCACTCTGTGTAGTAATGTATAGAATATATCAGGTCACTCTGTATGTAATGTCTATAGAATATATCAGGTCACTCTGTATGTAATGTATAGAATATATCAGGTCACTCTGTGTAGTAATGTATAGAATATATCAGGTCACTCTGTATGTAATGTATAGAATATATCAGGTACCTCTGTATGTAATGTATAGAATATATCAGGTCCCTCTGTATGTAATGTCTATAGAATATATCAGGTCACTCTGTATGTAATGTATAGAATATATCAGGTCACTCTGTATGTAATGTATATAGAATATATCAGGTCACTCTATGTAATGTATAGAATATATCAGGTCACTCTGTATGTAATGTATATAGAATATATCAGGTCACTCTGTATGTAATGTATAGAATATATCAGGTCACTCAGTATGTAATGTATAGAATATATCAGGTCACTCTGTATGTAATGTCTCCAGAATATATCAGGTCCCTCTGTATGTAATGTCTCCAGAATATATCAGGTCCCTCTGTATGTAATGTCTCTATAGAATATATCAGGTCCCTCTGTATGTAATGTATATAGAATATATCAGGTCCCTCTGTATGTAATGTATAGAATATATCAGGTCCCTCTGTATGTAATGTCTCTATAGAATATATCAGGTCACTCTGTATGTAATGTATAGAATATATCAGGTCTCTCTGTATGTAATGTATAGAATATATCAGGTCACTGTATGTAATGTATAGAATATATCAGGTCCCTCTGTATGTAATGTATAGAATATATCAGGTCACTCTGTATGTAATGTATAGAATATATCAGGTCACTCTGTATGTAATGTCTATATAATATATCAGGTCACTCTGTATGTTATGTCTCTATAGAATATTTCAGGTAACTCTGTATGTAATGTATAGAATATATCAGGTCACTCTGTATGTAATGTATAGAATATATCAGGTCACTCTGTGTAGTAATGTATAGAATATATCAGGTCACTCTGTATGTAATGTCTATAGAATATATCAGGTCACTCTGTATGTTATGTCTCTATAGAATATTTCAGGTAACTCTGTATGTAATGTATAGAATATATCAGGTCACTCTGTATGTAATGTATAGAATATATCAGGTCACTCTGTGTAGTAATGTATAGAATATATCAGGTCACTCTGTATGTAATGTATAGAATATATCAGGTACCTCTGTATGTAATGTATAGAATATATCAGGTCACTCTGTATGTAATGTATAGAATATATCAGGTCACTCTGTATGTAATGTATATAGAATATATCAGGTCACTCTATGTAATGTATAGAATATATCAGGTCACTCTGTATGTAATGTATATAGAATATATCAGGTCACTCTGTATGTAATGTATAGAATATATCAGGTCACTCAGTATGTAATGTATAGAATATATCAGGTCACTCTGTATGTAATGTCTCCAGAATATATCAGGTCCCTCTGTATGTAATGTCTCCAGAATATATCAGGTCCCTCTGTATGTAATGTCTCTATAGAATATATCAGGTCACTCTGTATGTAATGTATATAGAATATATCAGGTCCCTCTGTATGTAATGTATAGAATATATCAGGTCCCTCTGTATGTAATGTCTCTATAGAATATATCAGGTCACTCTGTATGTAATGTATATAGAATATATCAGGTCCCTCTGTATGTAATGTATAGAATATATCGGGTCCCTCTGTATGTAATGTATAGAATATATCAGGTCACTCTGTATGTAATGTATAGAATATATCAGGTCACTCTGTATGTAATGTATAGAATATATCAGGTCACTCTGTATGTAATGTATAGAATATATCAGGTCCCTCTGTATGTAATGTCTCCAGAATATATCAGGTCCCTCTGTATGTAATGTCTCTATAGAATATATCAGGTCACTCTGTATGTAATGTATATAGAATATATCAGGTCCCTCTGTATGTAATGTATAGAATATATCAGGTCCCTCTGTATGTAATGTCTCTATAGAATATATCAGGTCACTCTGTATGTAATGTATAGAATATATCAGGTCCCTCTGTATGTAATGTATAGAATATATCAGGTCACTCTGTATGTAATGTATATAGAATATATCAGGTCACTCTGTATGTAATGTATAGAATATATCAGGTCCCTCTGTATGTAATGTATAGAATATATCAGGTCACTCTGTATGTAATGTTTCTATAGAATATATCAGGTCACTCTGTATGTAATGTATAGAATATATCAGGTCCCTCTGTATGTAATGTATAGAATATATCAGGTCACTCTGTATGTAATGTATATAGAATATATCAGGTCACTCTGTATGTAATGTATATAGAATATATCAGGTCACTCTGTATGTAATGTCTCTATAGAATATATCAGGTCACTCTGTATGTAATGTATAGAATATATCAGGTCACTCTGTATGTAATGTCTATAGAATATATCAGGTCACTCTGTATGTAATGTATAGAATATATCAGGTCCCTCTGTATGTAATGTATAGAATATATCAGGTCACTCTGTATGTAATGTATAGAATATATCAGGTCACTCTGTATGTAATGACTCTATAGAATATATCAGGTCACTCTGTATGTAATGTATAGAATATATCAGGTCACTCTGTATGTAATGTATAGAATATATCAGGTCCCTCTGTATGTAATGTATAGAATATATCAGGTTACTCTGTATGTAATGTATAGAATATATCAGGTCACTCTGTATGTAATGTCTATAGAATATATCAGGTCACTCTGTATGTAATGTATATAGAATATATCAGGTCACTCTGTATGTAATGTATAGAATATATCAGGTCACTCTGTATGTAATGTATATAGAATATATCAGGTCACTCTGTATGTAATGTATAGAATATATCAGGTCACTCTGTATGTAATGTATAGAATATATCAGGTCACTCTGTATGTAATGTATAGAATATATCAGGTCACTCTGTAAGTAATGTATCTATATACCCAGCTCCTCCTCACCCCTATCTATATACTGATCTCTATATACCCAGCCCCTCATCACCCCTATCTATATACCGATCTCTATATACCCAGCCCCTCACCTCCTCTATCTATATACCCAGCCCCTCATCACCCCTATCTATATACTGATCTCTATATACCCAGCCCCTCATCACCCCTATCTATATACCAAGCCCTAGTCCGGCTATATACTGATCCTTCCTATCTGGCTATATAACCCCAGCCCCTCACCCCGTTCTCCCTCCTCCATGACACTTGGCCCTGGACTCCTGACCTTTCCGTGTTCCTTCTTCATGTGCAGGACGTACTCATCCCTCTCCGGGAACCAGGAGTGACAGATCCCACAGGTGCAGCAGTTGCTCCTCTGTCGGGGGGTCCCCGGCTTTCTCACATCTTTGGTCTTCCCTTTCTTCTTCAGTTCTGGGGAGCTTGGTGAATCCGATGACGAGGAGTCCTCCACCTCCCCCTCCGGCTCAGGATCGGACGGCTTACTGACTGGCATCTCCATGGGCTCCGGCTTAGGAGTGAGAAGCTCCTGAGACTGAGGGGGGTCCTCCCTCACCACACTGTTATGGGTGGTCTGTAAGAGAGAGGGCAGCGCTGGCATCCGCTCTCTACACACGGGCGCTGGCATCCGCTCTCTACACACGGGCGCTGGCATCCGCTCTCTACACACGGGCGCTGGCATCCGCTCTCTACACACGGGCGCTGGCATCCGCTCTCTACACACGGGCGCTGGCATCCGCTCTCTACACACGGGCGCTGGCATCCGCTCTCTACACACGGGCGCTGGCATCCGCTCTCTACACACGGGCGCTGGCATCCGCTCTCTACACACGGGCGCTGGCATCCGCTCTCTACACACGGGCGCTGGCATCCGCTCTCTACACACGGGCGCTGGCATCCGCTCTCTACACACGGGCGCTGGCATCCGCTCTCTACACACGGGCGCTGGCATCCGCTCTCTACACACGGGCGCTGGCATCCGCTCTCTACACACGGGCGCTGGCATCCGCTCTCTACACACGGGCGCTGGCATCCGCTCTCTACACACGGGCGCTGGCATCCGCTCTCTACACACGGGCGATACAGTCTACTATACAGGTGCCTTGGCGCCTCCTACCTTCAGGTGCTCCAGCATGGTTCGCTTCTGGGCAAATAGTAAAGGGCAGTCTGGGCATTTGAAGACACTGACCCTCTGATTCCCCAGCTGCTGGTCAAAATGAGCATGATCCAAATGGGAGCAAAGCAAAGGTTTGTGGGTAAAAACCGTATCACACATCGCACATTTATAGATCATCCTGGTGAAATAGGAGACAAAACCAGAGAAGATGTGATAATAAGGGAGGAGCGAACGCGAAGCACCACATACTAAACTGAAGCTCTGGCCGCTAACATAGCTGTTTATTACATATACAACGGATATGCTGCAGGATAGTAATACAGCCTGGCTAATGGAAGAGTCGGGGGCCACTTACATATTTATACATATTAGGGTAGTTTCACACGTACCAGATTTGCAGCTGCACGTGAGGCTCGTGCACGTGAAAACTCCACTGCAGGTATGTAACCCCATTGAACTTTACAGTACAAGGATTCGCAAGGACCACTGCAAATCCGGTACGTGTGAAGCTACCCTTATGGTGCGGCGGCAGGCGTGCACAACCCCCAGACAGCTGTCTCACTCCCAGATGGTGCTTCTTCCGGCCAGGGATGGAAGTGGTGTACGTTCAGCACATGAAGCGGCCTGTTGACTTGGACCCGCTCACCTCCCTTCCCTCACAAGCCTAATGGCCTGGGAATACACGGACTGGGTTGCAGCAATGCCGGCCAGTGCAAGCTCTCTTTCCTGGTTGTGGACATTATAGTAGTTCTATCCCTATACATGCTAGGGGATCAGTCTGGTGAGAACTTACTTGGCTTGTTGGTTGTTGAATCCTGGATGCTGGGTGTATATGTGGGCATGAGCACTGGGCGCAGATTTGAAGGCCATGGGGCAGACTGGGCACTTATGAAACACCTCACAATGAGAGGTCTGGATGTGAGACTTGATGGAGTTCACCCCTCCAAACACCACCGCACAGCTCTGGCACCTGCACAGGGATAGAGGGGGGACAGGGTTATGCAGTCAGCACCCCGCAGACCCCTCCTCCTAAAAGCCTCTTAGAATACCTGTAGCCAATCCTGCGTGAGAAATGTAGACACGTCTCCTTCAGATGAGTCTGAAAGTTTTCAATGCGGAAGTTGCCCCCACATTCTGGACACACATTTGGGGGGCTCTGCTTGTGCATGCGCTGGTGGGCTTCAAAACTGCACCGATTTGGCATCATCATGGGACACAAAGAACACACCTGGAAGAGAGAGCGGTGTCATTGTTTATTCTGTCACCTGTCTGCACACCGCCCCCCCCCCCCCCCCATCCCCATGTCAGGGCTCAGACACCACGTACCGTGCTGCCACTGGCTGCGGAGGAGGAGAGCTGCTGGAAGTGAAGGGCCAGCCCTGCCTTGTTCTTACACTGCTCCTTACACTCCAGGCACCGGAAGGTGGAGTAGGTAGACTGCTCTGGTAGAATGGCAGAGTCGCTGGTGGGGCTGGCGGTGGCTGCCGTGTCCTGAGCCGGACCAGGTGTGGTGGCATTCCCCGGAGTCAGGACAGCAACAGACACCAGAGGCGTAACATCCGGCTGGCCGATCATCTGCTCCAGGGCGATGGGCCTCATGACCAGGTGGGAGCACTGCATCACCAGGCCGTTGTCCTTGTGCTTGCGGGCGTGCAGGAGGAGGCTGCACTTATTGAAGAACACCAGGCGCTTGGTGCAGTGGTTGCAGGTCACCTCAATCCTCATGCTCCTTCGGTCATAGTGACGGGCCAGACTTTTCTCCAGCGCAAAGGAGTCTCCACATTCCAGGCAGCGGAATCCGAAGAGAGGGAGGCTGAGGCTGGACTCCACTGGGGGGGTGAGGTTGGGTTTGTAGGTGGGAAGTAAATTTTTGCTGTTGAGGATTTTGTTGAAGTTCTCCACCAGACTGGACTGTGTGCGGGAGATAACCGTGCCGGCCACGGCAGGGGTGGGTTTCTGGGACTGCACCATGACCACTGTGGCGCTGCGTTGCGGGCTGCTGGTTGTGCTGACGGTGGCACTGGTAGAAACACTGCTGGCCACACTAATAGTGGTCAGGGGGACTGGAGAGGGCAAGGGATGCTGCACCAGGTGGATGATGTTCTTGGTCATGACCTGGGTGGCCTTGGAGGGCACAACCACCGCTTTCTGCTGAGCCACGCTGGCCGCCATGAGCATGACGCTGCTGGCATTCTGAATGGTAGATACAGGAAGGATGGAGCCCTGCAGCTTTACTCCATTGCCCAGCGGTAATTTCACCACTTGGGCTACCTCCACTTTTGATGGACTGGGAAGATTGGTTTTCTCCTTTGGAGACGATACAGTAGCATCTTCTTTTGGTTCTGCGGTGGTGTTCTCTTGACTGGACTCGGGTGGCTGCGGAGAGCCCTCAGACATCTGGACAGACGTGACTGTATCAGAGTCAGAGGACACCCTGGTCACAGTCCTTGTAATGCTCCCAGATTGGGTCTTTATGGTTTTAATTCGGACTTTGAGGGGTCTTGAGGAGTTGGATGATGGGGAGCTGATGGCGTCTTCTTCCTCGAGGTCACTGGGTGAGCTTCTGGGGCTCCAGTGCGGTTCCTCCTTTACGCCGGGGGCACTGGCATCGGAGCTTACTTTGTCTTTTGGAAGATCGGTAAACTCCACGTAGGATTTAGGATCTGCTGGAGGTTTGGGCACCATGCCCTCTGCATTGTTCACGATACTGGGTTTTTCGGTGATCTTGATGGAAGCAACTTCTGGTTTAAGCTCGGGGTTAGTCCACGAAGGTACGTGACCAGGAGGGCCACACTTTAGGTCTGCTGAGGAAGATGGGCTCCTCGGGCTCCCTTCATCTGGCTCTTCCTTGATAGAGTGGGATCCCAGGAACTGTCCCAGAGATCCAACACCTCCAGTGATTTTACTAATGGTAAAGGATGGTGAGACGACCCTGGACAGACCATGGTCTTCATCCACCGAGGGTTCAGCTGACTGGGGACTGAGAACGGGGTCTGTGGACTCAAATAACGGCCTCTCCTTTAACTTAACATCCCGAGGTCTGTCGATCAAGTCTGACCCGTGGCTGTCGATGGGATTATCCACCGGTGTGAAGACAGTGAACAGATCTAAAGCTTTTCCTACTTTAGCTCTGGGCGCCCAGTTCTCACCTCCATTAGAAGCCGGAGGGGCGGCCGCCATTGCCCGGGACACCTCTGGGCTGTTAAATCCATTCTGAATGAGTCGAGAGCCTAGACCTGGCGCCTCCTTGCCATGAATGTCCAGTAAGTCCGGCTGCTCAGGACACACAGTGTTCTTGACAATGACGCTGACCGTGGTGATGTCTGTTGGTGGAAGTCCATGTTCGGCACTTACTACAGTCTCCCCCGATGATGGTTTCCCTTGACCCTCTGAATCCTCAGGCCCTGAGTGAATCGCCTCATTGGCATCCATGTCTGGAATATCGAATGCTGCTAAGAGATCATCAAAGTCCGGGGTTTTCATGTCGCCCATGGTGGACTTCACAGTGGGCCTAGGAAAGAGGACAGCGTTAGATTAACTCTTATGTTATCAGAAGTAAGCCTGTGACTGCAGGATTACCCCTGTGGTGGGATATACCCCATGACTCTACACACCATACATATAATGCTGGCCCTATAGACCTGTGATAAGTGTGGGGGGGAATACACCCTGTAGGGGTTACGCTGACCCTATAGACCTGTTACCCCAGTGGTGGGATACACCCTATAGGGGTAAAACTGGCCCTACAGACCTGTGATCGGTGTGGGGGAATACACCCTGTAGGGGTAACGCTGGCCTTATTGACCTGTGACCCCAGTGGGGGGGATACACCCTGCAGGGGTAACACTGGCTCTATAGACCTATGACCGGTGTGGGGGGATACACCCTGTAGGGGTAACGCTGGCCCTTTAGAACGGTGTGGGGGGCATACACCCTGTAGGGGTAATGCTGGCCCTATAGACCTAAGACCGGTGTGGGGGGATACACCCTGTAGGGGTAACGCTGGCCCTATAGACCTATGACCGGTGTGGGGGGATACACCCTGTAGGGGTTACGCTGGCCCTATAGACCTGTGACCGGTGTGGGGGGATACACCCTGTAGGGGTAACGCTGGCCCTATAGACCTATGACCGGTGTGGGGGGAGACACCCTGTAGGGGTAACGCTGGCCCTATAGACCTGTGACCGGTGTGGGGGGGGATACACTCTGTAGGGGTGTATATGACCGGTGTGGGGGGAGACACCCTGCAGGCGTAACGCTGGCCTTATACCTCGGCACTAGGCTAAGCTGTATGTTGCAGGACGCGTCTCCGTCCTCCATGGCTGATCCTGGGGTCCGCACCCCCTCCCACCTCTCTGATCTGCCGCATTCCTGCCGGGGGACAGACCCTGCATTGTCCTGGAAATATAAAGAGGCCAGACAGACGGCCGGGGTCACGTGACCTGGAAGGGCGGGAGGGGGAAGAGGATACCAAACACTTCCTAAAGGAGGGACCAGAGCCCGACCTACAGCAGCCTAGACCTCAGCACCTGCATATACACTATACAGAGAGGTATATACACTATACAGAGAGGTATACACACACTATACAGAGAGGTACATACACACACACTATACAGAGAGGTATATACACTATACAGAGAGGTATATACACTATACAGAGAGGTACATACACACACACTATACAGAGAGGTATATACACTATACAGAGAGGTATACACACTATACAGAGAGGTATATACACTATACAGAGAGGTATACACACACTATACAGAGAGGTATACACACACTATACAGAGAGGTATATACACTATACAGAGAGGTATATACACTATACAGAGAGGTATACACACTATACAGAGAGGTATATACACTATACAGAGAGGTATACACACACTATACAGAGAGGTATACACACACTATACAGAGAGGTATACACACACTATACAGAGAGGTATACACACACTATACAGAGAGGTATATACACTATACAGAGAGGTATATACACTATACAGAGAGGTATATACACTATACAGAGAGGTACATACACACACACACTATACAGAGAGGTATATACACTATACAGAGAGGTATACACACTATACAGAGAGGTATATACACTATACAGAGAGGTATATACACACTATACAGAGAGGTATATACACACTATACAGAGAGGTATATACACACTATACAGAGAGGTATATACACACACACTATACAGAGAGGTATATACACACACACACACACTATACAGAGAGGTATACACACTATACAGAGAGGTATATACACTATACAGAGAGGTATATACACACACTATACAGAGAGGTATACACACACACACACACACTATACAGAGAGGTATACACACTATACAGAGAGGTATACACACACACACACACACTATACAGAGAGGTATACACACTATACAGAGAGGTACACACACACACACTATACAGAGAGGTATATACACTATACAGAGAGGTATATACACACTATACAGAGAGGTACATACACACACACTATACAGAGAGGTATACACACTATACAGAGAGGTATATACACTATACAGAGAGGTATATACACTATACAGAGAGGTATACACACTATACAGAGAGGTACATACACACACACTATACAGAGAGGTACATACACACACACTATACAGAGAGGTATATACACTATACAGAGAGGTATACACACTATACAGAGAGGTATACACACACTATACAGAGAGGTATACACACACTATACAGAGAGGTATATACACTATACAGAGAGGTATACACACACTATACAGAGAGGTATACACACACTATACAGAGAGGTATACACACTATACAGAGAGGTATATACACTATACAGAGAGGTATACACACACTATACAGAGAGGTATACACACACTATACAGAGAGGTATACACACTATACAGAGAGGTATACACACTATACAGAGAGGTATACACACTATACAGAGAGGTATATACACTATACAGAGAGGTATATACACTATACAGAGAGGTATACACACTATACAGAGAGGTATACACACTATACAGAGAGGTATATACACTATACAGAGAAGTATACACACACACTATACAGAGAGGTATATACACTATACAGAGAGGTACATACACACACACTATACAGAGAGGTATATACACTATACAGAGATCTCTCTCACACATGTTCCAGGGAGCAGTGAGGGACAGGAAGTGCAGGGGGTCAGTATACAGGGTGCACCTTACCCTCCTGGCCCCCCGAGGCCCCCGCACTGCTCGCTGTCTGTACAGGATCTCCTCAGGTTTCCAGCAGAGGCCTGGTTACACACAGCAGCGTCATGTGACCGTGACATCACAGGTCAGGGGGTGGAGCCAGGACAGCAAAACATTGGGTCCTGCACTGAATTCTGGGAGAGCAGCAAACAGTCAAGTTAACTCCTCATCTGCTGGAGAGCTATAACGTCACTGTGTGGGGGAGGAAGACATTACAGGTGACACAGGAGGAGACCTGCCTGACCCAGACCCCCAGGAGGAAGACATTACAGGTGACACAGGAGGAGACCTGCCTGACCCCCAGGAGGAAGACATTACAGGTGACACAGGAGGAGACCTGCCTGACCCAGACCCCCAGGAGGAAGACATTACAGGTGACACAGGAGGGGACCTGCCTGACCCAGACCCCCAGGAGGAAGACATTACAGGTGACACAGGAGGGGACCTGCCTGACCCAGACCCCAGGAGGAAGACATTACAGGTGACACAGGAGGAGACCTGCCTGACCCAGACCCCCAGGAGGAAGACATTACAGGTGACACAGGAGGAGACCTGCCTGACCCAAACCCCCAGGAGGAAGACATTACAGGTGACACAGGAGGGGACCTGCCTGACCCCCAGGAGGAAGACATTACAGGTGACACAGGAGGGGACCTGCCTGACCCAAACCCCCAGGAGGAAGACATTACAAGTGACACAGGAGGGGACCTGCCTGACCCAGACCCCCAGGAGGAAGACATTACAGGTGACACAGGAGGAGACCTGCCTGACCCAGACCCCCCAGGAGGAAGACATTACAGGTGACACAGGAGGAGACCTGCCTGACCCAGACCCCCAGGAGGAAGACATTACAGGTGACACAGGAGGGGACCTGCCTGACCCAGACCCCCAGGAGGAAGACATTACAGGTGACACAGGAGGAGACCTGCCTGACCCTGACCCCCAGGAGGAAGACATTACAGGTGACACAGGAGGAGACCTGCCTGACCCCCAGGAGGAAGACATTACAGGTGACACAGGAGGAGACCTGCCTGACCCCCAGGAGGAAGACATTACAGGTGACACAGGAGGAGACCTGCCTGACCCCCAGGAGGAAGACATTACAGGTGACACAGGAGGAGACCTGCCTGACCCAGACCCCCAGGAGGAAGACATTACAGGTGACACAGGAGGGGACCTGCCTGACCCAGACCCCCAGGAGGAAGACATTACAGGTGACACAGGAGGAGACCTGCCTGACCCCCAGGAGGAAGACATTACAGGTGACACAGGAGGAGACCTGCCTGACCCAGACCCCCCAGGAGGAAGACATTACAGGTGACACAGGAGGGGACCTGCCTGACCCAGACCCCCAGGAGGAAGACATTACAGGTGACACAGGAGACCTGCCTGACCCCCAGGAGGAAGACATTACAGGTGACACAGGAGGAGACCTGCCTGACCCAGACCCCCAGGAGGAAGACATTACAGGTGACACAGGAGGGGACCTGCCTGACCCAGACCCCCAGGAGGAAGACATTACAGGTGACACAGGAGGAGACCTGCCTGACCCCCAGGAGGAAGACAATACAGGTGACACAGGAGGAGACCTGCCTGACCCAGACCCCCAGGAGGAAGACATTACAGGTGACACAGGAGGAGACCTGCCTGACCCCCAGGAGGAAGACATTACAGGTGACACAGGAGGGGACCTGCCTGACCCCCAGGAGGAAGACATTACAGGTGACACAGGAGGAGACCTGCCTGACCCCCAGGAGGAAGACATTACAGGTGACACAGGAGGGGACCTGCCTGACCCAGACCCCCAGGAGGAAGACATTACAGGTGACACAGAGGAGACCTGCCTGACCCAGACCCCCAGGAGGAAGACATTACAGGTGACACAGGAGGAGACCTGCCTGACCCCCAGGAGGAAGACATTACAGGTGACACAGGAGGAGACCTGCCTGACCCAGACCCCCAGGAGGAAGACATTACAGGTGACACAGGAGGAGACCTGCCTGACCCCCAGGAGGAAGACATTACAGGTGACACAGGAGGGGACCTGCCTGACCCAGACCCCCAGGAGGAAGACATTACAGGTGACACAGGAGGAGACCTGCCTGACCCAGACCCCCAGGAGGAAGACATTACAGGTGACACAGGAGGGGACCTGCCTGACCCCCAGGAGGAAGACATTACAGGTGACACAGGAGGGGAACCTGCCTGACCCAGACCCCCAGGAGGAAGACATTACAGGTGACACAGGAGGAGACCTGCCTGACCCAGACCCCCAGGAGGAAGACATTACAGGTGACACAGGGAGGATACCTGCCTGACCCAGACCCCCAGGAGGAAGACATTACAGGTGACACAGGAGGAGACCTGCCTGACCCAGACCCCCAGGAGGAAGACATTACAGGTGACACAGGAGGAGACCTGCCTGACCCCCAGGAGGAAGACATTACAGGTGACACAGGAGGAGACCTGCCAGACCCCCAGGAGGAAGACATTACAGGTGACACAGGAGGAGACCTGCCTGACCCCCAGGAGGAAGACATTACAGGTGACACAGGAGGAGACCTGCCTGACCCTGACCCCCAGGAGGAAGACATTACAGGTGACACAGGAGGGGACCTGCCTGACCCCCAGGAGGAAGACATTACAGGTGACACAGGAGGAGACCTGCCTGACCCCCAGGAGGAACACATTACAGGTGACACAGGAGGGGACCTGCCTGACCCCCAGGAGGAAGACATTACAGGTGACACAGGAGGAGACCTGCCTGACCCAGACCCCCCAGTAGGAAGACATTACAGGTGACACAGGAGGGGACCTGCCTGACCCCCAGGAGGAAGACATTACAGGTGACACAGGAGGGGACCTGCCTGACCCCAGGAGGAAGACATTACAGGTGACACAGGAGGGGACCTGCCTGACCCCAGGAGGAAGACATTACAAGTGACACAGGAGGGACCTGCCTGACCCAGAACCCCTAGGAGGAAGACATTACAGGTGACACAGGAGGGGACCTGCCTGACCCAGACCCCCCAGGAGGAAGACATTACAGGTGACACAGGAGGGGACCTGCCTGACCCAGACCCCCAGTAGGAAGACATTACAGGTGACACAGGAGGGGACCTGCCTGACCCCCAGGAGGAAGACATTACAGGTGACACAGGAGGTGACCTGCCTGACCCCCAGGAGGAAGACATTACAGGTGACACAGGAGGAGACCTGCCTGACCCTGACCCCCAGGAGGAAGACATTACAGGTGACACAGGAGGAGACCTGCTTGACCCCCAGGAGGAAGACATTACAGGTGACACAGGAAGGAGACCTGCCTGACCCAGAACCCCCAGGAGGAAGACATTACAGGTGACACAGGAGGGGACCTGCCTGACCCAGACCCCCAGGAGGAAGACATTACAGGTGACACAGGAGGAGACCTGCCTGACCCAGACCCCCAGGAGGAAGACATTACAGGTGACACAGGAGGGGACCTGCCTGACCCAGACCCCCAGGAGGAAGACATTACAGGTGACACAGAGGGGACCTGCCTGACCAGACCCCAGGAGGAAGACATTACAGGTGACACAGGAGGGGACCTGCCTGACCCAGACCCCCAGTAGGAAGACATTACAGGTGACACAGGAGGGGACCTGCCTGACCCCCAGGAGGAAGACATTACAGGTGACACAGGAGGGGACCTGCCTGACCCAGACCCCCAGGAGGAAGACATTACAGGTGACACAGGAGGGGACCTGCCTGACCCAGACCCCCCAGGAGGAAGACATTACAGGTGACACAGGAGGGGACCTGCCTGACCCAGACCCCCCAGGAGGAAGACATTACAGGTGACACAGGAGGGGACCGGCCTGACCCCCAGGAGGAAGACATTACAGGTGACACAGGAGGAGACCTGCCTGACCCCCAGGAGGAAGACATTACAGGTGACACAGGAGGGGACCTGCCTGACCCAGACCCCCTAGGAAGGAAGACATTACAGGTGACACAGGAGGGGACCTGCCTGACCCAGACCCCCAGGAGGAAGACATTACAGGTGACACAGGAGGGGACCTGCCTGACCCAGACCCCCAGGAGGAAGACATTACAGGTGACACAGGAGGGGACCTGCCTGACCCAGACCCACAGTAGGAAGACATTACAGGTGACACAGGAGGGGACCTGCCTGACCCAGACCCCCAGGAGGAAGACATTACAGGTGACACAGGAGGAGACCTGCCTGACCCCCAGGAGGAAGACATTACAGGTGACACAGGAGGAGACCTGCCTGACCCAGACCCCCCAGGAGGAAGACATTACAGGTTGACACAGGAGGGGACCTGCCTGACCCAGACCCCCAGGAGGAAGACATTACAGGTGACACAGGAGACCTGCCTGACCCCCAGGAGGAAGACATTACAGGTGACACAGGAGGAGACCTGCCTGACCCAGACCCCCAGGAGGAAGACATTACAGGTGACACAGGAGGGGACCTGCCTGACCCAGACCCCCAGGAGGAAGACATTACAGGTGACACAGGAGGAGACCTTCCTGACCCCCAGAGGAAGACAATACAGGTGACACAGGAGGAGACCTGCCTGACCCAGACCCCCAGGAGGAAGACATTACAGGTGACACAGGAGGAGACCTGCCTGACCCCCAGGAGGAAGACATTACAGGTGACACAGGAGGGGACCTGCCTGACCCCCAGGAGGAAGACATTACAGGTGACACAGGAGGAGACCTGCCTGACCCCCAGGAGGAAGACATTACAGGTGACACAGGAGGGGACCTGCCTGACCCAGACCCCCAGGAGGAAGACATTACAGGTGACACAGGAGGAGACCTGCCTGACCCAGACCCCCAGGAGGAAGACATTACAGGTGACACAGGAGGAGACCTGCCTGACCCCCAGGAGGAAGACATTACAGGTGACACAGGAGGGAGACCTGCCTGACCCAGACCCCAGGAGGAAGACATTACAGGTGACACAGGAGGAGACCTGCCTGACCCCCAGGAGGAAGACATTACAGGTGACACAGGAGGGGACCTGCCTGACCCAGACCCCCAGGAGGAAGACATTACAGGTGACACAGGAGGAGACCTGCCTGACCCAGACCCCCAGGAGGAAGACATTACAGGTGACACAGGAGGGGACCTGCCTGACCCCCAGGAGGAAGACATTACAGGTGACACAGGAGGGGACCTGCCTGACCCAGACCCCCAGGAGGAAGACATTACAGGTGACACAGGAGGAGACCTGCCTGACCCAGACCCCCAGGAGGAAGACATTACAGGTGACACAGGAGGAGACCTGCCTGACCCAGACCCCCAGGAGGAAGACATTACAGGTGACACAGGAGGAGACCTGCCTGACCCAGACCCCCAGGAGGAAGACATTACAGGTGACACAGGAGGAGACCTGCCTGACCCCCAGGAGGAAGACATTACAGGTGACACAGGAGGAGACCTGCCAGACCCCAGGGTGAAGACATTACAGGTGACACAGGAGGAGACCTGCCTGACCCCCAGGAGGAAGACATTACAGGTGACACAGGAGGAGACCTGCCTGACCCTGACCCCCAGGAGGAAGACATTACAGGTGACACAGGAGGGGACCTGCCTGACCCCCAGGAGGAAGACATTACAGGTGACACAGGAGGAGACCTGCCTGACCCCCAGGAGGAACACATTACAGGTGACACAGGAGGGGACCTGCCTGACCCCCAGGAGGAAGACATTACAGGTGACACAGGAGGAGACCTGCCTGACCCAGACCCCCCAGTAGGAAGACATTACAGGTGACACAGGAGGGGACCTGCCTGACCCCCAGGAGGAAGACATTACAGGTGACACAGGAGGGGACCTGCCTGACCCCCAGGAGGAAGACATTACAGGTGACACAGGAGGGGACCTGCCTGACTCCCAGGAGGAAGACATTACAAGTGACACAGGAGGGGACCTGCCTGACCCAGACCCCCTAGGAGGAAGACATTACAGGTGACACAGGAGGGGACCTGCCTGACCCAGACCCCCCAGGAGGAAGACATTACAGGTGACACAGGAGGGGACCTGCCTGACCCAGACCCCCAGTAGGAAGACATTACAGGTGACACAGGAGGGGACCTGCCTGACCCCCAGGAGGAAGACATTACAGGTGACACAGGAGGGGACCTGCCTGACCCCCAGGAGGAAGACATTACAGGTGACACAGGAGGAGACCTGCCTGACCCTGACCCCCAGGAGGAAGACATTACAGGTGACACAGGAGGAGACCTGCTTGACCCCCAGGAGGAAGACATTACAGGTGACACAGGAGGAGACCTGCCTGACCCAGACCCCCAGGAGGAAGACATTACAGGTGACACAGGAGGGGACCTGCCTGACCCAGACCCCCAGGAGGAAGACATTACAGGTGACACAGGAGGAGACCTGCCTGACCCAGACCCCCAGGAGGAAGACATTACAGGTGACACAGGAGGGGACCTGCCTGACCCAGACCCCCAGGAGGAAGACATTACAGGTGACACAGAAGGGGACCTGCCTGACCCAGACCCCCAGGAGGAAGACATTACAGGTGACACAGGAGGGGACCTGCCTGACCCAGACCCCCAGTAGGAAGACATTACAGGTGACACAGGAGGGGACCTGCCTGACCCCCAGGAGGAAGACATTACAGGTGACACAGGAGGGGACCTGCCTGACCCAGACCCCCAGGAGGAAGACATTACAGGTGACACAGGAGGGGACCTGCCTGACCCAGACCCCCCAGGAGGAAGACATTACAGGTGACACAGGAGGGGACCTGCCTGACCCAGACCCCCAGTAGGAAGACATTACAGGTGACACAGGAGGGGACCTGCCTGACCCCCAGGAGGAAGACATTACAGGTGACACAGGAGGAGACCTGCCTGACCCCCAGGAGGAAGACATTACAGGTGACACAGGAGGGGACCTGCCTGACCCAGACCCCCTAGGAGGAAGACATTACAGGTGACACAGGAGGGGACCTGCCTGACCCAGACCCCCAGGAGGAAGACATTACAGGTGACACAGGAGGGGACCTGCCTGACCCAGACCCCCAGGAGGAAGACATTACAGGTGACACAGGAGGGGACCTGCCTGACCCAGACCCACAGTAGGAAGACATTACAGGTGACACAGGAGGGGACCTGCCTGACCCCCAGGAGGAAGACATTACAGGTGACACAGGAGGGGACCTGCCTGACCCCCAGGAGGAAGACATTACAGGTGACACAGGAGGAGACCTGCCTGACCCTGACCCCCAGGAGGAAGACATTACAGGTGACACAGGAGGAGACCTGCCTGACCCAGACCCCCAGGAGGAAGACATTACAGGTGACACAGGAGGAGACCTGCCTGACCCAGACCCCCAGGAGGAAGACATTACAGGTGACACAGGAGGGGACCTGCCTGACCCAGACCCCCAGGAGGAAGACATTACAGGTGACACAGGAGGGGACCTGCCTGACCCAGACCCCCAGGACAATGTAATATACACGGCCGCAATGTAATATACACGGCCGCAATGTAATATACAGGAGCACAATGTAATATACAGGAGCACAATGTAATATACACGGCCGCAATGTTATATACACGTCCAATGTAATATACACGGCCGCAATCTAATATACACGGCCGCAATCTAATATACACGGCCGCAATCTAATATACACGGCCGCAATCTAATATACACGGCCGCAATGTAATATACACGGCCGCAATGTAATATACAGGAGCACAATGTAATATACACGGCCACAATGTAATATACACGGCCGCAATGTAATATACAGGAGCACAATGTAATATACACGGCCACAATGTAATATACACGGCCACAATGTAATATACAGGAGCACAATGTAATATACACGGCCACAATGTAATATACACGGCCACTATGTAATATACAGGAGCACAATGTAATATACAAGGCCGCAATGTAATATACACGGCCGCAATGTAATATACACGGCCGCAATGTAATATACACGGCCGCAATGTAATATACAGGAGCACAATGATATATACAGGACAATGTAATATACACGGCCGCAATGTAATATACAGGAGCACAATGTAATATATAGGAGCACAATGTAATATACACGGCCACAATGTTATATACACGGCCGCAATCTAATATACACGGCCGCAATGTAATATACACGGCCGTAATGTAATATACACGGCCGCAATGTAATATACACGGCCGCAATGTAATATACACGTCTGCAATGTAATATACAGGAGCACAATGTAATATACACGGCCACAATGTAATATACACGGCCGCAATGTAATATACAGGAGCACAATGTAATATACACGGCCACAATGTAATATACACGGCCACTATGTAATATACACGGCCACAATGTAATATACACGGCCACAATGTAATATACAGGACAATGTAATATACACGGCCACAATGTAATATACACGGCCGCAATGTAATATACAGGACAATGTAATATACAGGAGCACAATGTAATATACAGGACAATGTAATATACACGGCCACAATGTAATATACACGGCCGCAATGTAATATACAGGAGCACAATGTAATATACACGTCTGCAATGTAATATACACGGCCGCAATGTAATATACAGGAGCACAATGTAATATACACGGCCGCAATGTAATATACACGGCCGCAATGTAATTTACACGGCCACAATGTAATATACACGGCCACAATGTAATATACAGGAGCACAATGTAATATACACGGCCGCAATGTAATATACAGGAGCACAATGTAATATACAGGACAATGTAATATACACGGCCGCAATTTAATATACAGGAGCACAATGTAATATACACGGCCACAATGTAATATACACGGCCACTATGTAATATACACGGCCACAATGTAATATACACGTCCGCAATGTAATATACACGGCCACAATGTAAAATACAGGAGCACAATGTAATATACAGGAGCACAATGTAATATACACGGCCACAATGTAATATACAGGACCACAATGTAATATACACGGCCGCAATGTAATATACACGGCCGCAATGTAATATACAGGAGCACAATGTAATATACAGGAGCACAATGTAATATACACGGCCACAATGTAATATACACGGCCACAATGTTATATACACGTCCGCAATGTAATATACACAGCCACAATGTAATATACACAGCCACAATGTAATATACACAGCCGCAATGTAATATACAGGAGCACAATGTAATATACACGGCCACAATGTAATATACACGGCCACAATGTAATATACACAGCCACAATGTAATATACAGGAGCACAATGTAATATACACGGCCACAATGTAATATACACGGCCACAATGTAATATACAGGGAGACAATGTAATATACACGGCCGCAATGTAATATACAGGAGCACAATGTAATATACACGGCCACAATGTAATATACACGGCCACAATGTAATATACAGGAGCACAATGTAATATACACGGCCACTATGTAATATACACGGCCACTATGTAATATACACGGCCACAATGTAATATACAGGGAGACAATGTAATATACACGGCCGCAATGTAATATACAGGAGCACAATGTAATATACACGGCCACAATGTAATATACACGGCCACAATGTAATATACAGGAGCACAATGTAATATACAGGACAATGTAATATACACGGCCACAATGTAATATACAGGACAATGTAATATACACGGCCACAATGTAAAATACACGGCCACAATGTAATATACAGGAGCACAATGTAATATACACGTCCGCAATGTAATATACACGGCCACAATGTAATATACACGGCCACAATGTAATATACACGGCCACAATGTAATATACAGGAGCACAATGTAATATACAGGACAATGTAATATGCACGTCCGCAATGTAATATACACGGCCACAATGTAATATACAGGAGCACAATGTAATATACACGGCCGCAATGTAATATACAGGAGCACAATGTAATATACACGGCCGCAATGTTATATACACGTCCGCAATGTAATATACACGGCCGCAATCTAATATACACGGCCGTAATGTAATATACACGGCCGCAATGTAATATACACGGCCGCAATGTAATATACAGGACAATGTAATATACAGGAGCACAATGTAATATACACGGCCACAATGTAATATACACGGCCACAATGTAATATACACGTCCGCAATGTAATATACACGGCCACAATGTAATATACACGGCCACAATGTAATATACAGGAAAATGTAATATACACGGCCACAATGTAATATACACGGCCACAATGTAATATACAGGAAAATGTAATATACACGGCCACAATGTAATATACACGGCCACAATGTAATATACACGTCCGCAATGTAATATACACGGCCACAATGTAATATACAGGACAATGTAATATACACGGCCACAATGTAATATAAAGGACCACAATGTAATATACACGGCCGCAATGTAATATACACGGCCACAATGTAATATACACGGCCACAATGTAATATACACGGCCACTATGTAATATACAGGAGCACAATGTAATATACACGGCCACTATGTAATATACACGGCCACAATGTAATATACACGGCCACAATGTAATATACACGGCCACAATGTAATATACAGGAGCACAATGTAATATACACGGCCACAATGTAATATACAGGACAATGTAATATACACGGCCACAATGTAATATACAGGACAATGTAATATACACGGCCACAATGTAATATACAGGAGCACAATGTAAATACAGGAGCACAATTGTAATATACACGGCGCATGTAATATACACGGCCACAATGTAATATACAGGAGCACAATGTAATATACACGGCCACAAGTAATATACCAGGAGCACATGTAATATACACGGCCACAATGTTATATACACGTCCGCAATGTAATATACACGGCCGCAATGTAATATACAGGACAATGTAATATACACGGCCACAATGTAATATACAGGACCACAATGTAATATACACGGCCGCAATGTAATATACACGGCCGCAATGTAATATACACGGCCACAATGTAATATACAGGAGCACAATGTAATATACACGGCCACTATGTAATATACACGGCCGCAATGTATTATACAGGACAATGTAATATACAGGACAATGTAATATACAGGAGCACAATGTAATATACACGTCCGCAATGTAATATACACGGCCACAATGTAATATACACGGCCACAATGTAATATACACGGCCACAATGTAATATACAGGAGCACAATGTAATATACAAGGCCACAATGTAATATACACGGCCACTATGTAATATACACGGCCACAATGTAATATACAGGAGCACAATGTAATATACACGGCCACAATGTAATATACAGGAGCACAATGTAATATACACGGCCACAATGTAATATACAGGACAATGTTATATACACGGCCACAATGTTATATACACGGCCACAATGTAATATACAGGACAATGTAATATACACGGCCACAATGTAATATACAGGACAATGTAATATACACGGCCACAATGTTATATACACGGCCACAATGTAATATACAGGAGCACAATGTAATATACAGGAGCACAATGTAATATACACGGCCACAATGTTATATACACGTCCGCAATGTAATATACACGTCCGCAATGTAATATACAGGACAATGTAATATACACGGCCGCAATGTAATATACAGGACCACAATGTAATATACACGGCCGCAATGTAATATACAGGAGCACAATGTAATATACAGGAGCACAATGTTATATACACGGCCACAATGTAATATACAGGAGCACAATGTAATATACACGGCCACTATGTAATATACACGGCCACAATGTTATATACACGTCCGCAATCTAATATACACGGCCGCAATCTAATATACACGGCCGCAATGTAATATACACGGCCGTAATGTAATATACACGGCCGCAATGTAATATACAGGAGCACAATGTAATATACACGGCCACAATGTAATATACAGGAGCACAATGTAATATACACGGCCACAATGTAATATACACGGCCACAATGTAATATACAGGAGCACAATGTAATATACACGGCCACAATGTAATATACAGGACAATGTTATATACACGGCCACAATGTAATATACAGGAGCACAATGTAATATACACGGCCACAATGTTATATACACGTCCGCAATGTAATATACACGGCCACAATGTAATATACACGGCCACAATGTAATATACAGGACAATGTAATATATACGGCCACAATGTAATATACAGGACCACAATGTAATATACACGGCCGCAATGTAATATACACGGCCGCAATGTAATATACACGGCCGCAATCTAATATACACGGCCGCAATCTAATATACACGGCCGCAATGTAATATACACGGCCGTAATGTAATATACACGGCCGCAATGTAATATACAGGAGCACAATGTAATATACACGGCCACAATGTAATATACAGGAGCACAATGTAATATACACGGCCACAATGTAATATACACGGCCACAATGTAATATACAGGAGCACAATGTAATATACACGGCCACAATGTAATATACAGGACAATGTAATATACACGGCCACAATGTAATATACAGGACAATGTTATATACACGGCCACAATGTAATATACAGGAGCACAATGTAATATACACGGCCGCAATGTAATATACAGGAGCACAATGTAATATACACGGCCGCAATGTAATATACAGGAGCACAATGTAATATACAGGAGCACAATGTTATATACACGTCCGCAATGTAATATACACGGCCACAATGTTATATACACGTCCGCAATGTAATATACACGGCCACAATGTAATATACACGGCCACAATGTAATATACACGGCCACAATGTAATATACACGGCCGCAATGTAATATACACGGCCGCAATGTAATATACACGGCCACAATGTAATATACAGGAGCACAATGTAATATACAGGAGCACAATGTAATATACACGGCCACTATGTAATATACAGGAGCACAATGTAATATACACGGCCACAATGTTATATACAGGAGCACAATGTAATATACACGGCCACTATGTAATATACAGGAGCACAATGTAATATACACGGCCAGAATGTTATATACAGGAGCACAATGTAATATACAGGACAATGTAATATACACGGCCGCAATGTTATATACACGTCCGCAATGTAATATACAGGACAATGTAATATACACGGCCGCAATGTTATATACACGTCCGCAATGTAATATACAGGACAATGTAATATACACGGCCACAATGTAATATACAGGAGCACAATGTAATATACACGGCCACAATGTAATATACAGGAGCACTATGCAATATACACGGCCGCAATGTATTATACAGGACAATGTAATATACAGGAGCACAATGTAATATACACGGCCACAATGTAATATACACGGCCACAATGTAATATACACGGCCACAATGTAATATACACGGCCACTATGTAATATACAGGAGCACAATGTAATATACAGGAGCACAATGTAATATACAAGGCCACAATGTAATATACACGGCCACTATGTAATATACACGGCCACAATGTAATATACAGGAGCACAATGTAATATACAGGAGCACAATGTAATATACAGGAGCACAATGTAATATACACGGCCACAATGTAATATACAGGACAATGTAATATACACGGCCACAATGTAATATACAGGACAATGTAATATACACGACCACTATGCAATATACACGGCCGCAATGTAATATACAGGACAATGTAATATACAGGAGCACAATGTAATATACAGGAGCACAATGTAATATACACGGCCACAATGTAATATACACGTCCGCAATGTAATATACAGGACAATGTAATATACACGGCCACAATGTTATATACACGGCCACAATGTAATATACAGGAGCACAATGTAATATACAGGAGCACAATGTAATATACACGGCCACAATGTTATATACACGTCCGCAATGTAATATACACGGCCGCAATGTAATATACAGGACCACAATGTAATATACACGGCCGCAATGTAATATACAGGAGCACAATGTAATATACACGGCCACAATGTAATATACACGGCCACAATGTAATATACAGGAGCACAATGTAATATACACGGCCACTATGTAATATACACGGCCACAATGTTATATACACGTCCGCAATCTAATATACACGGCCGCAATCTAATATACACGGCCGCAATCTAATATACACGGCCGCAATGTAATATACACGGCCGCAATGTAATATACAGGAGCACAATGTAATATACACGGCCACAATGTAATATACACGGCCACAATGTAATATACAGGAGCACAATGTAATATACACGTCCGCAATGTAATATATACGGCCACAATGTAATATACACGACCACAATGTAATATACAGGACAATGTAATATATACGGCCACAATGTAATATACAGGACCACAATGTAATATACACGGCCGCAATGTAATATACACGGCCGCAATGTAATATACACGGCCGCAATGTAATATACACGGCCACAATGTAATATACAGGAGCACAATGTAATATACACGGCCACTATGTAACATACAGGACAATGTAATATACACGGCCACAATGTAATATACAGGAGCACAATGTAATATACACGGCCACAATGTAATATACAGGACAATGTAATATACACGGCCACAATGTAATATACAGGAGCACAATGTAATATACACGGCCACTATGTAAAATACAGGACAATGTAATATACACGGCCACAATGTAATATACACGGCCACTATGTAATATACAGGACAATGTAATATACACGGCCACAATGTAATATACACGGCCACTATGTAATATGCTCCTCAGGAACCTCATCACCTAGGGGTATGGATTAGTCATAAGCTCCACCCTATTAGTGTAGGCTCCGCCCCTGAGGAGCAGCCTCAGCTATTATATGAGGTAATGTCCAGCATCTCTCCTCCTGAGGCGCCCCGGCGCTGTCTCCCATAGGCCTCCCCTGATACACCACACTCCTCCAGCTACAGGGACACTAATGCCAGGCTTCCTCCCTCACACTTATATAACCTCAAGAGTGGCGATACTACTAGGCTCCACCCCTGAGGATCGTTCCATAGCTCCGCCCATGCGGGTAACACAACTAGGCCCCGCCCTTCCTTAGTACAGCAATGGACGCCGTACCTGGGTCTCTCTGGTTGCTTCTGACAGAGTACCGCCCTCCAGCCCAGGTCCCGGCGACGCCGCTGCGGGAGAGAGCCGAGCGCCAGGCCCTGCGACCGCTTCCTGCTTCTCCGAGCTCCAGCCACCACACACCGCCTCCCAGCAGCCGCTCCGGTCACTCCGCTGCGCTATTGGCTGATTCTCTTGTCAGTCAGATATCGGACCGCCTCCAGTATTCGCATTCTGCAATTTCATTGGATCACATTCTGTCAGTCCTCTTGTTCCACCTACTGTTCTCGATTGGAAATTGCATCAGTCAGCCGAAACCTTGTTCCCGCCCATCGTTCTACCTTCTGATTGGACGGATTCTGCTATCGTTATCTACATTGGCTGAACTTCAAGTCACTCTTATTTTCGCCCTACCTTAAATCAACCACGTGATCTAGATACTTTTTTTTCTCGTTTATAAACTTTATTGATAGCAAAGTAGTGTGGACAGCGACAGGTTGAGTCCAGGGACATTGTTATGGGATGAAGCGTGATGGGGCCCCGGGCCCCCAGTAACAGACGCCATGAAGTCTGTCACCTCCCGCCCTCTGAGGCTGGCGGGAGGGAAGTCACGGTATACAAACCAGAGCGGGTGGGGTAGCAGGGCTGACATACCCGCACCTACACAAATGGAGGGGCCCCGCGGGTCAGCAGTATATATAATGTGCTCCCCCTGGTGGTCAGCAGTATATATAATGTGCTCCCCCTGGTGGTCAGGTGTATATACAGTGTGCTCCCCCTGGTGGTCAGCAGTATATACAGTGTGCTCCCCCTGGTGGTCAGCAGTATATACAGTGTGCTCCCCCTGGTGGTCAGCAGTATATACAGTGTGCTCCCTGGTGGTCAGCAGTATATACAGTGTGCTCCCCCTGGTGGTCAGCAGTATATACAGTGTGTGCTCCCCCTGGTGGTCAGCAGTATATACAGTGTGTGCTCCCCCTGGTGGTCAGCAGTATATACAGTGTGTGCTCCCCCTGGTGGTCAGCAGTATATACAGTGTGTGCTCCCCCTGGTGGTCAGCAGTATATACAGTGTGCTCCCCCTGGTGGTCAGCAGTATATACAGTGTGCTCCCCCTGGTGGTCAGCAGTATATACAGTGTGCTCCCCCTGGTGGTCAGCAGTATATACAGTGTGTGCTCCCCCTGGTGGTCAGCAGTATACACAGTGTGTGCTCCCCCTAGTGGTCAGCAGTATATACAGTGTGCTCCCTGGTGGTCAGCAGTATATACAGTGTGCTCCCCCTGGTGGTCAGCAGTATATACAGTGTGTGCTCCCCCTGGTGGTCAGCAGTATATACAGTGTGTGCTCCCCCTGGTGGTCAGCAGTATATACAGTGTGTGCTCCCCCTGGTGGTCAGCAGTATATACAGTGTGTGCTCCCCCTGGTGGTCAGCAGTATATACAGTGTGCTCCCCCTGGTGGTCAGCAGTATATACAGTGTGCTCCCCCTGGTGGTCAGGTGTATATACAGTGTGCTCCCCCTGGTGGTCAGCAGTATATACAGTGTGCTCCCCCTGGTGGTCAGCAGTATATACAGTGTGCTCCCCCTGGTGGTCAGCAGTATATACAGTGTGTGCTCCCCCTGGTGGTCAGCAGTATATACAGTGTGCTCCCTGGTGGTCAGCAGTATATACAGTGTGCTCCCCCTGGTGGTCAGCAGTATATACAGTGTGCTCCCCCTGGTGGTTAGCAGTATATACAGTGTGCTCCCCCTGGTGGTCAGCAGTATATACAGTGTGCTCCCCCTGGTGGTCAGCAGTATATACAGTGTGCTCCCCCTGGTGGTCAGCAGTATATACAGTGTGCTCCCTGGTGGTCAGCAGTATATACAGTGTGCTCCTCCTGGTGGTCAGGTGTATATACAGTGTGTGCTCCCCCTGGTGGTCAGCAGTATATACAGTGTGCTCCCCCTAGTGGTCAGCAGTATATACAGTGTGCTCCCCATGGTGGTCAGCAGTATATACAGTGTGTGCTCCCCCTGGTGGTCAGCAGTATATACAGTGTGCTCCCCCTAGTGGTCAGCAGTATATACAGTGTGTGCTTCCCCTGGTGGTCAGCAGTATATACAGTGTGCTCCCCCTAGTGGTCAGCAGTATATACAGTGTGTGCTTCCCCTGGTGGTCAGCAGTATATACAGTGTGCTCCCCCTAGTGGTCAGCAGTATATACAGTGTGTGCTTCCCCTGGTGGTCAGCAGTATATACAGTGTGCTCCCCCTGGTGGTCAGCAGTATATACAGTGTGCTCCCCCTGGTGGTCAGCAGTATATACAGTGTGCTCCCCCTGGTGGTCAGCAGTATATACAGTGTGCTCCCCCTGGTGGTCAGCAGTATATACAGTGTGCTCCCTGGTGGTCAGCAGTATATACAGTGTGCTCCCTGGTGGTCAGCAGTATATACAGTGTGCTCCCTGGTGGTCAGCAGTATATACAGTGTGCTCCCCCTGGTGGTCAGCAGTATATACAGTGTGCTCCCCCTGGTGGTCAGGTGTATATACAGTGTGCTCCCTGGTGGTCAGCAGTATATACAGTGTGCTCCCCCTGGTGGTCAGCAGTATATACAGTGTGCTCCCTGGTGGTCAGCAGTATATACAGTGTGCTCCCCCTGGTGGTCAGCAGTATATACAGTGTGTGCTCCCCCTGGTGGTCAGCAGTATATACAGTGTGTGCTCCCCCTGGTGGTCAGCAGTATATGCAGTGTGCTCCCCCTGGTGGTCAGCAGTATATATAATGTGCTCCCCCTGGTGGTCAGCAGTATATACAGTGTGCTCCCCCTGGTGGTCAGCAGTATATACAGTGTGCTCCCTGGTGGTCAGGAGTATATACAGTGTGCTCCCTGGTGGTCAGCAGTATATACAGTGTGCTCCCCCTAGTGGTCAGCAGTATATACAGTGTGCTCCCTGGTGGTCAGGAGTATATACAGTGTGCTCCCTGGTGGTCAGCAGTATATACAGTGTGCTCCCCCTGGTGGTCAGCAGTATATACAGTGTGCTCCCCCTGGTGGTCAGCAGTATATACAGTGTGCTCCCCCTGGTGGTCAGCAGTATATACAGTGTGCTCCCCCTGGTGGTCAGCAGTATATACAGTGTGCTCCCCCTGGTGGTCAGCAGTATATACAGTGTGTGCTCCCCCTGGTGGTCAGCAGTATATACAGTGTGCTCCCCCTAGTGGTCAGCAGTATATACAGTGTGCCCCCTGGTGGTCAGCAGTATATACAGTGTGCTCCCCCTGGTGGTCAGCAGTATATACAGTGTGCTCCCCCTGGTGGTCAGCAGTATATACAGTGTGTGCTCCCCCTGGTGGTCAGCAGTATATACAGTGTGCTCCCCCTGGTGGTCAGCAGTATATACAGTGTGCTCCCCCTGGTGGTCAGCAGTATATACAGTGTACTCCCCCTAGTGGTCAGCAGTATATACAGTGTGCTCCCCCTGGTGGTCAGCAGTATATACACTGTGTGCTCCCCCTGGTGGTCAGCAGTATATACAGTGTGCTCCCTGGTGGTCAGCAGTATATACAGTGTGCTCCCCCTGGTGGTCAGCAGTATATACAGTGTGCTCCCCCTGGTGGTCAGCAGTATATACAGTGTGCTCCCCCTGGTGGTCAGCAGTATATACAGTGTGTGCTCCCCCTGGTGGTCAGCAGTATATACAGTGTGCTCCCCCTGGTGGTCAGCAGTATATACAGTGTGTGCTCCCCCTGGTGGTCAGCAGTATATACAGTGTGCTCCCCCTGGTGGTCAGCAGTATATACAGTGTGCTCCCCCTGGTGGTCAGCAGTATATACAGTGTGCTCCCCCTGGTGGTCAGCAGTATATACAGTGTGCCCCCTGGTGGTCAGCAGTATATACAGTGTGCTCCCCCTGGTGGTCAGCAGTATATACAGTGTGCTCCCCCTGGTGGTCAGCAGTATATACAGTGTGTGCTTCCCCTGGTGGTCAGCAGTATATACAGTGTGCTCCCCCTGGTGGTCAGCAGTATATACAGTGTGTGCTCCCCCTGGTGGTCAGCAGTATATACAGTGTGTTCCCTGGTGGTCAGCAGTATATACAGTGTGCTCCCCCTGGTGGTCAGCAGTATATACAGTGTGTGCTCCCTGGTGGTCAGCAGTATATACAGTGTGTGCTCCCCCTGGTGGTCAGCAGTATATACAGTGTGCTCCCCCTGGTGGTCAGCAGTATATACAGTGTGCTCCCCCTGGTGGTCAGCAGTATATACAGTGTGCTCCCGCTGGTGGTCAGCAGTATATACAGTGTGCTCCCCCTGGTGGTCAGCAGTATATACAGTGTGCTCCCCCTGGTGGTCAGCAGTATATACAGTGTACTCCCCCTAGTGGTCAGCAGTATATACAGTGTGCTCCCCCTGGTGGTCAGCAGTATATACAGTGTGCTCCCCCTGGTGGTCAGCAGTATATACACTGTGTGCTCCCCCTGGTGGTCAGCAGTATATACAGTGTGCTCCCCCTGGTGGTCAGCAGTATATACAGTGTGCTCCCCCTGGTGGTCAGCAGTATATACAGTGTGCTCCCTGGTGGTCAGGAGTATATACAGTGTGCTCCCTGGTGGTCAGCAGTATATACAGTGTGCTCCCCCTAGTGGTCAGCAGTATATACAGTGTGCTCCCTGGTGGTCAGGAGTATATACAGTGTGCTCCCTGGTGGTCAGCAGTATATACAGTGTGCTCCCCCTGGTGGTCAGCAGTATATACAGTGTGCTCCCCCTGGTGGTCAGCAGTATATACAGTGTGCTCCCCCTGGTGGTCAGCAGTATATACAGTGTGCTCCCTGGTGGTCAGCAGTATATACAGTGTGCTCCCCCTAGTGGTCAGCATTATATACAGTGTGCTCCCTGGTGGTCAGCAGTATATACAGTGTGCTCCCCCTAGTGGTCAGCAGTATATACAGTGTGCTCCCCCTGGTGGTCAGGTGTATATACAGTGTACTCCCCCTAGTGGTCAGCAGTATATGCAGTGTGTGCTCCCCCTGGTGGTCAGCAGTATATACAGTGTGCTCCCCCTGGTGGTCAGCAGTATATACAGTGTGCTCCCCCTGGTGGTCAGCAGTATATACAGTGTGCCCCCTGGTGGTCAGCAGTATATACAGTGTGCTCCCCCTGGTGGTCAGCAGTATATACAGTGTGCTCCCCCTGGTGGTCAGCAGTATATACAGTGTGTGCTCCCCCTGGTGGTCAGCAGTATATACAGTGTGCTCCCTGGTGGTCAGCAATATATACAGTGTGCTCCCCCTGGTGGTCAGCAGTATATACAGTGTGCTCCCCCTGGTGGTCAGCAGTATATACAGTGTGCTCCCCCTGGTGGTCAGCAGTATATACAGTGTGTGCTCCCCCTGGTGGTCAGCAGTATATACAGTGTGTGCTCCCCCTGGTGGTCAGCAGTATATACAGTGTGCCCCCTGGTGGTCAGCAGTATATACAGTGTGCTCCCTGGTGGTCAGCAGTATATACAGTGTGCTCCCCCTGGTGGTCAGCAGTATATACAGTGTGCTCCCCCTGGTGGTCAGCAGTATATACAGTGTGCTCCCTGGTGGTCAGCAGTATATACAGTGTGTGCTCCCCCTGGTGGTCAGCAGTATATACAGTGTGCTCCCTGGTGGTCAGCAGTATATACAGTGTGTGCTCCCCCTGGTTGTCAGGTGTATATGCAGTGTGTTCCCTGGTGATTAGCAGTATATACAGTGTGCTCCCCCTGGTGGTCAGGTGTATATGCAGTGTGCTCCCTGGTGGTCAGGTGTATATACAGTGTTCTCCCTGGTGGTCAGGTGTATATGCAGTGTGTTCCCTTGTGGTCAGGTGTATATACAGTGTGTGCTCCTTGGTGGTCAGGTGTATATGCAGTGTGTTCCCTTGTGGTCAGGTGTATATACAGTGTGTGCTCCTTGGTGGTCAGCAGTATATACAGTGTGCTCCCCCTAGTGGTCAGCAGTATATACAGTGTGCTCCCCCTGGTGGTCAGGTGTATATACAGTGTACTCCCCCTAGTGGTCAGCAGTATATACAGTGTGCTCCCCCTGGTGGTCAGCAGTATATACAGTGTGCTCCCTGGTGGTCAGCAGTATATACAGTGTGCTCCCCCTGGTGGTCAGGTGTATATACAGTGTGCTCCCTGGTGGTCAGCAGTATATACAGTGTGTGCTCCCCCTGGTGGTCAGCAGTATATACAGTGTGCTCCCTGGTGGTCAGCAGTATATACAGTGTGCTCCCTGGTGGTCAGGTGTATATGCAGTGTGTTCCCTGGTGGTCAGGTGTATATACAGTGTTCTCCCTGGTGGTCAGGTGTATATGCAGTGTGTTCCCTTGTGGTCAGGTGTATATACAGTGTGTGCTCCTTGGTGGTCAGGTGTATATGCAGTGTGTTCCCTTGTGGTCAGGTGTATATACAGTGTGTGCTCCTTGGTGGTCAGGTGTATATGCAGTGTGTTCCCTTGTGGTCAGGTGTATATACAGTGTGTGCTCCCTAGTGGTCAGCAGTATATACAGTGTGTGCTCCCCCTGGTGGTCAGCACTATATGCAGTGTGCTCCCTGGTGGTCAGCAGTATATACAGTGTGTGCTCCCTGGTGGTCAGCAGTATATACAGTGTGTGCTCCCCCTGGTGGTCAGCACTATATGCAGTGTGCTCCCTGGTGGTCAGCAGTATATACAGTGTGCTCCCTGGTGGTCAGCAGTATATACAGTGTGCTCCCTGGTGGTCAGCAGTATATACAGTGTGCTCCCCCTAGTGGTCAGCAGTATATACAGTGTGCTCCCCCTAGTGGTCAGCAGTATATACAGTGTGTGCTCCCCCTAGTGGTCAGCAGTATATACAGTGTGCCCCCTGGTGGTCAGCAGTATATACAGTGTGCTCCCCCTGGTGGTCTGGTGTATATACAGTGTGTTCCCTGGTGGTCAGGTGTATATGCAGTGTGTTCCCTGGTGGTTAGCAGTATGTACGGTGTGCTCCCTGGTGGTCAGGTGTATATGCAGTGTGCTCCCTGGTGGTCAGGTGTATATGCAGTGTGTTCCCTGGTGGTTAGCAGTATATACAGTGTGCTCCCTGGTGGTCAGGTGTATATGCAGTGTGTTCCCTGGTGGTTAGCAGTATGTACGGTGTGCTCCCTGGTGGTCAGCAGTATATACAGTGTGCTCCCTGGTGGTCAGGTGTATATGCAGTGTGCTCCCTGGTGGTCAGGTGTATATGCAGTGTGTTCCCTGGTGGTTAGCAGTATATACAGTGTGCTCCCTGGTGGTCAGGTGTATATGCAGTGTGTTCCCTGGTGGTCAGGTGTATATGCAGTGTGTTCCCTGGTGGTTAGCAGTATATACAGTGTGCTCCCTGGTGGTCAGGTGTATATGCAGTGTGTTCCCTGGTGGTTAGCAGTATATACAGTGTGCTCCCTGGTGGTCAGGTGTTAATGCAGTGTGCTCCCTGGTGGTTAGCAGTATATGCAGTGTGCTCTCTGGTGGTCAGGTGCATATGCAGTGTGTTCCCTGGTGGTTAGCAGTATATACAGTGTGCTCCCTGGTGGTCAGGTGTATATGCAGTGTGTTCCCTGGTGGTCAGCAGTATATACAGTGTGTGCTCCCTGGTGGTTAGCAGTATATACAGTGTGCTCCCTGGTGGTCAGGTGTATATGCAGTGTGCTCCCTGGTGGTCAGGTGTATATGCAGTGTGCTCCCTGGTGGTCAGCAGTATATACAGTGTGCTCCCTGGTGGTCAGGTGTATATGCAGTGTGCTCCCCCTGGTGGTCAGGTGTATATGCAGTGTGTTCCCTGGTGGTCAGGTGTATATGCAGTGTGTGCTCCCTGGTGGTCAGGTGTATATGCAGTGTGTTCCCTGGTGGTCAGCAGTATATACAGTGTGTGCTCCCTGGTGGTTAGCAGTATATACAGTGTGCTCCCTGGTGGTCAGGTGTATATACAGTGTGCTCCCTGGTGGTCAGGTGTATATGCAGTGTGTTCCCTGGTGGTTAGCAGTATATACAGTGTGCTCCCTGGTGGTCAGGTGTATATGCAGTGTGCTCCCTGGTGGTCAGCAGTATATACAGTGTGTGCTCCCCCTGGTGGTCAGCAGTATATACAGTGTGCTCCCCCTGGTGGTCAGCAGTATATACAGTGTGCTCCCCCTGGTGGTCAGCAGTATATACAGTGTGCCCCCTGGTGGTCAGGTGTATATACAGTGTGTTCCCTGGTGGTCAGCAGTATATACAGTGTGCTCCCCCTGGTGGTCAGCAGTATATACAGTGTGCTCCCCCTGGTGGTCAGCAGTATATACAGTGTGCCCCCTGGTGGTCAGGTGTATATACAGTGTGTTCCCTGGTGGTCAGCAGTATATGCAGTGTGCTCCCTGATGGTCAGGTGTATATGCAGTGTGCTCCCTGGTGGTCAGGTGTATATACAGTGTGCTCCCCCTGGTGGTCAGCAGTATATACAGTGTGTTCCCTGGTGGTTAGCAGTATGTATGGTTTGTTTCCGGGGGGGGGGGGGGGGGGCACCACGATTGTTCTGGGCCCAGGAGCTGACACTCCATCCCTGCACCCAGGAGAGGACAGTGGCCGCCATTCATCCTGCTGGAACAGAGGCGTCCTGTGTGAGGGGGCGGGGGGGCCCAGGGGGTCCGGGGGGCTCAGGTATCCGCATCCTGGCAGGACCAGACACACTATTGTCTTCCCCAGGAACATTATCCGGGGGAGGGGGAGGGGTCCCAGTACAGCAGGACTGACTAGAGGGACCCCTCCCCCGCACCTGGGCACCTGCATCTGATTGGTCGGTCAGGTGGGGTGGTAACGATCCGTATATAACTCTCACTCTGGATCTGCCGCTCTCATACTCCACCATGTCCTCCGAGGAGAAGACCCCAGATTCCTGGCCCCCCAGATTCCAGCTGAAGACCCCCCCTTATGTGAGTGTATTATAGGGCCAGTCATGTGACTGCAGGGTATATAATGTATAGCTCAGGCCACACCCCTGAGGGGATGCTATAGGATGGGACATGTGACTACCACCCCCACCATCTCCTGACCCGCCCCCGAGGAGCCTCCATGCAGTCACTTCCGCTTTGTTTTTTCCAGACATTCCCGGTTGGGCTGGAGCTCCCGGCTCCCCCTCCCCCCTCAGGCCGGAAACTTCTAATCATGACCATCGGGGCCGTGACTACCCTGGCGATCAGCGTCCTGGGGGTCCTGCTGGCGACTTACCTGGGGAGGGTCCACTGCAGCCAGGTGAGTCACAGTGCTAGCACATCATATATTATCCTCCAGAGCTGCACTCACTATTCTGCTGTTACATCCTGAGACAGAGTTTAAGAGCAGAATAGTGAGTGCAGCTCTGGAGGATGAGACATGATGTAACAGCAGAACAGTGAGTGTAGCTCTGGGGGATGAGACATAACAGCAGAATAGTGAGTGCAGCTCTGGGGGATGAGACAGGATGTAACAGCAGAATAGTGAGTGTAGCTCTGGAGGATGAGTCCTGATGTAACAGCAGAATAGTGAGTGCAGCTCTGGAGGATGAGACATGATGTAACAGCAGAATAGTGAGTGTAGCTCTGGAGGATGAGTCCTGATGTAACAGCAGAATAGTGAGTGCAGCTCTGGAGGATGAGTCCTGATGTAACAGCAGAATAGTGAGTGCAGCTCTGGAGGATGAGACATGATGTAACAGCAGAATAGTGAGTGCAGCTCTGGAGGATGAGTCCTGATGTAACAGCAGAATAGTGAGTGCAGCTCTGGAGGATGAGACATGATGTAACAGCAGAATAGTGAGTGCAGCTCTGGAGGATGAGACAGGATGTAACAGCAGAATAGTGAGTGCAGCTCTGGAGGATGAGACATAACAGCAGAATAGTGAGTGCAGCTCTGGAGGATGAGACATGATGTAACAGCAGAATAGTGAGTGCAGCTCTGGAGGATGAGACAGGATGTAACAGCAGAATAGTGAGTGCAGCTCTGGAGGATGAGACAGGATGTAACAGCAGAATAGTGAGTGCAGCTCTGGGGGATGAGACCCGATGTAACAGCAGAATAGTGAGTGCAGCTCTGGAGGATGAGACATAACAGCAGAATAGTGAGTGCAGCTCTGGAGGATAAGACATGATGTAACAGCAGAATAGTGAGTGCAACTCTGGAGGATGAGACATGATGTAACAGCAGAATAGTGAGTGCAGCTCTGGAGGATGAGACATGATGTAACAGCAGAATAGTGAGTGCAGCTCTGGAGGATGAGACATAACAGCAGAATAGTGAGTGCAGCTCTGGAGGATAAGACATGATGTAACAGCAGAATAGTGAGTGCAGCTCTGGAGGATGAGACATGATGTAACAGCAGAATAGTGAGTGCAACTCTGGAGGATGAGACATGATGTAACAGCAGAATAGTGAGTGCAGCTCTGGAGGATGAGACATAACAGCAGAATAGTGAGTGCAGCTCTGGAGGATGAGACATGATGTAACAGCAGAGTAGTGAGTGCAGCTCTGGAGGATGAGACATGATGTAACAGCAGAATAGTGAGTGCAGCTCTGGAGGATAAGACATAACAGCAGAGTAGTGAGTGCAGCTCTGGGGGATGAGAGCTGATGTAGTTCTGTGGCTGCTGTTGCCCCCGCAGAGAGACCCCTCCTCCGGCTATCTGCCCCCCCAGCTGACTGTGCAGAATGAGGCCTCCCTCCTGTTGGCGGTCAGCGAGCTCAGCGATCAGGGGACGGTGCCCGGAATCACCTGTGACCTCAAAAATGTGAGTGTGGGGGAGGGGGGGAATGTCTGGTGCCCGATGTTATTATGGGGTCACTCACCCGCCCCCCGTATCCCCCCAGCACCTGATGGTTTACCATGGTCAGCCGGAGGGGTGTGTGGCCCGGAGGATGGAAGCCGCCGACAGCCTGCCCTCCTGCCAGGAGCTGGAGACTTACTTCCAGGCTGTGCTGGTACGTATCACTACTCCTCCCATCATCCATCAGCCTCCACTCACTACTCCTCCCATCATCCATCAGCCTCCACTCACTACTCCTCCCATCAGCCTCCACTCACTACTCCTCCCATCATCCATCAGCCTCCACTCACTACTCCTCCCATCATCCATCAGCCTCCACTCACTACTCCTCCCATCAGCCTCCACTCACTACTCCTCCCATCAGCCTCCACTCACTACTCCTCCCATCATCCATCAGCCTCCACTCACTACTCCTCCCATCTCCCATCAGCCTCCACTCACTACTCCTCCGATCAGCCTCCACTCACACTCACTACTCCTCCCATCATCCATCAGCCTCCGCTCACTACTCCTCCCATCATCCATCAGCATCCACTCACTACTCCTCCCATCATCCATCAGCCTCCACTCACTACTCCTCCCATCATCCATCAGCCTCCACTCACTACTCCTCCCATCAGCCTCCACTCACTACTCCTCCCATCATCCATCAGCCTCCACTCACTACTACTCCCATCAGCCTCCACTCACTACTCCTCCCATCATCCATCAGCCTCCACTCACTACTCCTCCCATCATCCATCAGCCTCCACTCACTACTCCTCCCATCATCCATCAGCCTCCACTCACTACTCCTCCCATCAGCCTCCACTCACTACTCCTCCCATCAGCCTCCGCTCACTACTCCTCCCATCATCCATCAGCCTCCGCTCACTACTCCTCCCATCATCCATCAGCCTCCACTCACTACTCCTCCCATCATCCATCAGCCTCCACTCACTACTCCTCCCATCATCCATCAGCCTCCACTCACTACTCCTCCCATCAGCCTCCACTCACTACTCCTCCCATCAGCCTCCGCTCACTACTCCTCCCATCATCCATCAGCCTCCACTCACTACTCCTCCCATCAGCCTCCACTCACTACTCCTCCCATCATCCATCAGCCTCCGCTCACTACTCCTCCCATCATCCATCAGCCTCCACTCACTACTCCTCCCATCATCCATCAGCCTCCGCTCACTACTCCTCCCATCATCCATCAGCCTCCACTCACTACTACTCCCATCATCCATCAGCCTCCACTCACTACTCCTCCCATCATCCATCAGCCTCCGCTCACTACTCCTCCCATCATCCATCAGCATCCACTCACTACTCCTCCCATCATCCATCAGCCTCCGCTCACTACTCCTCCCATCATCCATCAGCATCCACTCACTACTCCTCCCATCATCCATCAGCCTCCGCTCACTACTCCTCCCATCAGCCTCCACTCACTACTCCTCCCATCATCCATCAGCCTCCACTCACTACTACTCCCATCATCCATCAGCCTCCGCTCACTACTCCTCCCATCATCCATCAGCCTCCACTCACTACTCCTCCCATCATCCATCAGCCTCCACTCACTACTCCTCCCATCAGCCTCCACTCACTACTCCTCCCATCATCCATCAGCCTCCGCTCACTACTCCTCCCATCATCCATCAGCCTCCGCTCACTTCTCCTCCCATCATCCATCAGCATCCACTCACTACTCCTCCCATCAGCCTCCACTCACTACTCCTCCCATCATCCATCAGCCTCCGCTCACTACTCCTCCCATCAGCCTCCACTCACTACTCCTCCCATCATCCATCAGCCTCCACTCACTACTACTCCCATCATCCATCAGCCTCCACTCACTACTCCTCCCATCATCCATCAGCCTCCGCTCACTACTCCTCCCATCATCCATCAGCCTCCGCTCACTACTCCTCCCATCAGCCTCCATTCACTACTCCTCCCATCATCCATCAGCCTCCGCTCACTACTCCTCCCATCATCCATCAGCCTCCGCTCACTACTCCTCCCATCATCCATCAGCCTCCACTCACTACTCCTCCCATCATCCATCAGCCTCCACTCACTACTCCTCCCATCAGCCTCCACTCACTACTCCTCCCATCAGCCTCCACTCACTACTCCTCCCATCAGCCTCCACTCACTACTCCTCCCATCATCCATCAGCCTCCACTCACTACTCCTCCCATCATCCATCAGCCTCCACTCACTACTCCTCCCATCAGCCTCCACTCACTACTCCTCCCATCAGCCTCCACTCACTACTCCTCCCATCAGCCTCCACTCACTACTCCTCCCATCATCCATCAGCCTCCGCTCACTACTCCTCCCATCATCCATCAGCCTCCACTCACTACTCCTCCCATCAGCCTCCACTCACTACTCCTCCCATCATCCATCAGCCTCCGCTGACTACTCCTCCCATCATCCATCAGCCTCCGCTCACTACTCCTCCCATCATCCATCAGCCTCCACTCACTACTCCTCCCATCAGCCTCCACTCACTACTCCTCCCCTCATCCATCAGCCTCCGCTGACTACTCCTCCCATCATCCATCAGCCTCCACTCACTACTCCTCCCATCATCCATCAGCCTCCACTCACTACTCCTCCCATCATCCATCAGCCTCCGCTCACTACTCCTCCCATCATCCATCAGCCTCCACTCACTACTCCTCCCATCAGCCTCCACTCACTACTCCTCCCATCATCCATCAGCCTCCGCTCACTACTCCTCCCATCATCCATCAGCCTCCACTCACTACTCCTCCCATCATCCATCAGCCTCCACTCACTACTCCTCCCATCAGCCTCCACTCACTACTCCTCCCATCATCCATCAGCCTCCACTCACTACTCCTCCCATCAGCCTCCACTCACTACTCCTCCCATCATCCATCAGCCTCCGCTGACTACTCCTCCCATCATCCATCAGCCTCCACTCACTACTCCTCCCATCATCCATCAGCCTCCACTCACTACTCCTCCCATCAGCCTCCACTCACTACTCCTCCCATCATCCATCAGCCTCCGCTGACTACTCCTCCCATCATCCATCAGCCTCCACTCACTACTCCTCCCATCATCCATCAGCCTCCACTCACTACTCCTCCCATCAGCCTCCACTCACTACTCCTCCCATCAGCCTCCACTCACTACTCCTCCCATCAGCCTCCACTCACTACTCCTCCCATCAGCCTCCACTCACTACTCCTCCCATCATCCATCAGCCTCCACTCACTACTCCTCCCATCATCCATCAGCCTCCACTCACTACTCCTCCCATCAGCCTCCAATCACTACTCCTCCCATCATCCATCAGCCTCCACTCACTACTCCTCCCATCATCCATCAGCCTCCACTCACTACTCCTCCCATCAGCCTCCACTCACTACTCCTCCCATCATCCATCAGCCTCCACTCACTACTCCTCCCATCATCCATCAGCCTCCACTCACTACTCCTCCCATCAGCCTCCACTCACTACTCCTCCCATCATCCTCTTCTCCCCCACAGAGGAATGTCACGCTGGGGCTGTCGCTGGATGTGCAGGTGGTCGGGGTTGGATCATTAGGAAGCCTGGTCACCCTGCTGTGTAACAACAAGCCCACCTACCTGCTGAGCCCCCCGCCAGGTGAGCCTCATCAGCCTGCTCTAAAGCTATGGGGCGGAGGGTAGGTCCCCCCTAGGGTGAGGGGGCGGAGTGTAAGTCCCCCACTAGGGTGAGGGGGCGGAGTGTAGGTCCCCCACTAGGGTGAGGGGGCGGAGTGTAGGTCCCCCACTAGGGTGAGGGGGCGGAGTGTAGGTCCCCCACTAGGGTGAGGGGGCGGAGTGTAGGTCCCCCTTAGGAGGAGGGGGTGGAGTGTAGGCGGTGTGTGGGCGGAGTATAAGTCGCCCCCGAGGGTGAGGGGGCGCAAAGTGTAGGTGCCCCCGAGGGTGAGGGGGCAGAGTGTAGGTTCCCCCCCCCCCCCCCAGGGTGAGGGGGCAGAGTGTAGGTCCCCCCCCCCAGGGTGAAGGGGCAAAGTGTAGGTCCCCCCCTCCCCAGGGTGAAGGGGCAGAGTGTAGGTCCCCCCCCAGGGTGAGGGGGCAGAGTGTAGGTCCCCCCTCCCCAGGGTGAAGGGGCAGAGTGTAGGTCCCCCCCCCCCACCAGGGTGAGGGGGCAGAGTGTAGGTCCCCCCCCAGGGTGAGGGGGCAGAGTGTAGGTCCCCCCCCCCAGGGTGAGGGGGCAGAGTGTAGGTCCCCCCCCCCAGGGTGAGGGGGCAGAGTGTAGGTCCCCCCCCCCCCAGGGTGAGGGGGCAGAGTGTAGGTCCCCCCCCCCAGGGTGAGGGGGCAGAGTGTAGGTCCCCCCCCCCCCAGGGTGAGGGGGCAGAGTGTAGGTCCCCCCCCCCCCCCCAGGGTGAGGGGGCAGAGTGTAGGTCCCCCCCCCCCAGGGTGAGGGGGCAGAGTGTAGGTCCCCCCCCCCCCCCCAGGGTGAGGGGGCAGAGTGTAGGTCCCCCCCCCCAGGGTGAGGGGGCGGAGTGTAGGTATCCCCCCCCCAGGGTGAGGGGGCGGAGTGTAGGTATTCCCCCTCCCCAGGGTGAGGGGGCGGAGTATAGGTATCCCCCCCCTTAGGAGGAGGGGGCGGGGTGTAGGTCCCCCTTAGGAGGAGGGGGCGGGGTGTAGGTCCCCCTTAGGAGGAGGGGGCGGGGTGTAGGTCCCCCTTAGGAGGAGGGGGCGGGGTGTAGGTCCCCCTTAGGAGGAAGGGGCAGAGTGTAGGTCCCCCTTAGGAGGAAGGGGCGGAGTGTAGGTCCCCCCCAGGGCAGATCCCGGTAATGGACAGGCAGCAGGAAATTTGTGCTGCAGATGCAGTTCCTATTGTTATAGAGCGGTGTAACGTCTGCTGTTCCCACAGCTTCCAGCAGAGGGCGTCCCAGTCTGGCTTCCTGATGTCCCTGCACACAGAAGATCACAGACACCAGGAGATGGACCAGATTATACCCCCAACCCAGGATTATATGCCCCCCTCTGTGATTATACCCCCAACCCGGGATTATATACCCCCCTCTGTGATTATACCCCCATCATATACCCTCCTCTGTTATTATACCCCCAACCCGGAATTATATGCCCCCCTCTGTGATTATACCCCCATTATATAACCCCCAACCCGGGATTATATACCCCCCTCTGTGATTATACCCCCATCATATACCCTCCTCTGTTATTATACCCCCAACCCGGAATTATATACCCCCCTCTGTGATTATACCCCCAACCCGGGATTATATGCCCCCCTCTGTGATTATACCCCCATCATATACCCCCTCTGTGAATATACCCCCATCATATACCCCCTCTGTGATTATACCCCCATCATATACCCCCCTCTGATTATACCCCCATCATATACCCCCCTCTGTGATTATACCATCATATACCCTCCTCTGTGATTATACCCCCATCATATACCCCCCTCTGTGATTATACCCCCTTCATTGCAGTCTCCACTATGAAACACACTGGCTTTCAGCTGTTCCTGTAGTATAAGGTGTGATTATGTCATTATTTCAGTGAAGTCATTAAGGGGGCGGGGCTGTGACTACCAGCCTATATAACATGTCTGAGAGAAAGTTAGCAGGCAGCAATACATGAATAGGTGTAGTATAAGGTGTGTGACCTCTGAGAGGACACAGGAGATGTGGATGGAGTTCCCCTTTAAGGTCACAGGGGGTGCAGAAGATGTGGTTGTATATGTGACCCCCAATATGCCACATCGTGTTGTGTAGAGGATGCCATCAATCACAGGCTGGCTCCACCCCCCGTCCAAGCCACCAATAACATTCCTAATAAATGATTGCAAGCTCTATGGTCTCAGCGTGTGACGTGTGAGCAGAATGGTGACCGTGTAAGGGGCGGAGCCTGACAGTCTGTTATATATTTTCTCTTAAATAAAAACAGTTCAATCGTCCAGGGTCCTGCCCCATTCAGACGGTATCCAGGGTCCCTCCCCATTCAGCCGCTATCCACAGTCCTGCCCTGAGACGCCTAACACAGCCGGTATCCAGAGTCCTGCCCGTCCAATCCGGTATCCAGAGTCCTGCCCGTCCCAGCCGCTATCCAGAGTCCTGACCCTGGATGCGTAACACAGCCGGTATCCAGAGTCCTGCCCCGAGACGCCTAACACAGCCGGTATCCACAGTCCTGCCTGTCCCAGCCGGTATCCACAGTCCTGCCCTGAGACGCCTAACACAGCCGGTATCCAGAGTCCTGCCCGTCCAATCCGGTATCCAGGGTCCTGACCCTAGATGCGTAACACAGCCGGTATCCAGAGTCCTGCCCCAAGGCACCTAACACAGCCGGTATCCAGAGTCCTGCCCCAAGGCACCTAACACAGCCGGTATCCAGAGTCCTGCCCCGAGACGCCTAACACAGCCGGTATCCAGAGTCCTGCCCCAAGGCACCTAACACAGCCGGTATCCAGAGTCCTGCCCCGAGACGCCTAACACAGCCGGTATCCAGAGTCCTGCCCCAAGGCACCTAACACAGCCGGTATCCAGAGTCCTGCCCCGAGACGCCTAACACAGACGTTATCCAAAATCCTGCCTGTCCCAGCCGGTATCCACAGTCCTGCCTGTCCCAGCCGGTATCCAGAGTCCTGCCTGTCCCAGCCGGTATCCAGAGTCCTGCCCCGAGACGCCTAACACAGCCGGTATGAAGAGTCCTGCCTGTCCAAGCTGGTATCCACAGTCCTGCCCAAGGCACCTAACACAGCTGGTATCCAGGGTCCCGCCCCATTCCGCCAGTATCCAGAGTCCTGCCCGTCCCAGCCGCTATCCAGAGTCCTGCCCGTCCAATCCGATATCCAGGCTCCTGACCCTAGATGCGTAACACAGCCGGTATCCAGAGTCCTGCCCCAAGGCACCTAACACAGCCGGTATCCAGAGTCCTGCATGTCCCAGCCGGTATCCAGAGTCCTGCCCCAAAGCACCTAACACAGCCGGTATCCAGAGTCCTGCCCCGAGACGCCTAACACAGGCGGCATCCAGAGTCCTGCCTGTCCCAGCCGGCATCCAGAGTCCTGCCTGTCCCAGCCGGCATCCAGAGTCCTGCCTGTCCCAGCCGGCATCCAGAGTCCTGCCTGTCCCAGCCGGCATCCAGAGTCCTGCCTGTCCCAGCCGGTATCCAGAGTCCTGCCCCAAGGCACCTAACACAGCCGGTATCCAGAGTCCTGCCTGTCCCAGCCGGTATCCAGAGTCCTGCCTGTCCCAGCCGGTATCCAGAGTCCTGCCTGTCCCAGCCGGTATCCAGAGTCCTGCCTGTCCCAGCCGGTATCCAGAGTCCTGCCTGTCCCAGACGGTATCCACAGTCCTGCCTGTCCCAGACGGTATCCACAGTCCTGCCTGTCCCAGACGGTATCCACAGTCCTGCCCCAAGGCACCTAACACAGCGGGTATCCAGAGTCCTGCCCCGAGACGCCTAACACAGCCGGTATCCAGAGTCCTGCCTGTCCCAGCGGGTATGTAGAGTCCTGCCTGTCCCAGCTGGTATCCAGAGTCCTGCCCCAAGGCACCTAACACAGCTGCTATCCAGAGTCCTGCCCCGAGACGCCTAACACAGCCGGTATCCAGAGTCCTGCCTGTCCCAGCGGGTATGTAGAGTCCTGCCTGTCCCAGCTGGTATCCAGAGTCCTGCCCCAAGGCACCTAACACAGCCGGTATCCAGAGTCCTGCCTGTCCCAGACGGTATCCAGAGTCCTGCCTGTCCCAGACGGTATCCAGAGTCCTGCCTGTCCCAGACGGTATCCAGAGTCCTGCCTGTCCCAGACGGTATCCACAGTCCTGCCTGTCCCAGACGGTATCCACAGTCCTGCCTGTCCCAGACGGTATCCACAGTCCTGCCTGTCCCAGACGGTATCCACAGTCCTGCCTGTCCCAGACGGTATCCACAGTCCTGCCTGTCCCAGACGGTATCCACAGTCCTGCCCCAAGGCACCTAACACAGCCGGTATCCAGAGTCCTGTCCCGAGACGCCTAACACAGCCGGTATGAAGAGTCCTGCCTGTCCAAGCTGGTATCCACAGTCCTGCCCCGAGACGCCTAACACAGCTGGTGTCCAGAGTCCTGCCTATCCCAGCCGGTATCCAGAGTCCTGCCTATCCCAGCCGGTATCCAGAGTCCTGCCCCAAGGCACCTAACACAGCCGGTATCCAGAGTCCTGCCTGTCCCAGCCGGTATCCACAGTCCTGCCCCGAGACGCCTAACACAGCTGGTGTCCAGAGTCCTGCCTATCCCAGCCGGTATCCACAGTCCTGCCCCAAGGCACCTAACACAGCCGGTATCCACAGTCCTGCCCCGAGACGCCTAACACAGCCGGTAACCAGAGTCCTGCCCCCAAGGCACCTAACACAGCCAGTATCCAGAGTCCTGCCCCGAGACACCTAACACAGCCGGTGTCCAGAGTCCTGCCCCGAGACGCCTAACACAGCCGGTATCCAGAGTCCTGCCTGTCCCAGCCAGTATCCAGAGTCCTGCCTGTCCCAGCCGGTATCCACAGTCCTGCCCCGAGACGCCTAACACAGCTGGTGTCGAGTCCTGCCTATCCCAGCCGGTATCCAGAGTCCTGCCCCAAGGCACCTAACACAGCCGGTATCCAGAGTCCTGCCTGTCCCAGCCGGTATCCACAGTCCTGCCCCAAGGCACCTAACACAGGGGGTATCCAGAGTTATGCGCCGAGACGCCTAACACAGCCGGTATCCAGAGTCCTGCCTGTCCCAGCCGGTATCCAGAGTCCTGCCTGTCCCAGCCGGTATGTAGAAGTCCTGCCTGTCCCAGCCCGTATCCACAGTCCTGCCCCAAGGCACCTCACACAGCCGGTATCCAGAGTCCTGCCTGTCCCAGCCGGTATCCAGAGTCCTGCCCCAAGGCACCTAATACAGCCGGTATCCAGAGTCCTGCCTGTCCCAGCCGGTATCCAGAGTCCTGCCTGTCCCAGCCGGTATCCAGAGTCCTGCCCCGAGACGCCTAACACAGCCGGTATCCAGAGTCCTGCCCCGAGACGCCTAACACAGCCGGTATCCAGAGTCCTGCCTGTCCCAGCCGGTATCCAGAGTCCTGCCTGTCCCAGCCGGTATCCACAGTCCTGCCCCGAGACGCCTAACACAGCCGGTGTCCAGAGTCCTGCCTATCCCAGCCGGTATCCAGAGTCCTTCCCCAAGGCACCTAACACAGCCGGTATCCAAAGTCCTGCCCCAAGGCACCTAACACAGCCGGTATCCAGAGTCCTGCCCCCAAGGCGCCTAACACAGCCGGTGTCCAGAGTCCTGCCCCGAGACGCCTAACACAGCCGGTATCCAGAGTCCTGCCTGTCCCAGCCGGTATCCAGAGTCCTGCCTGTCCCAGCCGGTATGTAGGAGTCCTGCCTGTCCCAGCCGGTATCCACAGTCCTGCCCCAAGGCACCTCACACAGCCGGTATCCAGAGTCCTGCCTGTCCCAGCCGGTATCCAGAGTCCTGCCCCAAGGCACCTAACACAGCCGGTATCCAGAGTCCTGCCTGTCCCAGCCGGTATCCAGAGTCCTGCCTGTCCCAGCCGGTATCCAGAGTCCTGCCTGTCCCAGCCGGTATCCAGAGTCCTGCCTGTCCCAGCGGGTATGTAGAGTCCTGCCTGTCCTAGCTGGTATCCACAGTTCTGCCTGTCCCAGCCGGTATCCACAGTCCTGCCCCAAGGCACCTAACACAGCCGGTATCCAGAGTCCTGCCTGTCCCAGCCGGTATCCAGAGTCCTGCCTGTCCCAGCCGGTATCCACAGTCCTGCCTCGAGACGCCTAACACATCCGGTATCCAGAGTCCTGCCCCGAGACGCCTAACACAGCCGGTATCCAGAGTCCTGCCTGTCCCAGCGGGTATGTAGAGTCCTGCCTGTCCTAGCTGGTATCCACAGTTCTGCCTGTCCCAGCCGGTATCCACAGTCCTGCCCCGAGACGCCTAACACAGCCGGTGTCCAGAGTCCTTCCCCAAGGCACCTAACACAGCCGGTATCCAGAGTCCTGCCTATCCCAGCCGGTATCCAGAGTCCTTCCCCAAGGCACCTAACACAGCCGGTATCCAGAGTCCTGCCTGTCCCAGCCGGTATCCACAGTCCTGCCCCAAGGCACCTAACACAGCCGGTATCCAGAGTCCTGCCCCAAGACACCTAACACAGCTGGTATCCAGAGTCCTGCCTGTCCCAGCCGGTATCCACAGTCCTGCCCCAAGGCACCTAACACAGCTGGTGTCCAGAGTCCTGCCTGTCCCAGCCGGTATCCACAGTCCTGCCTGTCCCAGCCGGTATCCACAGTCCTGCCCCAAGGCACCTAACACAGCCGGTATCCAGAGTCCTGCCCCGAGACGCCTAACACAGCCGGTATCCAGAGTCCTGCCTGTCCCAGCGGGTGTGTAGAGTCCTGCCTGTCCCAGCCGGTATCCAGAGTCCTGCCCCAAGACACCTAACACAGCTGGTATCCAGAGTCCTGCCTGTCCCAGCCGGTATCCAGAGTCCTGCCTGTCCCAGCTGGTATCCACAGTCCTGCCCCGAGACGCCTAACACAGCTGGTGTCCAGAGTCCTGCCTATCCCAGCCGGTATCCAGAGTCCTGCCTATCCCAGCCGGTATCCAGAGTCCTGCCCCAAGGCACCTAACACAGCCGGTATCCAGAGTCCTGCCTGTCCCAGCCGGTATCCAGAGTCCTGCCCCGAGACGCCTAACACAGCCGGTATCCAGAGTCCTGCCTGTCCCAGCCGGTATCCAGAGTCCTGCCCCGAGACGCCTAACACAGCCGGTGTCCAGAGTCCTGCCTGTCCCAGCCGGTATCCAGAGTCCTGCCCCAAGGCACCTAACACAGCCGGTATCCAGAGTCCTGCCTGTCCCAGCCGGTATCCAGAGTCCTGCCCCGAGACGCCTAACACAGCTGGTATCCAGAGTTCTGCCCGCCCATATGGCACTGTCCACCAACAATAACATGCATCTTTGAGGGGAGAGACCACCAAGAAATCTGAATATAGGAGGGGGGGGGGGGGTAACAATATCACTTTAAAGGGGTTATCCAGAACCTCTCTTGTCTTCAGTTTGGGTGGGCTTTGTTAACTCTGTTCCATATTAGTGAGTGGAGCTTAATTGCAAACTGCACCTGAACTGGAGACAATAGCGGTGCTGTCTCTGGAAGAAAGCGGCCATGTTTTTGTAGCATGGAATAACCCCTTTAGGAAGGTGATGACAACTCCTGATATGGAAAGGGGGGTTGGGGGGGGTTGGAGTATATCTGTCCAGAAGGGTTCCATCTTATGACCCATCCAAACAGAACGTAGAAACCTTGCGGACTCCATAGTGCGGTGACTGAGGTGTGTAGGCCGGAGCCTCTGTAGTGTGAGCGGAGTGTAATAGGTTCTGTGTAGCTGGGGTAGGCGCTCCCCACCACTCTCCATTCATCCAGCCAATCCATGAGGCCAGGGCGAGTTCTTATAGAAGGTTTTATTAGTGATGTCACCTCCCAGGTGCTCAGGATACAAATATGGCCGCCGAACATGTGACAGCACCTGACACGCCCACACCCCCAGTATGAACTACAAGTAGCAGCACACCTGGAACTCTGCAAAGAACACATCATACATGTTCCCTAAACATGTCAGAGAAGGGACCCTCAAACCTCCCGCTCTCTAGTCAGGGGGCCCCCTCAAACCCCCCGATCCTCAGAGGGGTCACCCAGCTGCCCAGTGCATTGTGACTTATTAATAACTAAAACCGGAAACAAACAGCCCCCCAGCCCAGGCAGCCCCCCATTATTTCTTCTCCTCCTCCTTTTTGTCTTTCTTGTTGTCCTTTGAGGCCTGGGAGGCCAGGGACCCCATAGCATTGCGGATGGCTTCATTGTTGGGGTCCACACCTGGAAGGTTCTCCAAAACACTCTGCAAGAATTCAGGGTCCTGCATGACGTCATAGTCATCCTCCTCCTGCAAGCGAGAGAGACGGGTGAGGGTCTGGACACAGGAGCTGACACTTTATAGGGGGGAGCAAGGGGGCCATACCTTGGCGGGTTCGGGGATCTCCATAGCGCTGCTGTCCAGGTCACCCTGTTCTGCCTGGCCGAATTCTGTGGGGGGGGGGGAAAGCGGCAGTCACATGATCAGGTATACAGCACCCCCACCTGGCCCTCCAGGACAGGCGGCCGAGGGGGAGCACCCCCACCTGGCCCTCCAGGACAGGCGGCCGAGGGGGAGCACCCCCACCTGGCCCTCCAGGACAGGCGGCCGAGGGGGAGCACCCCCACCTGGCCCTCCAGGACAGGCGGCCGAGGGGGAGCACCCCCACCTGGCCCTCCAGGACAGGCGGCCGAGGGGGAGCACCCCCACCTGGCCCTCCAGGACAGGCGGCCGAGGGGGAGCACCCCCACCTGGCCCTCCAGGACAGGCGGCCGAGGGGGAGCACCCCCACCTGGCCCTCCAGGACAAGTTGCTGGGGTCCACCTCTCCCTATATAAACATACCAGACCCCTGTAGAGACATCTGCATGGCGTACGCTATCTGCTCGTCCTCGGTCATGCTGCTGAAGTCTGGCAGCCCACTGCGGCCGCCCTCCTGCTGCCCGATGGTCATCTTCAGCAAGGCCTCATCTGAATCTGTAGACAGAGCACAGTAAGTGGGGGGCTCACCCAATCCCTGTGGATCCCGCCCCCCAGGGCCCCTCAGTGCTCACCATCTCCAGCTGTGGAGGTGATCCCGGCCTCCGCCGCCGATGCAGCAGCTGCCCGCCGGGCCTCCTCTTCCTGACGCTGCCTCTGCTCCTCCATGGACACCCGCAAAGCCTGGGGGAACACACGGGGAGCACGTTACCCAGGGGAGCGGAGGACACAGGCCAGAGTCACGTTATCCAGGGGATGGGGGGTACACAGGCAGGGGATGGGGGGTACACAGGCCAGAGTCACATTACCCAGGGGGTCAGGGGTACACAGGCAGGGGATGGGGGGTACACAGGCAGGGGAGCGGAGGACACAGGCCAGAGTCACGTTACCCAGGGGGTCGGGGGTACACAGGCCAGAGTCACGTTACCCAGGGGGTTGGGGGTACACAGGCCATAGTCACGTTACCCAGGGGGTCGGGGGTACACAGGCAGGGGAGCGGAGGACACAGGCCAGAGTCACGTTACCCAGGGGGTCGGGTTACACAGGCGGAGGTCTAAGGAACACTCACCAGAGCCAGCTCCGGGTCTGCACTGGGATCAACACCAAACTCAAAGTCACTGGCCCCCAGTCCCAGCATGGCGCCTCCTTCTCCGGCCAGGATGGGGGAGCTGATCAGGGCGTCTGCCAGGCTGGGTCCCGGGGGGACGGTGACCAGATGAGACCCGGTGCCATCCTTCCCGTTCAGCGTGTTGATGAACGCCGTCAGCTTCTCTGTATTAGATTCCTGGAGAGGAACAGAGTCACCTTTATCCATGTCCATATGTGTCCCCAACCCTCCCCTCCTCCCCCCGCACCCTCCCTGCAGGGGCCCCTGAGCCACAGGCCCTCCCTCCTCCCCCCGCACCCTCCCTGCAGGGGCCCCTGAGCCACAGGCCCTCCCCTCCTCCCCCCGCACCCTCCCTGCTGGGGCCCCTGAGGTACAGACCCTCCCCTCCTCCTCCCCCCGCACCCTCCCTGCAGGGGCCCCTGAGCCACAGACCCTCCCCTCCTCCCCCCGCACCCTCCCTGCAGGGGCCCCTGAGCCACAGACCCTCCCCTCCTTTCCCCGCACCCTCCCTGCAGGGGCCCCTGAGCCACAGGCCCTCCCCTCCTCCCCTCCTCCCCCCGCACCCTCCCTGCTGGGGCCCCTGAGGTACAGACCCTCCCCTCCTCCTCCCGCACCCTCCCAGCTGGGGCCCCTGAGGCACAGACCCTCCCCTCCTCCCCCCGCACCCTCCCTGCTGGGGCCCCTGAGGCACAGACCCTCCCCTCCTCCCCCCGCACCCTCCCTGCAGGGGCCCCTAAGCCACAGACCCTCCCCTCCTCCCCCCGCACCCTCCCTACAGGGGCCCATGAGGCACAGACCCTCCCCTCCTCCCCCCCCCTGCTGGGGCCCCTGAGACACAGACCCTCCCCTCCTCCCCCCGCACCCTCCCTACAGGGGCCCATGAGGCACAGACCCTCCCCTCCTCCCCCCGCACCCTCCCTGCTGGGGCCCTGAGGCACAGACCCTCCCCTCCTCCCCCGCACCGTCCCTGCTGGGGCCCCTGAGACACAGACCCTCCCCTCCTCCCCCCGCACCCTCCCTGCAGGGGCCCCTGAGCCACAGACCCTCCCCTCCTCCCCCCGCACCCTCCCTGCAGGGGCCCATGAGGCACAGACCCTCCCCTCCTCCCCCCCCCCCTGCTGGGGCCCCTGAGACACAGACCCTCCCCTCCTCCCCCCGCACCCTCCCTGCTGGGGCCCTGAGGCACAGACCCTCCCCTCCTCCCCCGCACCGTCCCTGCTGGGGCCCCTGAGACACAGACCCTCCCCTCATCCCCCTGCACCCTCCCTGCTGGGGCCCCTGAGGCACAGACCCTCCCCTCCTCCCCCCGCACCCTCCCTGCTGGGCCCCTGTGGCACAGACCCTCCCCTCCTCCCCCCGCACCCTCCCTGCAGGGGCCCCTGAGCCACAGACCCTCCCCTCCTCCCCCCGCACCCTCCCTACAGGGGCCCATGAGGCACAGACCCTCCCCCCCCCCCCCCCCCCCCTGCTGGGGCCCCTGAGACACAGACCCTCCCCTCCTCCCCCCGCACCCTCCCGGCAGGGGCCCCTGAGGCACAGACCCTCCCCTCCTCCCCCCGCACCCTCCCTGCTGGGGCCCTGAGGCACAGACCCTCCCCTCCTCCCCCGCACCGTCCCTGCTGGGGCCCCTGAGCCACAGACCCTCCCCTCCTCCCCCCGCACCCTCCCTGCGGGGGCCCCTGACCTGTGGACACTCACCTCCTCTCCAAAGTTGATGATGTCTACGCTAACCTTCTCCTTCTTCAGTCGCTTTGCCATCTTCACCAGCTGTAGATAAGGAGGAGGTGTTACCATAAGAAGCCCCGCCCCCTATACAGTGATGTCACACACACACACACACACACACACACAGGGTCCCTTACATCTTTCTCGTTGTCCTCCACCGGGCTGCCCACGAAGGCGATGATCCTCATCTTGTGGTTCTTCCCCTGACGATGCTTCAGAGCCAGCTGGTGGGAGACATTATATATACATATAACTAGGAGGGGGCCCCAAGAGGCCACGCCCCTGTCCCCCGCTAACCCCCAGGACTCACGTGTGCAATGCGGATTCCTGTGCAGAAGCTGATCTTACCCACCGGCTGGACTGAGTGAAGCTTAGAGAGGATCCTGCCCGTATCTGGGGTGAGGGTGGTCAGCACCTCGCAGTTACTGCAAGAGAGGAGGGTGAATGGAGACCCGAGACCCCCCAGCATACCACAAACCCCACCAACTGGAGGAGACCCCCCGGCATAACGCGACCCCCACCAACTGGAGGAGACCCCCCCGGCATAACGCGACCCCCACCAACTGGAGGAGACCCCCCCGGCATAACGCGAACCCCACCAACTGGAGGAGACCCCCCCGGCATAACGCGGACCCCACCAACTGGAGGAGACCCCCCCGGCATAACGCGGACCCCACCAACTAGAGGAGACCCCCCCGGCATAACGCGGACCCCACCAACTGGAGGAGACCCCCCCGGCATAACGCGGACCCCACCAACTAGAGGAGACCCCCCCGGCATAACGCGGACCCCACCAACTGGAGGAGACCCCCCCGACATAACGCGGACCCCACCAACTAGAGGAGACCCCCCCGACATAACGCGGACCCCACCAACTAGAGGAGACCCCCCCGGCATAACGCGGACCCCACCAACTAGAGGAGACCCCCCCCGGCATAACGCGGACCCCACCAACTAGAGGAGACCCCCCCCGGCATAACGCGGGACCCCACCAACTAGAGGAGACCCCCCCCGGCATAACGCGGACCCCACCAACTAGAGGAGACCCCCCCCGGCATAAACGCGGACCCCACCAACTAGAGGAGACCCCCCCGGCATAACGCGGACCCCACCAACTAGAGGAGACCCCCCCGGCATAACGCGGACCCCAGCAACTGGAGGAGACCCCCCCGGCATAACGCGACCCCCACCAACTAGAGGAGACCCCCCCGGCATAACGCGGACCCCACCAACTAGAGGAGACCCCCCCAGCATAACGCGAACCCCACCAACTAGAGGAGACCCCCCTGGCATAACGCGAACCCCACCAACTAGAGGAGACCCCCCTGGCATAACGCGGACCCCACCAACTGGAGGAGACCCCCCCGGCATAACGCGGTCCCCACCAACTGGAGGAGACCCCCCCGGCATAACGCGGACCCCAGCAACTGGAGGAGACCCCCCCGGCATAACGCAGGGGGGGGGGGGGGCACTCACTTGGCCAGGGTGATGAGCCCCACGTTGTTCTCGGGGTTACTGCGGGTCTTGGAGTGACACACGATGTTGACCGCATCCTGCTGAGCCTGGAGCCGCGTCGGCAGGAAGTCGCCATTTCTCATATACTCACTGTTATCCACACTGCAAGATACAAGAGCGGGGTGAGGAAGAAGAGGGGCCCGGGGGAAGGGACAACAAGGGGCCCTAAGGACAGGAGCTCGGAGGGAAGACAAGGGGGAGGGACAAGGGGGAGGGGGACGCCTCAGGACAAGGAGGGGGGGGGGGGGGACAGGACCTCAGGACGGGGGGGGGGGGGGGGGCAGGACCTCAGGACGGGGGGGGGCAGGACCTCAGGACGGGGGGGGGGCAGGACCTCAGGACGGGGGGGGGGCAGGACCTCAGGACGGGGGGGGGGGGGGCAGGACCTCAGGACGGGGGGGGGCAGGACCTCAGGACGGGGGGGGGGGGCAGGACCTCAGGACGGGGGGGGGGGGCAGGACCTCAGGACGGGGGGGGGGGGGCCAGGACCTCAGGACGGGGGGGGGCAGGACCTCAGGACGGGGGGGGGGGCAGGACCTCAGGATGGGGGGGGCAGGACCTCAGGATGGGGGGGGGGGCAGGACCTCAGGATGGGGGGGGGGGCAGGACCTCAGATGGGGGGGGGGCAGGACCTCAGGATGGGGGGGGGGGCAGGACCTCAGGATGGGGGGGGGGGCAGGACCTCAGGATGGGGGGGGGCAGGACCTCAGGATGGGGGGGGGGGCAGGACCTCAGGATGGGGGGGGGGCAGGACCTCAGGACGGGGGGGGGGCAGGACCTCAGGACGGGGGGGGGCAGGACCTCAGGACGGGGGGGGGGCAGGACCTCAGGACGGGGGGGGGGGGCAGGACCTCAGGACGGGGGGGGGCAGGACCTCAGGACGGGGGGGGGGGGGCAGGACCTCAGGACGGGGGGGGCAGGACCTCAGGACGGGGGGGGGGGGGGGCAGGACCTCAGGACGGGGGGGGGGGGCAGGACCTCAGGACGGGTGGGGGGGGCAGGACCTCAGGACGGGGGGGGGGCAGGACCTCAGGACGGGGGGGGGCAGGACCTCAGGACGGGGGGGGCAGGACCTCAGGACGGGGGGGGGGCAGGACCTCAGGACGGGGGGGGGGGGCAGGACCTCAGGACGGGGGCGGGGGCAGGACCTCAGGACGGGGGGGGGGGGCAGGACCTCAGGACGGGGGGGGGGCAGGACCTCAGGACGGGGGGGGGGGGCAGGACCTCAGGACGGGGGGGGGGGGCAGGACCTCAGGACGGGGGGGGGGGGCAGGACCTCAGGACGGGGGGGGGGGGGCACAGAGGTCGGTGAGGGCCCTCAGATGAGAATATGTGGCCCCAAATCACCAGAGAGCAGCTCCCCCTGTTCCGCCCGGTTGCACGGTGACGGTGCTTTCCCGCTGTACCGGGCCCGGCCGGGAATGACTCAGGGATTCGGGCGGAGGGGTCCTCGATGCCCGGGAGTGATTCCCGCCCCTCCAGACCGGAGCTCGGCTATCCGCAGCTGTTGCCCACCCACAGCCCCTCCATCTCCGGTGTCCCCGTTCCCTCTCCCGGTTCTCACCAGACCATAGTACTCTCCAGCACCATCTTGCTGTATTGTCACTGTACGCCGACACTAAAACAAGAAGCGCTCCCATTGGACATTAGCGTCAGCCAATCACATCCATTTCCTCCTCACGGCGCTAAGAACGCCGGGTAGTGTAGTCCTAACTGTAACTTCACCTCACAGACCTGAGCGGGAACAGGGAGCCCCTCCATTACCGCCCTGTATGAGCTACATATACTGTATACCCCCATATACCCTGTATACTCCCCTATATACTGTATACCCCCATATATTCTGTATACTCCCATATACCCTGTATACTCCCCTATATACTGTATACCCCCATATATTCTGTATACTCCCATATACCCTGTATACTCCCCTATATACTGTATACCCCCATATACCCTGTATACTCCCCTATATACTGTATACCCCCATATACCCTGTATACTCCCCTATATACTGTATACCCCCATATACCCTGTATACTCCCCTATATACTGTATACTCCCCTATATACTGTATACCCCCATATACCCTGTATACTCCCCATATACCCTGTATACTCCCCTATATACTGTATACCCCCATATACCCTGTATACTCCCCTATATACTGTATACCCCCATATACCCTGTATACTCCCCTATATACTGTATACTCCCCTATATACTGTATACCCCCATATACCCTGTATACTCCCCTATATACTGTATACCCCCATATACCCTGTATACTCCCCTATATACTGTATACTCCCCTATATACTGTATACCCCCATATACCCTGTATACTCCCCTATATACTGTATACCCCCATATATTCTGTATACTCCCATATACTCCCCTATATACTGTATACCCCCATATACCCTGTATACTCCCCTATATACTGTATACCCCCATATACCCTGTATACTCCCCTATATACTGTATACCCCCATATACCCTGTATACTCCCCCTATATACTGTATACCCCCATATACTGTATACTCCCCTATATACTGTATACTCCCCTATATACTGTATACCCCCATATACCCTGTATACTCCCCCTATATACTGTATACCCCATATTACCCTGTATACTCCCCTATATACTGTATACCCCCATATACTGTATACTCCCCTATCTACTGTATACTCCCATATACCCTGTATACTCCCCTATATACTGTATACCCCCCATATACTGTATACTCCCCTATATACTGTATACTCCCATATACCCTGTATACTCCCCTATATACTGTATACCCCCATATATTCTGTATACTCCCATATACTCCCCTATATACTGTTGTACCCCCATATACCCTGTATACTCCCCTATATACTGTATACCCCCATATACCCTGTATACTCCCCTATATACTGTATACCCCCATATACTGTATACTCCCCTATATACTGTATACTCCCATATACCCTGTATACTCCCCTATATACTGTATACCCCCCATATACCCTGTATACTCCCCTATATACTGTATACCCCCATATACCCTGTATACTCCCCTATATACTGTATACCCCATATACCCTGTATACTCCCATATACCCTGTATACTCCCCTGTATACTCCCCTATATACTGTATACCCCCCATATACCCTGTATACTCCCCTATATACTGTATACCCCATATACCCTGTATACTCCCCTATATACTGTATACCCCCATATACTGTATACTCCCCCTATACTGTATACCCCCCATATACTGTATAACCCCATATGCCCTGTATACCCCCATATACCCTGTATACTCCCCTATATACTGTATATCCCCATATACCCTGTATACTCCCCTATATACTGTATACCCCCATATACCCTGTATACTCCCCTATATACTGTATACCCCCATATACTGTATACTCCCCTATATACTGTATACTCCCATATACCCTGTATACTCCCCTATATACTGTATACCCCCATATACCCTGTATACTCCCCTATATACTGTATACCCCATATACCCTGTATACTCCCCTATATACTGTATACCCCCATATACTGTATACTCCCCTATATACTGTATACTCCCATATACCCTGTATACTCCCCTATATACTGTATACCCCCATATACTGTATACTCCCCTATATACTGTATACTCCCATATACCCTGTATACTCCCCTATATACTGTATACCCCCATATATTCTGTATACTCCCATATACTCCCCTATATACTGTATACCCCCATATACCCTGTATACTCCCCTATATACTGTATACCCCCATATACCCTGTATACTCCCCTATATACTGTATACCCCCATATACTGTATACTCCCCTATATACTGTATACTCCCATATACCCTGTATACTCCCCTATATACTGTATACCCCCATATACCCTGTATACTCCCCTATATACTGTATACCCCCATATACCCTGTATACTCCCCTATATACTGTATACCCCATATACCCTGTATACTCCCATATACCCTGTATACTCCCCTGTATACTCCCCTATATACTGTATACCCCCCATATACCCTGTATACCCTCCATACATCCTGTATACCCCCATATACTGTATAGCTCCCCCATATACTGTATACCCCCCCCCCCCCATATACCCTTATACGGGGTGACTCCTGTTGGCTCCATGTTCCTGATGTTGTGTTGTCTAACAGATGAGCTCCCCAATCTTTTCCTGAGGCATCCGTCGTGATGGTTACCCAATGTGGTTCTGATAATAAAACTCCATGTTTCACTTACCTCCACCAGGTTAGGGACTGTCTTGTTTGTGGGGACAGAACATGCATGGCATCCTCGAGTCTTCGATTCCAAATTAATAGAACCTCTTTCTGAAGAAATCTCATGTGCCATGGTGCCCATGCAACTGCATCTGCTGCTGAGGCGAGGAGTCCCAGAAATCGCATTAGAGTTCTTATGGATACCTGTCGAGGAGGAATAAGGAACTGTGCCCCAGCCTGAATACTTGCCACTCTGGGAGTTGAGAAAAATAATCTCGTCTGAGCAGAATCTATGAGAAATCCTAGAAAATCTTGGTTCTGGATGGAACTAGATCTGATTCTCTAGGTTGATGAGCCAAGCCAATTGCTGAAGTATGTCCTGGACCTAATTCAACTGAAACTTGAGAGGATCCTGAGTCTGAGCCATAATCACCCAATCTTCCAGGTAAGGGATAATCTTTATCCCTTGCAACTAGAACAGGACCATCATGACAGACACTACCTTTGTAAAGACAAAAGGAGCGGAGGTTATCCCAAATGGGAGAACCTTCCCCTGGAGTTGGATGGAGATTCTTAGATATCTCCTGTGAGCCTTCAGAATCGGAACATGAAGATATGCGTCTTGCAGATCTATGGACACCATAAAATCTCCCTCCTGGAGGATAGATTTTACAGACTTTATGTTGTCCATGCAAAACTTTTTCTTTACAATGAATCTGTTTAGATATCGCAAATCTATAATAAGCCTCCACTTTCCTGATGGCTTCGGCACTAGAAACACTGGAGAGTTAACGTCCTGCCCGATCTCGGACAGATACAAGTCTTCTAATGCCTCTAGGTTTGATCCATCCTCTGACGGTAACACCGTGGGTTTAGACAGCTTGGCAATGGCCGTGTCCACTTTAGGAGGATCAATCCAGTCCTAACAATGTTTTTCCTTGAGAACATATAAGAAAAAGGCTCTTACTCAGAACCGGAGCCGTTTCCGTCTTCTTCCATTCTGTCTGTAACATAGACATCAAGGTCTCTCCTACATGAAAAGCCCTTGGCTTTTTTGAGGAGGATGTACCCTCTTCTAGCTCTTGTGGTTGAATCTCTGCTTGAACAGCTTTACGAAGTATGTAAATCCTGTCCGGAGTAAAATACCCTTTAAACAGTTCTTTCTCATCTTCAGAAGTAGAAGAAGATTCAAAAGAAGAGGATGATCCCACTTCGTCAATTACTTTAAATTCAGACCCCTAGGGCAGAAATAATATTTATGACTAAGTATATATAATCCGTCAGGAGATCATCTCCCATTCCCCAGGTAATATTAATCCTATTCCCTCTCACTGTTCCTCCTCTTCCCTCTCAGCCTTTGAGCCAGTGACAGAGGAGGAAGTCTCCAGACTCCTAGCCTCCTCTCACCCCACCACCTGCCCTAGTGACCCTATTCCCTCACACCTTGTCCAGTCTCTCTCTCCTGTTGTCACTACCTACCTTACCAAAATCTTCAACCTCTCCCTCTCCTCTGGCATCTTCCCCTCAACTTTCAAACACTCCACCATCACTCCATTACTGAAAAAACCCTCCCTAGACCCCTCCTGTGCTGCCAACTATCGGCCTGTCTCTAATCTTCCTTTTATCTCTAAACTGTTGTAACGTCTGGTCTATTCCCGCCTAACCCACTATCTCTCTGACAACTCTCTCCTTGACCCCCTTCAGTCCGGTTTCCGTCCTCTCCATTCAATAGGAACTGCCCTGACTAAAGTCTCTAATGATCTCCTCTCCGCCAAATCTAAAGGTTACCATTCACTTCTCATTCTCCTGGACCTATCTGCAGCTTTTGACACTGTAGACCACCAGCTCCTCCTCTCCATGCTCCGCTCTATCTGTATGTGACACTGTAGACCACCAGCTCCTCCTCTCCACGCTCCGCTCTATTGGCCTCAAGGACTCTGTTCTTTCCTGGTTTTCCTCCTATCTCTCTGACCGCTCCTTTAGCGTATCACTGTCTGGCTCCACCTCATCTTCTCTCCCCCTTACAGTTGGGGTTCCTCAGGGATCAGTCCTGGGCCCTCTCCTTTTCTCACTTTACCCATCGGACAAATCATCAGCAAGTTTGGGTTTCAGTACCATCTCTATGCTGATGATACCCAGCTGTATACCTCCTCCCGTGATATCACCCCAGCTGTATACCTCCTCCCGTGATATCACCCCAGCTGTATACCATCTCTATGCTGATGATACCCAGCTATATACCTCCTCCCGTGATATCACCCCAGCTGTATACATCTCTTTGCTGATGATACCCAGCTGTATACCTCCTCCCGTGATATCACCCCCGCTCTATACCTCCTCCCGTGATATCACCCCCGCTCTATACCTCCTCCCGTGATATCACCCCCGCTCTATACATCCTACCGTGATATCACCCCTGCTCTTCTATAGAACACCAGTAACTGTCTGTCTGCCGTCTCTAACGCTATGTCCTCCCTATTCCTAAAACTAAACCTTTCTAAGACTGAGCTTCTTGTCTTCCCTCCCTCTGCTAAACACCCTCCACCTGACATCTCCATCTCTGTCTGTGGTGCGACCATAGCCCCTACACAACAAGCCCGCTGCCTTGGGGTTATGTGTGACTCGGATCTCTCCTTCACTCCTCATATTAAATCTCTTTCAGGTTCCTGTAATCTGCATCTAAAAAACATCTCTAAAATCCGTCCCTTCCTTCCTGTCGAATCTGCTAAAACTCTCATTGTCGCTCTGATTCATTCCCGTCTAGACTACTGCAATTCCTTACTAATCGTCCTTCCTTCCTCTAAACTCTCCTCTCTCCAGTCCATTCTCAATACAGCGGCCAGGCTCATCCCCATGTCCAGCCGCTATACTGATGCCTCCCCCTGTGCCAGTCACTACACTGGCTCCCTATTAAACACAGGATACAATATAAAGCTCTCCACAGTGCTTCACCTCCCTATATCTCCTCCCTCATCTCTACCGCCCTACCCGTGCCTTACGCTCCTCTAACGACTTACGACTAACATCCACCTTGATCCACACCTCTCACTCCCGTCTCCAGGACATCACCCGAGCTGCACCAGTTCTATGGAATCCATTACCCAAGACTGTCAGACTCACCACCAATACCCAAAGCTTCAAACGTGCCCTGAAAACACATCTGTTCAAGCAGGCTTACCAGGTTCCCTAATTTTGACTGCTACCCTCCCCCCACACACACACACCTACCTACCTCCACCACGCACGCACACATACATAAATACATACATACATACATACATGCACACACACACCAAGCATTTAAGCACTTAGACCTGTGCATTGGCTGGTGACAGGTTCACCCCCCCTTACCTGCACTGCCTTATTTATAATGATGGCCGGACCATAAGAACAATGAAGCGCTTTGCCCCTCTGCCATTCTGTCTCGCACCCCCTCCTGATAGTATGTAAGCTGATGTATGCGAGCAGGGACCTCACTCCTCATGTATGGATAATTATATGTATAGCTCTGTAATGTCTATTTTTGTCTATGTATGTACCCCCAGAATTGTAAAGTGCTGCGGAATCTGTTGGTGCTATATAAATAAAAATTATTATTATTATTATTATTATTATTATTAAGGGTATGTGCAAGGCGAGGCGAGGAATTAGGTGAGGAATTGAAGAGGAATTTCAGCTTGAAATTCCTCCCGTAAAATATGTACAGAGCAAATTCCCATTGTGTTCAATGGGTTTTCTGCTTTGTTGTTCACAATGCAGAATTTCCGAGCAGAATTTTCTGCTGTAGATCTGCTAGAGGAATCCTATAGAAGTCAATGGGGGGCTTAAATTCTGCTTAAATTGTGCCTGAAAACTTTCTGCTTGAATTCCTCGAGAATTGCTCAGTGTGCATATACCCTAACTGAGATGGCAGTTAATTTCAGCTAGAAAAAAAATATACTCACAGGCTGAGAAGTGGAAGGAGAAATACTCTGTTTGCTTTTTTTTCTTCGTTCATGAATGGCGACAATCCTAGAGATTTTTGTACATAATCCTTGAACCATACAACCACATCCTGAACATCGGGTTCCTCATTAGGCTTAGGTCGGCAGGACGCACAGCGCATTGCATAGCCACTCATGAACGTTTTAAGAGAAAAAGATGGATATTATCTGAATCAGATGATCTTCATAGGATATTCATAGCCGTCCGGTAGAGGAGTCTCACAATCAGCACATGAGAAATGTTTCCTTTTCCCCAAACTCTTGCCAGATGGGCTGGTTTCCATTTCAGACATCTAGGAAAAATATATCATTAATACCCAAAATTAGACCTAGTCTATATAGGAATACACTAGCCTAGCTAGAGTATATACAAAAACCTGCCACAAGTTGGCAGCAGAGTACCACTTACTTGCATAGACTTGTGGAGATTAGCTGAGAACGCTCTGAAGCTCTTTTATCATGAGATACAGCACAGCTAAGGATAACCTTCTTAGACCAGACCAGAAGTCAGACCTACCTGCCGACATCCTGGCCACCTTATATATGTATTCAAGGCGCGCTGGCAGCTGAAACCCGGAAGCACCAGAATGACCTCTACGCCGACGCCATGTTGCTGACACGCACGCGGCGACGATGCGTTCCACGGCAACCCATAGTCACCACACTGCCGCCAGAAGTGACGTATACACCGGTGCCTCGGAGATGACAAGCACCCTGCGTTCCAGGCCGACCCGAGGCGTTACAAGGCCAATACAACTAAACATAACAATAAGCAGGACCTGAAAATGAATATCAAGTCCTGCACACACCGGCCAGATACTGGATCATGCGGGGCATACCGGAAAGAACCGGATCCCACATCTACCGAAAGAAAAAAAGGGTTAAGGAGGAGGGACAGAGTCTCTTAGGGCTAACAGAAAGGAAGTAAAAAAAGACTGATGTCTGGGGGAGCTGGGGCTTATTTCTACCACCTGGAGGAGGGGATTAAAATTTATTTTTATTATTTTCATTAAATATTCCTTCGTCCCAGGGGCGAAAATACCCCTATGTTATGATGCCTATGGGACGTAAGGGAAACATAAGGTTGTGGTTCTTACCCATCATAAGAATCTCATGTACCTGGACCAAGCTAAACATCCCACACCACGTCAAGTCAGGTGGGCCTCAATTTTGAGATAACCTACCTGCCCGGTTCCAAGAATGTCACGGCTGACGCTGTGTCTCACAGCTTTGACATCAAAACCACTCCCAAGGTCCAGCCTGATACCATCCTGTCCCCTGGTGTGGTAGTGGCCATCTTGCAGCCGGATCTGGTGACTCAGATCGCTGAGTCTTAGTCCCTGGAACCCCCGAATCTTCTTTGCCTCCGGGTCTTGGAAGAGTTCTGTGTTGGCAGGTTACCCAGGGAAGGCGAGAACCTAGTACTTACACCTCCCCCATACACCCTGTATACCTCCCATATGCTGAGTATACCCCTTATATACTGCATACCTCCCCCATACACCCTGTATACCCCCCATATATCTCCCATAGGGATATACTAAAAAGAATGAAGATTATTTCCAATGGGGAAAGATGTAGAATCCGTTTTCCTTAGTTGTAGACGTCTCATGGAGCTGGAATGTGCCGGATGTGTCAGTAGTGTTAAGTCCCCAATAGCGATGAGCGTACTTGGATAAAGCCCTAAGGCTATGTGGAAAACATATCCATGAATTAATGTTTTCCAGACAGCTTAAGAGCTTTATCTAACTTCAGCAGCCCCCGCTATGCCGACTGCTCGGGTTCGGATAGACTCCAGCATGCTCGAGGTTCGCTCGTCTCTAGTCCCCAATAATGGCCGTCTCTATGTAATCCTGTTAGATCCCATCCTATGGCCTCAGCAGTGTGTAACCTCCTCTGTATATAACACAGGGAAAAGCTTATGGCGCCGCACAGCTAATAGACAACTGGAAGCTGGAGAAATGCGCGGATGAGTGGACACAGTCTAAGGGACCGCCGTAACCTCTCAGTCATAGTGCCATGGCTAACCCTACAGGACCCGAACACCAGGGGGCACTACCTTCCTTCCCAGAGCTGATCAATAGCCACTGCCATCACTGATAAGTACCCAACCACCAGGGGGCACTACCTTCCTTCTGCCATCACTGGTAAGAACCCCGACCACCAGGAGGGCGCTACCTTCTTCTGCCATTGACCCGACCACCAGGGGGTGCTAACTTCCTGCTGCCATCACTGGTGAGGACCTGACCACCAGGGGGGGGCTACCTTCCTGCTGCCATCACTTGTGAGGACCCTGACCACCAGGGGGCACTACCTTCTTCTGCAATCACTGATAAGTACCCAACCACCAGGGGGCACTACCTTCCTTCTGCCATCACTGGTAAGAACCCCGACCACCAGGAGGGCGCTACCTTCTTCTGCCATTGACCTGACCACCAGGGGGCGCTACCTTCCTGCTGCCATCACTGGTGAGGACCCGACCACCAGGGGGCGCTACCTTCCTGCTGCCATCACTGGTGAGGACCCTGACCACCAGGGGGCACTACCTTCTGCCATCACTGGTAAGGACCTGACCACCAGGGGGCACTACCTTCCTTCTGCCATCACTGGTAAGGATCTGACAACCAGGGAGCACTACCTTCCTTCTGCCATCACTGGTAAGGACCAGACCACCAGGGGGGCACTACCTTCCTTCTGCCATCACTGGTAAGGACCAGACCACCAGGGGGGCTCTACCTTCCTTCTGCCATCACTGGTAAGGACCCGACCACCAGGGGGGCACTACCTTCCTTCTGCCATCACTGGTAAGGACCCGACCACCAGGGGGGCACTACCTTCCTTCTGCCATCACTGGTAAGGACCCGACCACCAGGGGAGCACTACCTTCCTTCTGCCATCACTGGTAAGGACCCGACCACCAGGGGGGCACTACCTTCCTTCTGCCATCACTGGTGAGAATCGGCTCCTTGTCACTGACAGGATTCAGCCATAACCAGAGCCACCCTTCCCGCACCCTGCTGGGATATGTGGTGTCTATGAGGGACACACTACCGTATAGAGGGTACACAGCAGCAAAGAAGAGAACTATAACTCCCAGAAGGCAATGCAGCAAGGAGTCATCGGTTCATTAAGAGCTCAACGCTCTTGGGAAGTCTAGGGAGGCATTGTTCTGTAGAAAAAGAACCCCGTTCGGATTATGTTTCCCAGCATGCTATAAGCCCCGGATAGCTCTGAGAAGTGTTGAGGACTACAGCAGCGGGGCCAAGGGGATGTCTCTGTGTAACAGCCGCCAAGGACAGCTAAGAATGAGGTTGATGTAATGTGGCAATGACCGCATCCATGTGCATTGTGTTATCACTACTGTACCTGGTGCTGAGGCCTAAAGCCAAGAACTGGGACATCCTACACCCACCCCTGGGGAGCGTGCATGTGCTTATAGTGGTGAGGGATGGGGGAGCGTGCATGTGCTTATAGTGGTGAGGGATGGGGGAGCGTGCATGTGCTTATAGTGGTGAGGGATGGGGGAGCGTGCATGTGCTTATAGTGGTGAGGGATGGGGGCGCGTGCATGTGCTTATAGTGGTGAGGGATGGGGGAGCGTGCATGTGCTTATAGTGGTGAGGGATGGGGGAGCGTGCATGTGCTTATAGTGGTGAGGGATGGGGGAGCGTGCATGTGCTTATAGTGGAGAGGGATGGGGGAGCGTGCATGTGCGTATAGTGGTGAGGGGTGGGGGAGCGTGCATGTGCTTATAGTGGTGAGGGGTGGGGGAGCGTGCATGTGCTTATAGTGGTGAGGGATGGGAGAGCGTGCATGTGCTTATAGTGGAGAGGGGGAGCGTGCATATGCTTATAGTGGAGAGGGGGAGCGTGCATGTGCTTATACTGGTGAGGGATGGGGGAGCGTGCATGTGCTTATAGTGGAGAGGGATGGGGGAGCGTGCATGTGCTTATAGTGGTGAGGGATGGGGGAGCGTGCATGTGCTTATAGTGGTGAGGGGTGGGGGAGCGTGCATGTGCTTATAGTGGTGAGGGATGGGAGAGCGTGCATGTGCTTATAGTGGAGAGGGGGAGCGTGCATATGCTTATAGTGGAGAGGGGGAGCGTGCATGTGCTTATAGTGGAGAGGGATGGGGGAGCGTGCATGTGCTTATAGGGGTGAGGGATGAGGGAGCGTGCATGTGCTTATAGTGGTGAGGGATGGGGGAGTGTGCATGTGCTTATAGTGGAGAGGGGTTGGGAAGCGTGGCTGTGCTTATAGTGGAGAGGGGGGAGCGTGCATGTGCTTATAGTGGAGAGGGGTGGGGGAGCGTGCATGTGCTTATAGTGGTGAGGGGTGGGGGAGCGTGCATGTGCTTATAGTGGAGAGGGGTGGGGGAGCGTGCATGTGCTTATAGTGGAGAGGGGTGGGGGAGCGTGCATGTGCTTATAGTGGAGAGGGGTGGGGGAGCGTGCATGTGCTTATAGTGGAGAGGGGTGGGGGAGCGTGCATGTGCTTATAGTGGAGAGGGGTGGGGGAGCGTGCATGTGCTTATAGTGGAGAGGGGTGGGGGAACTGTCCAGAGCAGGAGAGGTTTTCTATGGGGATTTGCTCTGGAGGTTTTTACATGGCAGTAAATGATAAATCTATATAACTTTCTGACACCAGTTCTTTTGAAAGAAAAAGATTTTGGCTGGAGTTTCCCTTTAATGTATGTGACTGCGGTAGCACCCCAGCCTCATGGACACAGTCGTGCAGGGGTGCAGCACACAGACCAGGAGACAAGGGGTTTGTTTTCAGCTCTTGCTTTATGTGCTCGCCCCCGCACAGTCCATACACTTAAATAAAACTCTGATAAATAGTAAAAACACCGGATGGTAAGAAAAAAAACAAAAAACGATTATATAAAAGAATAACCGGAAACAAGAGAAGGTGCAGCGGCGCATGGCAGGGGGTCTCCTCACCCCTCCCAGCTGGGAGACCTCCTGCAATGTGGAGGTGCCGACTCACGGGGGCAGCACTGAGGATAAGGCAAAATAAATACACCGTCATCTCGTGTTCTTCCAGGGGACTGACAGATCAGATGATGTAGTGATGGGGGCCGGAGGGGGCCGCCACGGTGGTTGGCACAGGACCGGGGGGCTCCCTCCTCCGGCACACGATGAGGCGACGTAGGCAGCAAATGCTTCTCAGTTTAGTTTTTGGTCCAAGTTTACTTGACGCAGCATCAAGAACAGCACAAAGTCAATGCAACCGTCTATAGATAAATAATTCAGAGGGGTGGGGGGGCTGCAGATAAGGCGCATGTGAAGAGCCAATCCCCCCCCCCCCCCGCTTGTAACATTCACCAGGGTCCTGGCTGAGGTCGGGGGGCTCCAGGCCCCCCCAATGTCCAATGCTCAGGAAAGGCTCCATAACTCCAGGTAGGAAAGCGGCAGCGGATCCCGTTACTGTGGAGAGAAGAAACAATGAGAAATATGGCAGCAGTCACCACCCTCCACATCACACCACCGACCTGCCTGAGCATGGGCCGGGACCACCAGCTCGGCAGCCATAATCACCCTCCACATCCCACCATTGGCCGGGACCACCAGCTCGGCAGCCATCATCACCCTCCACATCACACCATAGGCCGGGACCACCAGCTCGGCAGCCGTCATCACCCTCCACATCACACCATGGGCCGGGACCACCAGCTTGGCAGCCGTCATCACCCTCCACATCACACCATGGGCCGGGACCACCAGCTCAGCAGCCGTCATCACCCTCCACATCACACCATAGGCCGGGACCACCAGCTCGGCAGCCATCATCACCCTCCACATCACACCATAGGCCGGGACCACCAGCTCGGCGGCTATCACCAAAGATGGGATAAGCTACTTACAAAACAGATCTCTGTCTCTATCTGACTGGCATCCAGCGCTGCCTCCTCCTCCTCCTCCTCCTCTTCGGGTTGTGTGAGACACTCATCTACCCTGGAGAAAGGGAAACCAATGTTACAAGGGTTAACACCCCACAGAGCCCCCCCAGGAGCGGCACTGAGGGTCTGCACTTCTCACCTCTCCCTAGCGTTCGTCTCGTTCTCCATGGTCTCCGCTTTGTGAACTTCAACCCCAACCGCTCTGCAAACAAGACAAACTGTGAGCGCTCGGCCTCCATACTGTGCCTCCACAGCCGCAAGGAGTGAGTTCCTACCTGTGTGCCGGGGAGTTTAACCCTCCGCTGCCCAGAGACGATGTGGACAGGGTGGTGGCCAGCGAGTCACTGGCGGCTTCATCCACTAGGGGGGTGCGCGGGAGCAGGTCAGGCCGCCCATAACTGGCTCCTAGGAAGATGGAGGCAGGTTAGTCTCTGCGGGATGGAGGAGACTACATGGAGGACACAGGACGGGACTCACCCTGATCCGGCTCCGGGCTCAGATACTGCTTGCCCTCCGTCAGCTGGAGCTCTGTGGGCACGGTGGCCTGGGTGGCCCTGCGGGTGAGGCCTGGCATGATCCGGCTCTTCTTAGAGGGTGAGGCTTTCACTGTGGAGAGGTCACATAGTCAGTACAGAGGCGGGTCACGTGCGCCCCCCCCCCCCCCCGCCGACACCTTATTACTCACATGGGATCTTCTTGAACACTGTGTTACACATGAAGCGTTGGAAACGTTCTGCATAGAAGCCAGGTCTGTGAACCGAAACGGTGTCCTGAACAGAAACGGAACGTTAGCGGGGGCAAGAAGAAAGCCACGCCACAAGAGAGCACTCCATCCCCAGGGACTACTCACCCCGTCATGCACCAACGCCTTCCACGAGTGCTCCAGCTTCTTCATGAACCTGAGGGAAGATGAAGATGGAGAGACTGAGCCCAGGTGTGGGAGGCGAGAGAGTGACCGGGGAGGCGAGAGAGTGACCGGGGAGGCGAGAGAGTGACCGGGGAGGCGAGAGAGTGACCGGGGAGGCGAGAGAGTGACCGGGGAGGCGAGAGAGTGACCGGGGAGGCGAGAGAGTGACCGGGGAGGCGAGAGAGTGACCGGGGAGGCGAGAGAGTGACCGGGGAGGCGAGAGAGTGACCGGGGAGGCGAGAGTGACCGGGGAGGCGAGAGTGACCGGGGAGGCGAGAGAGTGACCGGGGAGGCGAGAGAGTGTGACCGGGGAGGCAGGGAGAGTGACCGGGGAGGCAGGGAGAGTGACCGGGGAGGCGAGAGAGTGACCGGGGAGGCGAGAGAGTGACCGGGGAGGCGAGAGAGTGACCGGGGAGGCGAGAGAGTGACCAGGGAGAGACCGAGGAGGTGAAAGGTAGAGAGACCGGGGTGGGGGTGTGGTGGAGGGGGTGCAGATGCGGCACCAGAGGGACCAACCTGTAGGCCTGGAGGATGTCGATGACCCCGATGTACAGCAGCAGGCGCTCTCCTCGTGCATTTCGAGCTGGGATCCCACCCATCCTAGAGACAAAGATCCCACCATTACACACTGACAGACAACCAGGAGCCAGCAGGGGGCAATGATATCATGAGACCTACTGATCGTCCGTCTCTATGGGACCCCCTCGGCGAGCCTCGCCCTGGATAGACTCCATGGCGGTGGAGTACAGCGCTTTCTGTGCAATCGGTTTGCGGGTATCTGCGTGCGTGTGACCGTCCACCACAGTGCTCTCTTTCTGCGCGTGGTCCATGTTGTGGATGCCCACTAGTAAGCTGTAGTCCATGATCTTAAAGCTCTGCAGAACCTAGGGAAGAAGACAAAGATGAGAGCCAGAGCCGGCCCACAACATCCGCCCCATGTACAGTGTGATCAGGAGGGCATGCCTCTGCCAGAGCCGGCCCACAACATCCGCCCCATGTACAGTGTGATCAGGAGGGCATGCCTCTGCCAGAGCCGGCCCACAACATCCGCCCCATGTACAGTGTGATCAGGAGGGCATGCCTCTGCCAGAGCCGGCCCACAACATCCGCCCCATGTACAGTGTGATCAGGAGGGCATGCCTCTGCCAGAGCCGGCCCACAACATCCGCCCCATGTACATAGTGATCAGGAGGGCATGCCTCTGCCAGAGCCGGCCCACAACATCCGCCCCATGTACACTGTGGAGGGCATGCCTCTGCCAGAGTCGGCCCACAACATCCGCCCCATGTACACTGATCAGGAGGGCATGCCTCTGCCAGAGCCGGCCCACAACATCCGCCCCATGTACAGTGTGATCAGGAGGGCATGCCTCTGCCAGAGTCGGCCCACAACATCCGCCCCATGTACACTGATCAGGAGGGCATGCCTCTGCCAGAGCCGGCCCACAACATCTGCCCCATGTACAGTGTGATCAGGAGAGCATGCCTCTGCCAGAGCCGGCCCACAACATCCACCCCATGTACAGTGTGATCAGGAGGGCATGCCTCTGCCAGAGCCGGCCCACAACATCCGCCCCACGTACAGTGTGATCAGGAGGGCATGCCTCTGCCAGAGCCGGCCCACAACATCCGCCCCACGTACACAGTGATCAGGAGGGCATGCCTCTGCCAGAGCCGGCCCACAACATCCGCCCCACGTACACAGTGATCAGGAGGGCATGCCTCTGCCAGAGCCGGCCCACAACATCCGCCCCACGTACACAGTGATCAGGAGGGCATGCCTCTGCCAGAGCCGGCCCACAACATCCGCCCCATGTACAGTGTGATCAGGAGGGCATGCCTCTGCCAGAGCCGGCCCACAACATCCGCCCCATGTACATAGTAATCAGGAGGGCATGCCTCTGCCAGAGCCGGCCCACAACATCCGCCCCACGTACACAGTGATCAGGAGGGCATGCCTCTGCCAGAGCCGGCCCACAACATCCGCCCCATGTACACAGTGATCAGGAGGGCATGCCTCTGCCAGAGCCGGCCCACAACATCCGCCCCATGTACACTGTGATCAGGAGGGCATGCCTCTGCCAGAGCCGGCCCACAACATCCGCCCCATGTACAGTGTGATCAGGAGGGCATGCCTCTGCCAGAGCCGGCCCACAACATCCGCCCCATGTACAGTGTGATCAGGAGGGCATGCCTCTGCCAGAGCCGGCCCACAACATCCGCCCCATGTACATAGTGATCAGGAGGGCATGCCTCTGCCAGAGCCGGCCCACAACATCCGCCCCATGTACATAGTGATCAGCAGGGCATGCCTCTGCCAGAGCCGGCCCATCACCCCCTATCATGGCAGTTCTCCTCACCAGACAGTCCCTCTGGATGGTTTTGCACAGGGCGTTGTGCATGTCGGGGTCCAGGAAGAGGCCATCGTGCATGTCTTGCATGAAGTCCAGGTCTTTGTAGGTGGGAAAGTTCTTCTCTCGCTCTTTGGGGGATGCTCGCCTCTTGTACGTGGACCCTTTAAGATCGTACTTGAGGTGCATCTTGACCGATCGGGGGAGCAGATTGTTCATAACCACGATGCGGATGTTCTTCCCCCCGGCCTGCACACAGTACAAGCCATAGAATTTAGGCAGCAGGGTGCGGGGGTTCTGATTCAGGTTCTGCAGAGGGAAACGGGAGAGAATGACTACACCGTTACAATCCCGGGACCACCTCAGCAGGACGTAACGCACCGCCCCCTCCCCTCCCCCCCACGGGCGCCTCCCCCCCTCCCGGCCGCACCTCCCCCCCCATGGGGGCGCCTCCCCCGGCCCCTCCTCACCATGTAATATCCAGGCAGCAGCTTCTGCAGGAACTCTGCCTCCTTGTGCTGAACGGTCTTGATGATGAACTCGTCGTCTCCGGACACATAAAAGAGAGAGCCGCTCGCTCCGGAATTAGACAGCTCAATGAGGGGCTCATTACAGAGAGAGTACTGGAGATAGAGACAGTCACATTACTCAGGGCTGATACTAATGGGGGCAGGACCATGTAAGACACCCTCTCTCCACCAGCCCTAGGTCCTCCTACCAGCTGCCGACCCACTAGAGTGTAAGCTCCTCCTACCAGCTGCCGACCCACTAGAGTGTAAGCTCCTCCTACCAGCTGCCGACCCAATAGGATGTAAGCTCCTCCTACCAGTCGCCGACCCACTAGAGTAAGCTCCTCCTACCAGTCACCGACCCACTAGAGTAAGCTCCTCCTACCAGCCGCAGACCCACTAGAGTAAGCTCCTCCTACCAGCCGCTAACCCACTAGAGAGTAAGCTCCTCCTACCAGCCGCCGACCCACTAGTGTAAGCTCCTCCTACCACCCGCTGACCCAATAGGGTGTAAGCTCCTCCTACCAGCCGCCGACCCACTAGAGCAGTGATTTTCAACCTTTTTTGAGCCGCGGCACACTTTTTATACTTAAAAAAATCCCGGGGCACACCACCAACCAAAATGGCAGAAAATGACACTAAAACAGGACATATTATACATATAGTTAATAATATAGATTCTAAATGTATTTATACTCAGTGTGACCTGGGCCTGTTTTCTTCTCCCCCCTGCGCTTCTCTCTCCCATGCTTCTCCCCCATCCTTATGTTTCTCTCCCCCATCCTTATGTTTCTCTCCCCCATCCCCATGTTTCTCTCCCCCATCCCCAGGTTTCTCTCCCTGTCTCTCCCCCATCCCCCATGCTTTTCTCCCCCATCCCCATGTTTCTCTCCCCCATTGTTTTCTCCTGTTTCTCTCCCCCATCCCCATGTTTCTCTCCCCCATCCCCATGTTTCTCTCCCATGCTTCTCTCCCCCATCCCCATGTTTCTCTCCCCCATCCCCCATGCTTTTCTCCCCCATCCCCATGTTTCTCTCCCCCATTGTTTTCTCCTGTTTCTCTCCCCCATCCCCATGTTTCTCTCCCCCATTGTTTTCTCCTGTTTCTCTCCCCCATTGTTTTCTCCTGTTTCTCTCCCCCATCCCCATGTTTCTCTCCCCCATCCCCAGGTTTCTCTCCCATGCTTCTCTCCCCCATCCCCATGTTTCTCTCCCCCATCCCCCATGCTTTTCTCCCCCATCCCCATGTTTCTCTCCCCCATTGTTTTCTCCTGTTTCTCTCCCCCATCCCCAGGTTTCTCTCCCCCCCTTCCTCCTCACCTCCTCCGGGATGGTCGCCGCTGCTGTCCGCCTCACCTACTGGCCGCCCGTAGGGCCCGGACGTGCTCCACGCACCCGGTATCCGCATGTCCAGGCGCTACAGGCGGCCAGTAGGTGAGGCGGGCAGCAGCAGCGGGGCAATCTGCAGGGGCACCATAGTTTGGGGAACTTTCCCCGCGGCACACCCGACCATGTGTCGCGGCACACTGGTTGAAAATCACTGCACTAGAGAGTGAGCTCCTCTTACTAGCCGCCGACCCACTAGGGAGTAAGCTTTTCCTTCCGGTCGCCGACCAACTAAAAATTAAGCTCCTCCTACCGGTCGCCGACCCACTGGAGAAAAAGCTCCTCCTACCAGTCGCCAACTCACTTGAATGTAAGCTCCTCCTACCAGCCGCCAACCCACTAGAGTGTAAGCTCCTCTTACCAGCTGCTGACCCACTAGCGTGTAAGCTCCACCTACTAGCCACTGACCCACTAGCGTGTAAGCTCCACCTACTAGCCACTGACCCACTAGCGTGTAAGCTCCTCCTACTAGCCGCTGACCCAGAAGAGTAAGCTCCTCCTACCAGCCACGACCCACTAGGGTGTAATCTCGTACTAGCCGCCAACCCACTAGAGTGTAAGCTCCTCCTGCTGGCCACCGACGCACTAGAAAATAAGCTCCTCCTACTGGCCGCTGACCCACTAGAGTAAGCTCCTCCTACCAGCCGCCGACCCACTAGGGCAGGGGTCCTCAAATGGCGGACTGCGGTCCGAACCCGGACCACGGGGGCAGCTGTCCGGACCCCTGCTGCGGCGCTGTTCCCTGCACAGTAAGTATCTATGAGGGCTCGTAACGAGCGCTCATAGATACCGAGCGGCAGCGGCAGCACTGGCAGAGGAGAAGCCATTGGCTCCCTCCATGTCAGTCACCTCTCACTGGCCGCAGCGGTCACAAGAGGCCGCGCTCCCCCTCTGGTGTCGGCGCTGGAGTGACGTTCCTGCGCCGGCGGGGAGTGGGGCCTCTAGTGACCGCTGCAGTGCGGCACAGGAGGAAGAGAAGAGGACGCGCAGGAGACGCGCAGGTGAGTATAAAGTGTTTGTAGGGGGCTATATACCGGGGGAGAGCACACAGGGGGGCTATATACCACAGGTGGAGAGCGCACAGGGGGGCTATATACCGGGGGAGAGCGCACAGGGGGCTATATACCACAGGTGGAGAGCGCACAGGGGGGCTATATACTACAGGTGGAGAGCGCACAGGGGGGCTATATACCGGGGGAGAGCACACAGGGGGGCTATATACCGGGGGAGAGCACACAGGGGGGCTATATACCGGGGGAGAGCACACAGAGGGGCTATATACTGGGGGAGAGCACACAAGGGGGCTATATACCGGGGGAGAGCACACAGGGGGGCTATATACCGGGGGAGAGCACACAGGGGGGCTATATACCGGGGGAGAGCACACAGGGGGGCTATATACTGGGGGAGAGCACACAGGGGGGCTATATACTGGGGGAGAGCACACAGGGGGGCTATATACTGGGGGAGAGCGCACAGGGGGACTATATACTGGGTGTAAGCTCCTCCTACCAGCAGCCAACCCACTAGAGAGTAAGCTCCTCCTTCCAGCCGCCAACCCACTAGAGTGTAAGCTCCTCCTACCAGCCGCCAACCCACTAGAGTGTAAGCTCCTCCTACCAGCCGTCAACCCACTAGAGTGTAAGCTCCTCCTACCAGCCGCTAACCCACTAGAGTGTAAGCTCCTCCTACCAGCCGCTAACCCACTAGAGTGTAAGCTCCTACCGGTTGCCAACCGACTAGAGAATAAGCTTCTCCTACTAGCCGCCGACCCACTAGGGTGTAAGCTCCTCCTACTAGCCGCTGACCCACTAGGGTGTAAGCTCCTCCTACTAGCCGCTGACCCACTAGGGTGTAAGCTCCTCCTACTAGCCGCTGACCCACTAGGGTGTAAGCTCCTCCTTCCAGACAACCCAAATGGAGTGCAAGCTCCTGTGCTAGACTAACCCGCCCTGGCTCTCTATGCCGCTACTCACCAGATAGTCGTCGGGCCGGATGCCGAACAGCTCTCTGAAGTAACGGAAAGCTACGGGGGCGTAGGTCTTAAAGCGGAAATCGTTGTAATGGTGGGCGGGCGTAAGGTTACTGCCCTCGCTGTAAGAGGTAAACAAGGCAGGTGAGACGACATGTGAGCAGACTCCGCCTCCCCCCGGTCAGGGGGCCGCACTGGCACTACAGAAGGGAGGAGGAGGAGGAGCGCTGTGACCACTCACCCAGGGAAGAAAATGCTTTCCACCACATAGAAGTCCTGCATGAGGACATCCCTCTCGGGCTTGGTGCTGAGGCTGCCCACCGTGTGGGTGATGCCCAGCTGGATGGCCCCTTTAAGAGCAGACGATGTGGTCTGTGAAGGAAGAGAAGGCTCCAGTTACTACTCACCACAGAGGGCAGGGACCCATCACCCCCATCATCTTCTGCACCCACCTTCTTATATGTGGTCTCCCCCGTAGAGTCCACACCTCTGTGACCAATCTTCTTCATGGTGGGGACTCCCGGCTGAGCCGAGGGACCGGCCATCTGAGGGACACAGACAGGGTCACCCTAAGGAATCAATGGGCACCTATAGGGGCAAATACCAGTGCCACTCCCACCCTCCAGAGCTGCACTCACTATTCTGCTGGTGGGGTCACTGTGTACATACATTACTGATCCTGAGTTCCATCCTGTATTATACTCCAGAGCTGCACTCACTATTCTGCTGGTGGGGTCACTGTGTACATACATTACTGATCCTGAGTTCCATCCTGTATTATACTCCAGAGCTGCACTCACTATTCTGCTGGTGGGGTCACTGTGTACATACATTACTGATCCTGAGTTCCATCCTGTATTATACTCCAGAGCTGCACTCACTATTCTGCTGGTGAGGTCACTGTGTACATTTATTACTGATCCTGAGTTCTATCCTGTATTATCCTCCAGAGCTGCACTCACTATTCTGCTGGTGAGGTCACTGTGTACATTTATTACTGATCCTGAGTTCTATCCTGTATTATACCCCAGAGCTGCACTCACTATTCTGCTGGTGGGGTCACTGTGTACATACATTACTGATCCTGAGTTCTATCCTGTATTATCCTCCAGAGCTGCACTCACTATTCTGCTGGTGAGGTCACTGTGTACATTTATTACTGATCCTGAGTTCTATCCTGTATTATCCTCCAGAGCTGCACTCACTATTCTGCTGGTGGGGTCACTGTGATCCTGTGCTGCACACTCCTGGTACTCACCCCCATGCTGGCCTCTGATTGGTTGCTCCTCTTCATGGTGGGCGGTCCTGCAGACAGAAGAGACAGTCAGGATCCGCTCATTTATGATATACACAATAATGAGATGACAGTATTATACCCTCATAACCCCGCCCCCATTGTAATGATGTCACAAGGTCAGGTGTTAGGGGCCACTGCACCAACCACAGAGGGGTCAGGTGTAACCCCCTCACCTCAGGAAAGGCGCCACCTAGAGGTCACACAGAGTTAGAAACTCACAGGTAGGGCAGGAAGGAGACCGGACCCCTCTATCCCTGTCTCCCCCCCCCCCCCCCCCCCCAGGCTTCCTGCCCCCTCTATCCCTTCCCCCCCCCCAGGCTTCCTGCCCCCTCTATCCCTGTCCCCCCCCCCCCCCCAGGCTTCCTGCCCCCTCTATCCCTGTCCCCCCCTCAGGCTTCCTGCCCCCTCTATCCCTTTCCCCCCCCAGGCTTCCTGCCCCATCTATCACTGTACCCTCCCCCCAGGCTTCCTGCCCCCTCTATCACTGTACCCCCTAGGCTTCCTGCCCCCTCTATCCCTGTCCCCCCTCAGGCTTCCTGCCCCCTCTATTCCTGTCCCCCCCTCAGGCTTCCTGCCCCCTCTATCACTGTACCCTCCCCCCAGGCTTCCTGCCCCCTCTATCACTGTACCCTCCCCCCAGGCTTCCTGCCCCCTCTATCACTGTACCCTCCCCCCAGGCTTCCTGCCCCCTCTTCCTGTCCCCCCCTCAGGCTTCCTGCCCCCTCTATCACTGTACCCTCCCCCCAGGCTTCCTGCCCCCTCTATCACTGTACCCTCCCCCCAGGCTTCCTGCCCCCTCTATCACTGTACCCCCCCCCCAGGCTTCCTGCCCCCTCTATCACTGTACCCTCCCCCCAGGCTTCCTGCCCCCTCTATCACTGTACCCTCCCCCCAGGCTTCCTGCCCCCTCTATCACTGTACCCTCCCGCCAGGCTTCCTGCCCCCTCTATCACTGTACCCTCCCCCCAGGCTTCCTGCCCCCTCTATCACTGTACCCCCCCCCTAGTCTCTGCAGTCTGACGAGTAGTTGTGAGGAGTTACTGGATCAGGAGCAGGACACCAAGCAGGAAGCATGCCCACTATCATCCAGCACCCCCACACTGCACTCACAAGGTCTACACACCAAGCACAGAACAGCCCCTGCCAGCAACGCCCCCTAGAGGACAAGCTGCATGCTGCACTCTGGACTGCACATCCATGCAGATGGGAAGCCTGATACCTCTGTGAGAGATGAGAGCGCTGAGACCGCAGCAGAGACCGCAGAGAGCTAGAGAGAGGACGAGAATCCATAGCTGAGCTCAAGAGCTGACACTCTAAGGGCCCCACCGTGAGCGCTCATCTCCTATGGGGGGGGGTGTATGGAAATACCAGGGGCCCAGACTATACGGGGAGGTGATCACAGGGGCCCAAACAATAGAGAGGAGGTACGAGAGGAATCACATGAGCCTGAACTATAGGGGGGAGGTGCAGGGGGATCCCAGGGGCCCAGACTACAGGGGAGAGAGGGGATCCCAGGGGCCCAGACTACAGGGGAGAGAGGGGATCCCAGGGGCCCAGACTACAGGGGAGAGAGGGGATCCCAGGGGCCCAGACTACAGGGGAGAGAGGGGATCCCAGGGGCCCAGACTACAGGGGAGAGAGGGGATCCCAGGGGCCCAGACTATAGGGGAGTGAGGGGATCCCAGGGGCCCAGACTATAGGGAAGAGGGGATCCCAGGGGCCCAGACTATAGGGGGGAGGTGCGGGGGGATCCCAGGGGCCCAGACTATAGGGTGGAGGTGCAGGGGGATCCCAGGGGCCCAGACTATAGGGGGGAGGTGCGGGGGGATCCCAGGGGCCCAGACTATAGGGGGGAGGTGCGGGGGGGATCCCAGGGGCCCAGACTATAGGGGGGAGGTGCGGGGGGATCCCAGGGGCCCAGACTACAGGGGAGAGAGGGGATCCCATGGGCCCAGACTACAGGGGAGAGAGGGGATCCCAGGGGCCCAGACTACAGGGGAGAGAGGGGATCCCAGGGGCCCAGACTACAGGGGAGAGGTGCAGGGGGATCCCAGGGGCCCAGACTATAGGGGGGAGGGGATCCCGGGGGCCCAGACTATAGGGGGGAGGGGATCCCGGGGGCCCAGAATATAGGGGGGAGGGGATCCCAGGGGCCCAGACTATAGGGAAGAGGGGATCCCAGGGGCCCAGACTATAGGGAAGAGGGGATCCCGGGGGCCCAGAATATAGGGGAGAGGGGATCACAGGGGCCCCGGTGACAGGGAGGGGGGACCGGCACTGGTAGAACCTGAACCACAGGTGACGTGCGGCTCACATTCCTGACATGCGACGTGTCGCCGGTGATGTCATCGTTGTCACGGGGAACACGAGTCTCCAGCAGCAGATGAGCAGCCGGCGCCCGGTGCTGCCAAACAGGGAGGAATGCCGAGAATGTGGAGCCGGTGACTGCACCAACAGCCTGTGTGTGGGCCCCGCCCCCAGCCATTGCCAGAGCCCGGGGCCCCGCCCCCAACCAATCCCAGAGCAAGCACACCCCTCCCCCGCACTAACTGCCCCTTGCACCACCTACTCGGTTCTATAAGCCTGGAACAACCTGGCCCAAACCACCGGCCAGTCTGCCTTCCCAGTTTGCCCAGTTGAGGGGCAGATAGTTGAACTGGTGTCTATTTACCCCTGTGGGATCGACTACTCATGTCTGATCTCCCGAGCCCAAGGAGTACAGTCCCACAACTGCTGCATGCCGGCCCCCGTGTATTCTGTACCCCAGGACCGGCCCCTGGCACCACTCAGCACGGGGCCCCCGAGGGCGGCACTGGCACCACACAGCCCGGGGCCCCTGAGGGCAGCACTGACACCACTCAGCCCGGGGCCCCTGAGGACAGCAGTGACACCACTAGGCCCGGAGCCCCTGAGGGCAGCAGTGACACCACTCGGCCCGGAGCCCCTGAGGGCAGCACTGACATCACTCAGCCCGGGGCCCCCGAGGGCAGCACTGACACCACTCAGCCCGGGGCCCCTGAGGGCAGCACCGACACCACTGGGCCCGGAGCCCCTGAGGGCAGCACTGACACCACTCGGCCCGGGACCCCTGAGGGCAGCACTGACACCACTCAGGCCGGGGCCCCTAAGGGCAGCAGTGACACCACTCGGCCCGGGGCCCCTAAGGGCAGCAGTGACACCACTGGGCCCGGGGCCCCCGAGGGCAGCACTGACACCACTCGGCCCGGGGCCCCTGAGGGCAGCACTGACACCACTCAGCCCGGGGCCCCTGAGGGCAGCACTGACACCACTCGGCCCGGGGCCCCTGAGGGCAGCACTGACACCACTCGGCCCGGGGCCCCTGAGGGCAGCACTGACACCACTCGGCCCGGGGCCCCTGAGGGCAGCACTGACACCACTCGGCCCGGGGCCCCTGAGGGCAGCACTGACACCACTCGGCCCGGGGCCCCTAAGGGCAGCACTGACACCACTCGGCCCGGGGCCCCTAAGGGCAGCACTGACACCACTCAGCCTGGGCCCCTGAGGGCAGCACTGACACCACTCGGCCCGGGGCCCCTGAGGGCAGCACTGACACCACTAGGCCCGGGGCCCCTGAGGGCAGCACTGACACCACTCGGCCCGGGGCCCCTGAGGGCAGCACTGACACCACTCAGCCTGGGCCCCTGAGGGCAGCAGTGACACCACTCGGCCCGGGGCCCCTGAGGGCAGCAGTGAGCCCTCCAGGCCTCAGCCCCATGTCCAGGCTCCTCGGTACACAAGCCCCGCCCCCGCAGAGCCCCTCTTACCTGGGCTGGTGCCCCCCACATGCTCCGCGGCTGCCGCTTCCATCTTAGTCCTCGGGCTCCGCAGTCAGCTCCGGGATGGGGCCCATAAACAATCCACAGGCCGGGGCCCTACAGTCCGCCGACGTTACACGGGGCCCCCGGGTCCACACTCAGCGTTATATCCAAGTACGTGGGGCCCCTCCAGTACAGAAGAGCCCGCGACCTCCCTCAGGCCTCGGCTGCCGAGATGTAACGACGAATCCTGGGCGGCGGCGTCTGGAGACCCTGCGGCTGATCGGTGACGCGCGGTGTAGGCCGGGAGCGCCCCGGTGCCACTAACAAACAATTCCTTCGGTCGCGGTTTCCGATAGAAGCGCATGCGCAAAGCGCGTAATTAGAGAGGCGGAGCAAGTGACGCACAACGTGCCCTGCAAAACCGCTCCTTCCCGTGACGTAGCAGCTTGTACACGTGACCCGGAAGCACATAGCAATAATAACTTGGCGGTACACGGGGCGGGCCTAGAAGCTGCACATGACCGCCTTGCTGTTATGGCAACGAGTCCGTAATTCTTAGCAACTGACCTGTGCTATAGTGATGGGTGAAAAGCCCCATATATTGTAATAGTATCAATACAGCAAGCCCCCATAATAGTATCTATACAGCGAGCCCCCCCATAATCGTATCTATACAGAGAGCCCCCCCCCATAATAGTATCTATACAGAGAGCCCCCATAATAGTATCTATACAGAGCCCCCCCCCATAATAGTATCTATACAGAGCCCCCCCATAATAGTATCTATACAGAGAGCCCCCCATAATAGTATCTATACAGAGAGCCCCCCCCCATAATAGTATCTATACAGAGAGCCCCCATAATAGTATCTATACAGAGCCCCCCCCCCATAATAGTATCTATACAGAGCCCCCCCATAATAGTATCTATACAGAGAGCCCCCATAATAGTATCTATACAGCGAGCCCCCATAATAGTATCTATACAGCGAGCCCCCATAATAGTATCTATACAGAGAGCCCCCATAATAGTATCTATACAGAGAGCCCCCCCATAATAGTATCTATACAGAGAGCCCCCATAATAGTATCTATACAGAAAGCCCCCCCATAAAAGTATCTATACAGAGAGCCCCCCCATGATAGTATCTATACAGCGAGCCCCCCATAATAGTATCTATACAGCGAGCCCCCCCATAATAGTATCTATACAGAGAGCCCCCCCCATAATAGTATCTATACAGAGAGCCCCCATAATAGTATCTATACAGAGAGCCCCCCCATAATAGTATCTATACAGAGAGCCCCCCCATAATAGTGTCTATACAGAGAGCCCCCCATAATAGCATCTATACAGAGAGCCCCCCCCATAATAGTATCTATACAGAGAGCCCCCATAATAGTATCTATACAGAAAGCCCCCCCATAAAAGTATCTATACAGAGAGCCCCCCCATAATAGTATCTATACAGCGAGCCCCCCATAATAGTATCTATACAGCGAGCCCCCCATAATAGTATCTATACAGAGAGCCCCCCATAATCGTATCTATACAGAGAGCCCCCATAATAGTATCTATACAGAGAGCCCCCCCATAATAGTATCTATACAGAGCCCCCCCCCCATAATAGTATCTATACAGAGAGCCCCCCATAATAGTAACTATACAGAGAGCCCCCCCCCATAATAGTATCTATACAGAGAGCCCCCATAATAGTATCTATACAGAGAGCCCCCCCATAATAGTATCTATACAGAGAGCCTCCCCATAATAGTATCTATACAGAGAGCCCCCCCATAATAGTATCTATACAGCGAGCCCCCATAATAGTATCTATACAGAGAGCCCCCCCCATAATAGTATCTATACAGCGAGCCCCCATAATAGTATCTATACAGAGCCCCCCCCCATAATAGTATCTATACAGAGAGCCCCCCATAATAGTAACTATACAGAGAGCCCCCCCCCATAATAGTATCTATACAGCGAGCCCCCCATAATAGTATCTATACAGAGAGCCCCCCATAATAGTATCTATACAGAGCCCCCCCATAATAGTATCTATACAGAAAGCCCCCCCATAATAGTATCTATACAGAGAGCCTCCCCATAATAGTATCTATACAGAAAGCCCCCATAATAGTATCTATACAGAGAGCCCCCATAATAGTATCTATACAGAGAGCCCCCATAATAGTATCTATACAGAGAGCCCCCCATAATAGTATCTATACAGAGAGCCCCCCCATAATAGTATCTATACAGAGAACCCCCATAATAGTATCTATACAGAGAGCCCCCTATAATAGTATCTATACAGAGAGCCCCCCCCATAATAGTATCTATACAAAGAGCCCCCCATAATCGTATCTATATAGAGAGCCCCCCCCATAATAGTATCTATACAGAGAGCCCCCATAATAGTATCTATACAGAGAGCCCCCATAATAGTATCTATACAGAGCCCCCCCATAATAGTATCTATACAGAGAGCCTCCCCATAATAGTATCTATACAGAGAGCCCCCCCATAATAGTATCTATACAGAGAGCCCCCATAATAGTATCTATACAGCGAGCCCCCCATAATAGTATCTATACAGCGAGTCCCCCCCATAATAGTATCTATACAGAGAGCCCCCATAATAGTATCTATACAGAGAGCCCCCCATAATAGTATCTATACAGAGCCCCCCCATAATAGTATCTATACAGAAAGCCCCCCCATAATAGTATCTATACAGAGAGCCTCCCCATAATAGTATCTATACAGAAAGCCCCCATAATAGTATCTATACAGAGAGCCCCCATAATAGTATCTATACAGAGAGCCCCCCATAATAGTATCTATACAGAGAGCCCCCATAATAGTATCTATACAGAGAGCCCCCCCATAATAGTATCTATACAGAGAACCCCCATAATAGTATCTATACAGAGAGCCCCCTATAATAGTATCTATACAGAGAGCCCCCCCCCCATAATAGTATCTATACAAAGAGCCCCCCATAATCGTATCTATATAGAGAGCCCCCATAATAGTATCTATACAGAGAGCCCCCATAATAGTATCTATACAGAGAGCCCCCCATAATAGTATCTATACAGAGCCCCCCCATAATAGTATCTATACAGAGAGCCTCCCCATAATAGTATCTATACAGAGAGCCCCCCCCATAATAGTATCTATACAGAGAGCCCCCATAATAGTATCTATACAGCGAGTCCCCCCCATAATAGTATCTATACAGAGAGCCCCCATAATAGTATCTATACAGCGAGTCCCCCCCATAATAGTATCTATACAGAGAGCCCCCCATAATAGTATCTATACAGAGAGCCCCCCCATAATAGCATCTATACAGAGAGCCCCCCATAATAGTATCTATACAGCGAGCCCCCCCATAATAGTATCTATACAGAGAGCCCCCCCCCCATAATAGTATCTATACAGAGAGCCCCCCCATAATAGTATCTATACAGCGAGCCCCCCCATAATAGTATCTATACAGAGAGCCCCCCCATAATAGTATCTATACAGCGAGCCCCCCCATAATAGTATCTATACAGAGAGCCCCCCCCCATAATAGTATCTATACAGAGAGCCCCCATAATAGTATCTATACAGTGAGCCCCCCCATAATAGTATCTATACAGAGAGCCCCCCCATAATAGTATCTATACAGAGAGCCCCCCCATAATAGTATCTATACAGAGAGCCCCCCATAATAGTATCTATACAGAGAGCCCCCCCCCATAATAGTATCTATACAAAGAGCCCCCCATAATCGTATCTATATAGAGAGCCCCCATAATAGTATCTATACAGAGAGCCCCCCATAATAGTATCTATACAGAGAGCCCCCCCCATAATAGTATCTATACAGAGAGCCCCCCATAATAGTATCTATACAGAGAGCCCCCATAATCGTATCTATACAGAGAGCCCCCCATAATAGTATCTATACAGAGAGCCCCCCCCATAATAGTGTCTATACAGCGAGCCCCCCCCCATAATAGTATCTATACAGAGAGCCCCCATAATAGTATCTATACAGAGAGCCCCCCCATAATAGTATCTATACAGAGAGCCCCCCATAATAGTATTCTATACAGAGAGCCCCCCCATAATAGTATCTATACAGAGAGCCCCCCCATAATAGTATCTATACAGAGAGCCCCCATAATCGTATCTATACAGAGAGCCCCCCATAATAGTATCTATACAGAGAGCCCCCATAATAGTATCTATACAGAGAGCCCCCCATAATAGTATCTATACAGAGAGCCCCCCCATAATAGTGTCTATACAGCGAGCCCCCCCCCCATAATAGTATCTATACAGAGAGCCCCCCCATAATAGTATCTATACAGAGAGCCCCCCCATAATAGTGTCTATACAGCGAGCCCCCCCCCCCATAATAGTATCTATACAGAGAGCCCCCCCCATAATAGTATCTATACAGAGAGCCCCCCCATAATAGTATCTATACAGAGAGCCCCCCCATAATAGTATCTATACAGAGAGCCCCCCCATAATAGTATCTATACAGAGAGCCCCCCATAATAGCATCTATACAGAGAGCCCCCATAATAGCATCTATACAGAGAGCCCCCATAATAGCATCTATACAGCAAGCCCCCATAATAGTATCTATACAGAGAGCCCCCCCATAATAGTATCTATACAGAGAGCCCCCCCCCATAATAGTATCTATACAGAGAGCCCCCCCATAATAGTATCTATACAGCGAGTCCCCTATAATAGTATCTATACAGAGAGCCCCCATAATAGTATCTATACAGAGAGCCCCCCCATAATAGTATCTATACAGACAGCCCCCCATAATAGTATCTATACAGAGAGCCCCCCCCAAAATAGTATCTATACAGCGAGTCCCCTATAATAGTATCTATACAGAGAGCCCCCCATAATAGTATCTATACAGAGAGCCCCCCCATAATCGTATCTATACAGAGAGCCCCCATAATCGTATCTATACAGAGAGCCCCCGTAATAGTATCTATACAGAGAGCCCCCCATAATAGTATCTATACAGAGAGCCCCCATAATAGTATCTATACAGCGAGTCCCCCCCATTATAGTATCTATACAGCGAGCCCCCCCATAATAGTATCTATACAGCAAGCCCCCATAATAGTATCTATACAGAGAGCCCCCCCCCATAATAGTATCTATACAGAGAGCCCCCATAATAGTATCTATACAGAGAGCCCCCATAATAGTATCTATACAGAGAGCCCCCATAATAGCATCTATACAGAGAGCCCCCATAATAGCATCTATACAGAGAGCCCCCCCCATAATAGTATCTATACAAAGCCCCCCCCATAATAGTATCTATACAGAGCCCCCCCCATAATAGTATCTATACAGAGAGCCCCCCCATAATAGTATCTATACAGAGCCCCCCCCATAATAGTATCTATACAGAGAGCCCCCCCATAATAGTATCTATACAGAGAGCCCCCCATAATAGTATCTATACAGCGAGCCCCCCCATAATAGTAGCTATACAGAAAGCCCCCCCATAATAGTATCTATACAGAGAGCCCCCATAATAGTATCTATACAGAGAGCCCCCCCATAATAGTATCTATACAGCAAGCCCCCATAATAGTATCTATACAGAGAGCCCCCATAATAGTATCTATACAGAGAGCCCCCCCATAATAGTATCTATACAGAGCCCCCCCATAATAGTATCTATACAGAGAGCCCCCATAATAGTATCTATACAGAGAGCCCCCATAATAGTATCTATACAGAGAGCCCCCATAATAGTATCTATACAGCAAGCCCCCATAATAGCATCTATACAGAGAGCCCCCCCCCATAATAGTATCTATACAGCAAGCCCCCATAATCGTATCTATAGAGAGCCCCCATAATAGTATCTATACAGAGAGCCCCCATAATAGTATTTATACAGAGAGCCCCCCCCATAATAGTATCTATACAGAGAACCCCCATAATAGTATCTATACAGAGAGCCCCCCCATAATAGTATCTATACAGAGAGCCCCCCCATAATAGTATCTATACAGAGAGCCCCCATAATAGTATCTATACAGAGAGCCCCCCCATAATAGTATCTATACAGCAAGCCCCCATAATAGTATCTATACAGAGAGCCCCCATAATAGTATCTATACAGAGAGCCCCCCCATAATAGTATCTATACAGCAAGCCCCCATAATAGTATCTATACAGAGAGCCCCCATAATAGTATCTATACAGAGAGCCCCCATAATAGTATCTATACAGAGAGCCCCCCCATAATAGTATCTATACAGAGAGCCCCCCCATAATAGTATCTATACAGAGAGCCCCCATAATAGTATCTATACAGAGAGCCCCCATAATAGTATCTATACAGAGAGCCCCCATAATAGTATCTATACAGCGAGCCCCCATAATAGTATCTATACAGCGAGCCCCCATAATAGTATCTATACAGAGAGCCCCCATAATAGTATCTATACAGAGAGCCCCCCCATAATAGTATCTATACAGAGAGCCCCCCCCCATAATAGTATCTATACAGCGAGTCCCCTATAATAGTATCTATACAGAGAGCCCCCCATAATAGTATCTATACAGAGAGCCCCCCATAATAGTATCTATACAGACAGCCCCCCCATAATAGTATCTATACAGAGAGCCCCCCCCCATAATAGTATCTATACAGAGAGCCCCCCATAATAGTATCTATACAGAGAGCCCCCCCATAATCGTATCTATACAGAGAGCCCCCATAATCGTATCTATACAGAGAGCCCCCATAATCGTATCTATACAGAGAGCCCCCATAATAGTATCTATACAGAGAGCCCCCCCATAATAGTATCTATACAGCGAGCCCCCATAATAGTATCTATACAGAGAGCCCCCCCATAATAGTATCTATACAGAGAGCCCCCATAATAGTATCTATACAGAGAGCCCCCCCCATAATAGTATCTGTACAGCGAGTCCCCCCCATAATAGTATCTATACAGAGAACCCCCATAATAGTATCTATACAGAGAGCCCCCCCATAATAGTATCTATACAGCGAGCCCCCATAATCGTATCTATACAGAGAGCCCCCCATAATAGTATCTATACAGCGAGTCCCCCCCATAATAGTATCTATACAGCGAGCCCCCATAATCGTATCTATACAGAGAGCCCCCATAATAGTATCTATACAGCGAGTCCCCCCCATAATAGTATCTATACAGCGAGCCCCCCCCCATAATAGTATCTATACAGAGAGCCCCCCCATAATAGTATCTATACAGAAAGCCCCCCATAATAGTATCTATACAGAGAACCCCCCCATAATAGTATCTATACAGAGAGCCCCCCCCTAATAGTATCTATACAGCGAGCCCCCCCATAATAGTATCTATACAGCGAGCCCCCCCATAATAGTATCTATACAGCGAGCCCCCCCCATAATAGTAGCTATACAGAAAGCCCCCCCATAATAGTATCTATACAGCGAGCCCCCCATAATAGTATCTATACAGAAAGCCCCCCATAATAGTATCTATACAGCGAGCCCCCCATAATAGTATCTATACAGAAAGCCCCCCATAATAGTATCTATACAGCGAGCCCCCCCATAATAGTATCTATACAGCGAGTCCCCCCCATAATAGTATCTATACAGCGAGCCCCCATAATCGTATCTATACAGAGAGCCCCCATAATAGTATCTATACAGCGAGTCCCCCCCATAATAGTATCTATACAGCGAGCCCCCCCCCATAATAGTATCTATACAGAGAGCCCCCCCATAATAGTATCTATACAGAAAGCCCCCCATAATAGTATCTATACAGAGAACCCCCCCATAATAGTATCTATACAGAGAGCCCCCCCATAATAGTATCTATACAGCGAGCCCCCCCATAATAGTATCTATACAGCGAGCCCCCCCTTAATAGTATCTATACAGCGAGCCCCCCCCATAATAGTAGCTATACAGAAAGCCCCCCCATAATAGTATCTATACAGCGAGCCCCCCATAATAGTATCTATACAGAAAGCCCCCCATAATAGTATCTATACAGCGAGCCCCCCATAATAGTATCTATACAGAAAGCCCCCCATAATAGTATCTATACAGCGAGCCCCCCCATAATAGTATCTATACAGCGAGCCCCCCCATAATAGTATCTATACAGAGAGCCCCCCCATAATAGTATCTATACAGCGAGTCCCCCCATAATAGTATCTATACAGCGAGCCCCCCATAATAGTATCTATACAGCGAGCCCCCCCATAATAGTATCTATACAGAGAGCCCCCCCATAATAGTATCCGTACACAGAGTCTTCTATGGTGGATCGGGCACTAGCTGGGTGCTGCCTGCGGCTGGTGTGGGTGCAGGCTGATTGACAGCTCTGTTGCGTTGCCCTGGGTAATCTCTATGAAGCCCCGCCCCCTCAGCGCCGTACAGAATCAGACACAATACGCAGCTCCATCTCCTGCTGTTTAATAATGTTCGTGTCCCATAAGTATGTGCCCCCCCTCCCCCCACCACGTCTGCACCAGCTGCAGCTCACACCGGCAGGGTCAGTCTGCTGAGGGTAAAGGTCGTCAGTCTATGAAGCTGCTCGTCCAGCGCCTTCCGATCCCCGTCATTTGTGATGATCCAATCAAATGTGACCCCGCTGTCCAGGCCGCACTCCGACTCCGCGTCATCCACCTCTGTAGAGAAAGGCTGGGTCAGTGCTGGGACCAGTGCGGGGGAGGGGGGCAGAACGGGATAGGGGTGGGGTCTCACCTCTGGGGAAAAGCGGGGGCGGGGGCAGGGTCTCACCCATCCTCTGGGGCACAGCAGGGGCGGGGACTCACCCATCCTCTGGGGCACAGCAGGGGCGGGGACTCACCCATCCTCTGGGGCACAGCAGGGGCGGGGACTCACCCATCCTCTGGGGCACAGCAGGGGCGGGGACTCACCCATCCTCTGGGGCACAGCAGGGGCGGGGACTCACCCATCCTCTGGGGCACAGCAGGGGCGGGGACTCACCCATCCTCTGGGGCACAGCAGGGGCGGGGACTCACCCATCCTCTGGGGCACAGCAGGGGCGGGGTCTCATCCATCCTCTGGGGCACAGCAGGGGTGGGGACTTATCCATCCTCTGGGGCACAGCAGGGGCGGGGTCTCACCTGGGGTGTACACCTATCCTCTGGGGCACAGCAGGGGCGGGGTCTCATCCATCCTCTGGGGCACAGCAGGGGCGGGGTCTCATCCATCCTCTGGGGCACAGCAGGGGTGGGGACTCATCCATCCTCTGAAGCACAGCAGGGGCGGGGTCTCACCTGGGGTGTACACCTAACCTCTGGGGCACAGCGGGGGCGGGGTCTCACCTGGGGTGTACATCTATCCTCTGGGGCATAGCGGAGGCGGGGTCTCACCTGGGGTGTACATCTATCCTCTGGGGCACAGCGGGGGCAAGGTCTCACCTGGGGTGTACATCTATCCTCTGGGGCACAGCAGGGGCGGGGTCTCAACTGGGGTGTACATCTATCCTCTGGGGCACAGCAGGGGCGGGGTCTCATCCATCCTCTGGGGCACAGCAGGGGCGGGGTCTCACCTGGGGTGTACACCTAACCTCTGGGGCACAGCGGGGGTGGGGTCTCACCTGGGGTGTTCATCTATCCTCTGGGGCACAGCGGAGGCGGGGTCTCACCTAGGGTGTACATCTATCCTCTGGGGCACAGCGGAGGCGGGGTCTCACCTGGGGTGTACATCTATCCTCTGGGGCACAGCGGGGGCAAGGTCTCACCTGGGGTGTACATCTATCCTCTGGGGCACAGCAGGGGCGGGGTCTCAACTGGGGTGTACATCTATCCTCTGGGGCACAGCAGGGGCGGGGCCTCATCCATCCTCTGGGGCACAGCAGGGGTGGGGTCTCACCTGGGGTGTACACCCATCCTCTGGGGCACAGCGGAGGCGGGGTCTCACCTGGGGTGTACATCTATCCTCTGGGGCACAGCGGAGGCGGGGTCTCACCTGGGGTGTACATCTATCCTCTGGGGCACAGCGGGGGCAAGGTCTCACCTGGGGTGTACATCTATCCTCTGGGGCACAGCAGGGGCGGGGCCTCATCCATCCTCTGGGGCACAGCAGGGGCGGGGTCTCACCTGGGGTGTACACCCATCCTCTGGACCTCCGCGTCTCCTCTGATGCCACCACACGGACGGTTTGCGTTACGTCGCCATAAGCCGCCCGGAACCAGTCCACGTCAGACCTACGTCGAGCGTCACTGATGATCTGGGGGAACAATGACCATGATTTGGAGAGCGCCACCTAGCGGCCACTTCCCGGGGTCTCCCCATCTCTTACCCACAGCGGGCGGCGCTCCCCCTCCACAATCAGCCGGCAGAAGAATCCGGGGTCGGAGCGCCTCTTCTCTTCCCCCCAGCGGATCATGTCCCCCCGGTAACGCTCCTTGTAGTCGCTGGCGTCCAGGAGGCGCTCATAGTCCAGGGCCCGCTCCTGCGGAGGACAAGCAGAGCTGTCAGGGGCCCAGAACAAGGGGGGCCCCAACAAGGGGCCGGGGGGACACTTACCAGAGCGTACTGCTGTTTCAGGGGTCCCGAGAGGCGCAGGATGGCACACAGATCCCCCCCTAAACTGAGAGACATTAGGAAGAGGGTTACAGGTCACCCCAACACTACACCCGGGACCCCACATACAGTATACAGCAGAGTGCCCCCTAATGACCATGTGACCACCATCTCAGCAGAGTGCCCCCTAATGACCATGTGACCCCCCATCTCAGCAGAGTGTCTTCTAATGACCATGTGACCCCCCCATCTCAGCAGAGTGTCCCCTAATGACCATGTGACCCCCCCCATCTCAGCAGAGTGCCCCCTAATGACCATGTGACCCACATCTCAGCAGAGTGCCCCCTAATGACCATGTGACCCCCCCCATCTCAGCAGAGTGCCCCCTAATGACCATGTGACCCCCCATCTCAGCAGAGTGTCTTCTAATGACCATGTGACCCCCCCATCTCAGCAGAGTGTCCCCTAATGACCATGTGACCCCCCCATCTCAGCAGAGTGCCCCCTAATGACCATGTGACCCACATCTCAGCAGAGTGCCCCCTAATGACCATGTGACCCCCCCCATCTCAGCAGAGTGCCCCCTAATGACCATGTGACCCCCCCCATCTCAGCAGAGTGCCCCCTAATGACCATGTGACCCCCCCCCATCTCAGCAGAGTGCCCCCTAATGACCATGTGACCCCCCCATCTCAGCAGAGTGCCCCCTAATGACCATGTGACCCCCCCCCATCTCAGCAGAGTGGGCCCTAATGACCATGTGACCCCCCCATCTCAGCAGAGTGCCCCCTAATGACCATGTGACCCCCCCATCTCAGCAGAGTGCCTCCTAATGACCATGTGACCCCCCCATCTCAGCAGAGTGCCTCCTAATGACCATGTGACCCCCCCATCTCAGCAGAGTGCCCCCTAATGACCATGTGACCCCCATCTCAGCAGAGTGCCCCCTAATGACCATGTGACCCCCATCTCAGCAGAGTGTCCCCTAATGACCATGTGACCCCCATCTCAGCAGAGTGCCCCCTAATGACCATGTGACCCCCATCTCAGCAGAGTGCCCCCTAATGACCATGTGACCCCCCATCTCAGCAGAGTGCGCCCTAATGACCATGTGACCCCCCCATCTCAGCAGAGTGCCCCCTAATGACCATGTGACCCCCCCATCTCAGCAGAGTGCCCCCTAATGACCATGTGACCCCCCCATCTCAGCAGAGTGCCCCCCAATGACCATGTGACCCCCATCTCAGCAGAGTGCCCCCCAATGACCATGTGACCCCCCCATCTCAGCAGAGTGCCCCCTAATGACCATGTGACCCCCCCATCTCAGCAGAGTGCCCCCTAATGACCATGTGCCCCCCAATGACCATGTGACCCCCCCATCTCAGCAGAGTGCCCCCCAATGACCGCTCTCTGCCCCCGGGTCACCTCTCCCGCAGCCGCTCGGTGATATAATCCTTCCCAGATTTCCTCTTCCCGCTAAAGATGAAAACCAACCGGGGTGCCGCCATTACTGTCGGAGGACGGAGCCCCGCCTCCCGACCGGCACACAGCGAGCAGACACGCCCCCTAAGATAACACTAGACACCATAGAACCGCCCCCATACCGGGACCGCCGATTTTCGCCCCGCCCACTTTCTAAGGTAACCAAGTGAGCCCGCCCACTGCTCACTGTCACGCCATCCGCCCGAGAGGCGGAAGTCACCGCATGTAAACACGGGAGCCAGAGCAACCAATCAGAGAGCAGGGATCGCCGCTCATAGGGAGGAGCTACAAGTGTTTCTCATTGACACCGCCCACCTGTTCTCCAGACCTTTTTCACCCCAGACCCCTCTATCCCCTCTATCCCCCTCCCAAACCCCAGACTCCTCTATCCCCCTCCCAAACCCCAGACTCCTCTATCCCCCTCCCAAACCTCAGACTCCTCTATCCCACTCCTAGACTCCTCCCAAACCCCAGACTCCTCTATCCCCTCTATCCCCCTCCCAAACCCCAGACTCCTCTATCCCCTCTATCCCCCTCCCAAATCCCAGACTCCTCTATCCCCCTTCCAAATCCCAGACTCCTCTATCCCCCTCCCAAACCCCAGACTCCTCTATCCCCCTCCCAAACCCCAGACTCCTCTATCCCCCTCCCAAACCCCAGACCCCTCTATCCCCCTCCCAAACCCCAGACCCCTCTTTCCCCCTCCCAAACCTCAGACTCCTCTATCCCCCTCCTAGACTCCTCCCAAACCCCAGACTCCTCTATCCCCCTCCCAAACCCCAGACTCCTCTATCCCCCTCCCAAACCCCAGACCCCTCTTTCCCCCTCCCAAACCTCAGACTCCTCTATCCCCCTCCTAGACTCCTCCCAAACCCCAGACTCCTCTATCCCCCTCCCAAACCCCAGACTCCTCTATCCCCCTCCCAAACCCCAGACTCCTCTATCCCCCCAAACTCCAGTCTCCTCTATCCCCCCCAAACTCCAGACTCCTCTATCCCCTCAAACCCCTAGACTCCTCTATTCCCCTCCCAAACCCCAGACTCCTCTATCCCCCTCCCAAACCCCAGACTCCTCTATCCCCCTCCCAAACCCCAGACTCCTCTATCCCCCTCCCTAACCCCTCTATCCCCCTCCCAAACCCCAGACTCCTCTATCCCCCTCCCAAACCCCAGACTCCTCTATCCCCCTCCCAAACCCCAGACCCCTCTATCCCCCTCCCAAACCCCAGACTCCTCTTTCCCCCCTCTATCCCCCTCCCAAACCTCAGACTCCTCTATCCCCCTCCCAAACCTCAGACTCCTCTATCCCCCTCCCAAACCTCAGACTCTTCTATCCCCCTCCCAAACCCCAGACTCCTCTATCCCCCTCCCAAACCCGACTCCTCTATCCCCTCCCAAACCCCAGACTCCTCTATCCCCCTCCCAAACCCCAGACTCCTCTATCCCCCTCCCAAACCCCAGACTCCTCTATCCCCCTCCTAGCATCCTCTATCCCCCTCCTAGACTCCTCCCAAACCCCAGACTCCTCTATCCCCCTCCTAGCATCCTCTATCCCCCTCCTAGACTCCTCCCAAACCCCAGACTCCTCTACCCCCCCAAACTCCAGTCTCCTCTATCCCCCCCAAACCCTAGACTCCTCTATCCCCCCCAAACCCCTAGACTCCTCTATCCCCCTCCCCAAACTCCTCTATCCCCCCCAAACCCTAGACTCCTCTATCCCCCCCCAAACCCCTAGACTCCTCTATCCCCCTCCCAAACCCCTAGACTCCTCTATCCCTCCTCTATCCCCCTCCCAAACCCCTTTATCCCCCTCCCAAACCGCAGACTCCTCTATCCCCCTCCCAAACCCCTCTATCCCCCTCCCAAACCCCAGACTCCTCTATCCTCCCTCTATCCCCCTCCCAAACCCCAGACTCCTCTATCCCCCTCCCAAACCCCAGACCCCTCTATCCCCCTCCCAAACCCCAGACTCCTCTTTCCCCACTCTATCCCCCTCCCAAACCCGACTCCTCTATCCCCCCTCTATCCCCCTCCCAAACCCGACTCCTCTATCCCCCCTCTATCCCCCTCCTAGACTCCTCCCAAACCCCAGACTCCTCTATCCCCCTCCCAAACCCCAGACTCCTCTATCCCCCTCCTAGACTCCTCCCAAACCCCAGACTCCTCTATCCCCCTCCCAAACCTCAGACTCCTCTATCCCACTCCCAAACCCCAGACTCCTCTATCCCCCTCCTAGACTCCTCCCAAACCCCAGACTCCTCTATCCCCCTCCCAAACCCCAGACTCCTCTATCCCCTCTATCCCCCTCCCAAACCCCAGACTCCTCTATCCCCTCTATCCCCCTCCCAAATCCCAGACTCCTCTATCCCCCTCCCAAATCCCAGACTCCTCTATCCCCCTCCCAAACCCCAGACTCCTCTATCCCCCTCCCAAACCCCAGACTCCTCTATCCCCCTCCCAAACCCCAGACCCCTCTATCCCCCTCCCAAACCCCAGACCCCTCTTTCCCCCTCCCAAACCCCAGACTCCTCTATCCCCCTCCTAGACTCCTCCCAAACCCCAGACTCCTCTATCCCCCTCCCAAACCCCAGACTTCTCTATCCCCCTCCTAGACTCCTCCCAAACCCCAGACTCCTCTATCCCCCTCCCAAACCTCAGACTCCTCTATCCCACTCCCAAACCCCAGACTCCTCTATCCCCCTCCTAGACTCCTCCCAAACCCCAGACTCCTCTATCCCCCTCCCAAACCTCAGACTCCTCTATCCCACTCCTAGACTCCTCCCAAACCCCAGACTCCTCTATCCCCTCTATCCCCCTCCCAAACCCCAGACTCCTCTATCCCCTCTATCCCCCTCCCAAATCCCAGACTCCTCTATCCCCCTCCCAAATCCCAGACTCCTCTATCCCCCTCCCAAACCCCAGACTCCTCTATCCCCCTCCCAAACCCCAGACCCCTCTATCCCCCTCCCAAACCCCAGACCCCTCTTTCCCCCTCCCAAACCTCAGACTCCTCTATCCCCCTCCTAGACTCCTCCCAAACCCCAGACTCCTCTATCCCCCTCCCAAACCCCAGACTCCTCTATCCCCCTCCCAAACCCCAGACTCCTCTATCCCCCTCCCAAACCCCAGACTCCTCTATCCCCCTCCTAGACTCCTCCTAAACCCCAGACTCCTCTATCCCCCCAAACTCCAGTCTCCTCTATCCCCCCCAAACTCCAGACTCCTCTATCCCCTCAAACCCCTAGACTCCTCTATTCCCCTCCCAAACCCCAGACTCCTCTATCCCCCTCCCTAACCCCTCTATCCCCCTCCCAAACCCCAGACTCCTCTATCCCCCTCCCAAACCCCAGACTCCTCTATCCCCCTCCCTAACCCCTCTATCCCCCTCCCAAACCCCAGACTCCTCTATCCCCCTCCCAAACCCCAGACCCCTCTATCCCCCCTCTATCCCCCTCCCAAACCCCAGACTCCTCTATCCCCCTCCCAAACCCCAGACCCCTCTATCCCCCTCCCAAACCCCAGACCCCTCTATCCCCCTCCCAAACCCCAGACTCCTCTTTCCCCCCTCTATCCCCCTCCCAAACCTCAGACTCCTCTATCCCCCTCCCAAACCTCAGACTCCTCTATCCCCCTCCCAAACCTCAGACTCTTCTATCCCCCTCCCAAACCCCAGACTCCTCTATCCCCCTCCCAAACCCGACTCCTCTATCCCCTCCCAAACCCCAGACTCCTCTATCCCCCTCCCAAACCCCAGACTCCTCTATCCCCCTCCTAAACCCCAGACCCCTCTATCCCCCTCCTAGACTCCTCCCAAACCCCAGACTCCTCTATCCCCCTCCCAAACCCCAGACTCCTCTATCCCCCTCCCAAACCCCAGACCCCTCTATCCCCCTCCTAGACTCCTCCCAAACCCCAGACTCCTCTATCCCCCTCCCAAACCCCAGACCCCTCTATCCTTCTCCCAGACTTCTCTATCCCCCTCCCAGACTCCTCTATTCACCCTCCTAGATTCCTTCTAAACCCCAGACCCCTCTATCCCCCTCCCAAACCCCAGACCCCTCTATCCCCCTCCAGACTCCTCTATCCCCCTCCCAAACCCCAGACTCCTCTATCCCCCTCCTAGACTCCTCCCAAACCCCAGACTCCTCTATCCCCCTCCAGACTCCTCTATCCCCTCCAGACCCCTCTCAAACCCCAGACTCCTCTATCCCTCTCCCAAACCCGACTCCTCTATCCCCCTTCTATCCCCCTCCCAGACCCCTCTATCCCCCTCCCAAACCCCAGACTCCTCTATCCCCCTCCTAGACTCCTCCCAAACCCCAGACTCCTCTATCCCCCTCCTAGCATCCTCTATCCCCCTCCTAGACTCCTCCCAAACCCCAGACTCCTCTACCCCCCCAAACTCCAGTCTCCTCTATCCCCCCCAAACCCTAGACTCCTCTATCCCCCCCAAACCCCTAGACTCCTCTATCCCCCTCCCCAAACTCCTCTATCCCCCCCAAACCCTAGACTCCTCTATCCCCCCCCAAACCCCTAGACTCCTCTATCCCCCTCCCAAACCCCTAGACTCCTCTATCCCTCCTCTATCCCCCTCCCAAACCCCTTTATCCCCCTCCCAAACCGCAGACTCCTCTATCCCCCTCCCAAACCCCTCTATCCCCCTCCCAAACCCCAGACTCCTCTATCCTCCCTCTATCCCCCTCCCAAACCCCAGACTCCTCTATCCCCCTCCCAAACCCCAGACCCCTCTATCCCCCTCCCAAACCCCAGACTCCTCTATCCCCCTCCCAAACCCCAGACCCCTCTATCCCCCTCCCAAACCCCAGACCCCTCTTTCCCCCTCCCAAACCCCAGACTCCTCTATCCCCCTCCTAGACTCCTCCCAAACCCCAGACTCCTCTATCCCCCTCCCAAACCCCAGACTTCTCTATCCCCCTCCTAGACTCCTCCCAAACCCCAGACTCCTCTATCCCCCTCCCAAACCTCAGACTCCTCTATCCCCCTCCCAAACCCCAGACTCCTCTATCCCCCTCCTAGACTCCTCCCAAACCCCAGACTCCTCTATCCCCCTCCCAAACCTCAGACTCCTCTATCCCACTCCTAGACTCCTCCCAAACCCCAGACTCCTCTATCCCCTCTATCCCCCTCCCAAACCCCAGACTCCTCTATCCCCTCTATCCCCCTCCCAAATCCCAGACTCCTCTATCCCCCTCCCAAATCCCAGACTCCTCTATCCCCCTCCCAAACCCCAGACTCCTCTATCCCCCTCCCAAACCCCAGACCCCTCTATCCCCCTCCCAAACCCCAGACCCCTCTTTCCCCCTCCCAAACCTCAGACTCCTCTATCCCCCTCCTAGACTCCTCCCAAACCCCAGACTCCTCTATCCCCCTCCCAAACCCCAGACTCCTCTATCCCCCTCCCAAACCCCAGACTCCTCTATCCCCCTCCCAAACCCCAGACTCCTCTATCCCCCTCCTAGACTCCTCCTAAACCCCAGACTCCTCTATCCCCCCAAACTCCAGTCTCCTCTATCCCCCCCAAACTCCAGACTCCTCTATCCCCTCAAACCCCTAGACTCCTCTATTCCCCTCCCAAACCCCAGACTCCTCTATCCCCCTCCCTAACCCCTCTATCCCCCTCCCAAACCCCAGACTCCTCTATCCCCCTCCCAAACCCCAGACTCCTCTATCCCCCTCCCTAACCCCTCTATCCCCCTCCCAAACCCCAGACTCCTCTATCCCCCTCCCAAACCCCAGACCCCTCTATCCCCCCTCTATCCCCCTCCCAAACCCCAGACTCCTCTATCCCCCTCCCAAACCCCAGACCCCTCTATCCCCCTCCCAAACCCCAGACCCCTCTATCCCCCTCCCAAACCCCAGACTCCTCTTTCCCCCCTCTATCCCCCTCCCAAACCTCAGACTCCTCTATCCCCCTCCCAAACCTCAGACTCCTCTATCCCCCTCCCAAACCTCAGACTCCTCTATCCCCCTCCCAAACCCCAGACTCCTCTATCCCCCTCCCAAACCCGACTCCTCTATCCCCTCCCAAACCCCAGACTCCTCTATCCCCCTCCCAAACCCCAGACTCCTCTATCCCCCTCCTAAACCCCAGACCCCTCTATCCCCCTCCTAGACTCCTCCCAAACCCCAGACTCCTCTATCCCCCTCCCAAACCCCAGACTCCTCTATCCCCCTCCCAAACCCCAGACCCCTCTATCCCCCTCCTAGACTCCTCCCAAACCCCAGACTCCTCTATCCCCCTCCCAAACCCCAGACCCCTCTATCCTTCTCCCAGACTTCTCTATCCCCCTCCCAGACTCCTCTATTCACCCTCCTAGATTCCTTCTAAACCCCAGACCCCTCTATCCCCCTCCCAAACCCCAGACCCCTCTATCCCCCTCCAGACTCCTCTATCCCCCTCCCAAACCCCAGACTCCTCTATCCCCCTCCTAGACTCCTCCCAAACCCCAGACTCCTCTATCCCCCTCCAGACTCCTCTATCCCCTCCAGACCCCTCTCAAACCCCAGACTCCTCTATCCCTCTCCCAAACCCGACTCCTCTATCCCCCTTCTATCCCCCTCCCAGACCCCTCTATCCCCCTCCCAAACCCCAGACTCCTCTATCCCCCTCCTAGACTCCTCCCAAACCCCAGACTCCTCTATCCCCCTCCTAGCATCCTCTATCCCCCTCCTAGACTCCTCCCAAACCCCAGACTCCTCTACCCCCCCAAACTCCAGTCTCCTCTATCCCCCTCCCAAACCCTAGACTCCTCTATCCCCCCCAAACCCCTAGACTCCTCTATCCCCCTCCCCAAACTCCTCTATCCCCCCCAAACCCTAGACTCCTCTATCCCCCTCCCAAACCCCTAGACTCCTCTATCCCCCTCCCAAACCCCTAGACTCCTCTATCCCTCCTCTATCCCCCTCCCAAACCCCTTTATCCCCCTCCCAAACCGCAGACTCCTCTATCCCCCTCCCAAACCCCTCTATCCCCCTCCCAAACCCCAGACTCCTCTATCCTCCCTCTATCCCCCTCCCAAACCCCAGACTCCTCTATCCCCCTCCCAAACCCCAGACCCCTCTATCCCCCTCCCAAACCCCAGACTCCTCTTTCCCCACTCTATCCCCCTCCCAAACCCGACTCCTCTATCCCCACTCTATCCCCCTCCCAAACCCGACTCCTCTATCCCCCCTCTATCCCCCTCCTAGACTCCTCCCAAACCCCAGACTCCTCTATCCCCCTCCCAAACCCCAGACTCCTCTATCCCCCTCCCAAACCCCAGACTCCTCTATCCCCCTCCCAAACCCCAGACTCCTCTATCCCCCTCCCAAACCCCAGACTCCTCTATCCCCCTCCCAAACCCCAGACTCCTCTATCCCCCTCCTAGACTCCTCCCAAACCCCAGACTCCTCTATCCCCCCAAACTCCAGTCTCCTCTACCCTCCCCAAACTCCAGACTCCTCTATCCCCCCCAAACCCTAGACTCCTCTATCCCCCCAAACCCCTAGACTCCTCTATTCCCCTCCCAAACCCCTAGACTCCTCTATCCCTCCTCTATCCTCCTCCCAAACCCCAGACTCCTCTATCCCCCTCCCAAACCCCTCTATCCCCCTTCCAAACCCCAGACCCCTCTATCCCCCTCCCAAACCCCAAACCCCAGACTCCTCTTTCCCCCCCCTCTATCCCCCTCCCAAACCTCAGACTCCTCTATCCCCCTCCCAAACCTCAGACTCCTCTATCCCCCTCCCAAACCTCAGACTCCTCTATCCCCCTCCTAGACTCCTCCCAAACCTCAGACTCCTCTATCCCCCTCCCAAACCTCAGACTCCTCTATCCCCCTCCTAGACTCCTCCCAAACCTCAGACTCCTCTATCCCCTACCCAAACCTCAGACTCCTCTATCCCCCTCCTAGACTCCTCCCAAACCCCAGACTCCTCTATCCCCCTCCCAAACCCGACTCCTCTATCTCCTCCCAAACCCCAGACTCCTCTATCCCCCTCCCAAACCCCAGACTCCTCTATCCCCCTCCCAAACCCCAGACTCCTCTATCTCCCTCCCAAACCCCAGACTCCTCTATCTCCCTCCCAAACCCCAGACCCCTCTATCCCCCTCCCAAACCCCAGACCCCTCTATCCTTCTCCCAGACTTCTCTATCCCCCTCCCAGACTCCTCTATTCACCCTCCTAGATTCCTTCTAAACCCCAGACCCCTCTATCCCCCTCCAGACCCCTCTCAAACCCCAGACTCCTCTATCCCCCTTCCAAACCCGACTCCTCTATCCCCCTTCTATCCCCCTCCCAGACCCCTCTATCCCCCTCCCAAACCCCAGACTCCTCTATCCCCCTCCTAGACTCCTCCCAAACCCCAGACTCCTCTATCCCCCTCCCAAACCCCAGACTCCTCTATCCCCCGACTCCTCTATCCCCCTCCCAAACCCCAGACTCCTCTATCCCCCTCCCAAACCTCAGACTCCTCTATCCCCCTCCCAAACCTCAGACTCCTCTATCCCCCTCCCAAACCCGACTCCTCTATCCCCTCCCAAACCCGACTCCTCTATCCCCTCCCAAACCCGACTCCTCTATCCCCTCCCAAACCCCAGACTCCTCTATCCCCCTCCCAAACCCCAGACTCCTCTATCCCCTCCCAAACCCGACTCCTCTATCCCCCTCCCAAACCCCAGACTCCTCTATCCCCTCCCAAACCCGACTCCTCTATCTCCCTCCCAAACCCCAGACCCCTCTATCCCCCTCCTAGACTCCTCCTAAACCAGACCCCTCTATCCCCCTCCTAGACTCCTCCCAAACTCCAGACTCCTCTATCCCCCTCCCAAACCCCTCTATCCCCCCTCCCAAACCCCAGACCCCTCTATCCTTCTCCCAGACTTCTCTATCCCCCTCCCAGACTCCTCTATTCACCCTCCTAGATTCCTTCTAAACCCCAGACCCCTCTATCCCCCTCCCAAACCCCAGACCCCTCTATCCCCCTCCCAAACCCCAGACCCCTCTATCCCTCTCCAGACTCCTCTATCCCCTCCAGACCCCTCTCAAACCCCAGACTCCTCTATCCCCCTCCCAAACCCGACTCCTCTATCCCCCTCCTATCCCCCTCCCAGACCCCTCTATCCCCCTCCCAAACCCCAGACTCCTCTATCCCCCTCCCAAACCCGACTCCTCTATCTCCCTTCTATCCCCCTCCCAGACCCCTCTATCCCCCTCCCAAACCCGACTCCTCTATCCCCCTTCTATCCCCCTCCCAGACCCCTCTATCCCCCTCCCAAACCCCAGACTCCTCTATCCCCCTCCCAAACCCCAGACCCCTCTATCCTTCTCCCAGACTTCTCTATCCCCCTCCCAGACTCCTCTATTCACCCTCCTAGATTCCTTCTAAACCCCAGACCCCTCTATCCCCCTCCAGACTCCTCTATCCCCTCCAGACCCCTCTCAAACCCCAGACTCCTCTATCCCCCTCCCAAACCCGACTCCTCTATCCCCCTTCTATCCCCCTCCCAAACCCCAGACTCCTCTATCCTCCTCCTAGCATCCTCTATCCCCCTCCAGACCCCTCCCAAACCCCAGATTTCTCTATCCCCCTCCCAAACCCCAGACCCCCCTATCCCCCTCCCAAACCCCTCTATCCCCCTCCCAGACCCCAGACCCCTCTATCCCCCTCCCAAACCAAACCCCAGACTCCTCTATCCCACTCCTAGACTCCTCCCAAACCCCAGACTCCTCTATCCCCCTCCCAAATCCCAGACGCCTCTATCCCCCTCCCAGACTCCTCTATCCCCCTCCCAGACTCCTCTATCCCCCTCCCAGACTCCTCTATCCCCCTCGCAAACTCCTCTATCCCCCCTCACAGACTCTTCTATCCCAGTCCAGACTCCTCTATCCCCCTCCCAGACTCCTCTATCTCCCTCCCAAACCCGACTCTATCCCCCCTCCAGACTCTTCTATCCCCCCTCCCAGACTCCTCTATCCCCCTCATAAACCCCAGACTCCTCTATCCCCCTCCCAGACTCCTTTATCCCCCCTCCAGAACCCTTTCATCCCCCTCCCAAACCCCAGACTCCTCCTGTAAGGGGGGGGGGGGGGGGGGCGAACCTGCACCCAGCAGACGTAGATGTGGATCAGGATTTGTGAGCAGGCGTAAATCACGATAAATGAGGCGCAGGAGGAGGCCCTCCCCCAATGGCAGGCATACCTCTATGTCTTCCTCCAGACCCCTCTCTATCTCTTCCTACGGGGGTCCTTTATCTCCCCAGAACCCTCTACCTCCTCCTCCAGGGGTCCCTCATCTCCCCCAGACCCCTCTATCTCTTCCTCCCTGGATCCTTCATCTCCCCCAGACCCCTCTATCTCTTCCTTTGGGGGTCCTTCATCTCCCCCAGACCCCTCTATCTCTTCCTCCCTGGATCCTTCATCTCCCCCAGACCCCTCTATCTCTTCCTTTGGGGGTCCTTCATCTCCCCCAGACCCCTCTATCTGTTCCTCCGGGGGTCCTTTATCTCTTCCTCCAGACCCCTCTATCTCTTCCTCCGGGGGTCCTTCATCTCCCCCAGACCCCTCTATCTCTTCCTCTGGGGGTCCTTCATCTTCCCCAGACCCCTCTATCTCTTCCTTCTTCATCTCCCCCAGAACCCTCTATCTCTTCCTCCCTGGATCCTTCATCTCCCCCAGACCCCTCTATCTCTTCCTCCGGGGGTCCTTTATCTCCCCCAGACCCCTCTCTCTCTTCCTCCCTGGATCCTTCATCTCCCCCAGACCCCTCTCTCTCTTCCTCCCTGGATCCTTCATCTCCCCCAGACCCCTCTATCTCCTCCTTCGTGGGTCCTTCATCTCCCCCTGACCCCTATCTCTCTTCCTCCGGGGGTCCTTCATCTCCCCCAGACCCCTCTATCTGCTCCTTCGTGGGTCCTTCATCTCCCCCAGGCCCCCCTCTCTCTTCCTCCGGGGGTCCTTCATCTCTCCCAGAAACCTCTATCTCTTCCTCCGGGGGTCCTTCATCTCTCCCAGAAACCTCTATCTCTTTCTCCAGGGGTCCTTCATCTCCCCCAGAACAGTCTATCTCTTCCTCCGTGGGTCCTTCATCTCCCCCAGACCCCTCTCTCTCTTCCTCCGTGGGTCCTTCATCTCCCCCAGACCCCTCTCTCTCTTCCTCCCGGGGTCCTTCATCTCCCCCAGAACCCTCTATCTCTTCCTCCGGGGGTCCTTTATCTCCCCCAGAACCCTCTATCTCCTCCTTCGTGGGTCCTTCCTCTCCCCCAGAACCCTCTATCTCTTCCACCTTCGGGGGTCCTTCATCTCCCCCAGAACCCTCTATCTTTTCCACCTTCGGGGGTCCTTTATCTACCCCAGAACCCTCTATCTCTTCCACCTTCGGGGGTCCTTCATCTCCCCCAGACCCCTCTATCTCTTCCTCCGGGGGTCCTTCATCTCCCCCAGACCCCTCTCTCTCTTCCTCCGGGGGTCCTTCATCTCCCCCAGACCCCTCTCTCTCTTCCTCCCTGGATCCTTCATCTCCCCCAGACCCCTCTATCTCCTCCTTCGTGGGTCCTTCATCTCCCCCTGACCCCTATCTCTCTTCCTCCGGGGGTCCTTCATCTCCCCCAGACCCCTCTATCTGCTCCTTCGTGGGTCCTTCATCTCCCCCAGGCCCCCCTCTCTCTTCCTCCGGGGGTCCTTCATCTCTCCCAGAAACCTCTATCTCTTCCTCCGGGGGTCCTTCATCTCCCCCAGAACAGTCTATCTCTTCCTCCGTGGGTCCTTCATCTCCCCCAGACCCCTCTCTCTCTTCCTCCGTGGGTCCTTCATCTCCCCCAGACCCCTCTCTCTCTTCCTCCCGGGGTCCTTCATCTCCCCCAGAACCCTCTATCTCTTCCACCTTCGGGGGTCCTTCATCTCCCCCAGACCCCTCTATCTCTTCCTCCGGGGGTCCTTCATCTCCCCCAGACCCCTCTCTCTCTTCCTCCGGGGGTCCTTCATCTCCCCCAGAACCCTCTCTCTCTTCCTCCGGGGGTCCTTCATCTCCCCCAGACCCCTCTATCTCTTCCTCCGGGGGTCCTTCATCTCCCCCAGAACCCTCTATCTCTTCCTCCGGGAGTCCTTCATCTCCCCCAGAACCCTCTATCTCTTCCTCCGGGGGTCATTTATCTCCCCCCGAACCCTCTATTTCTTCCTCCGGGGGTCCTTCATCTCCCCCAGACCCTTCTATCTCTTCCTCCGGGGGTCCTTCATCTCCCCCAGACCCCTCTCTCTCTTCCTCCTGGGGTCCTTCATCTCCCCCAGAACCCTCTATCTCTTCCTCCGGGGGTCATTTATCTCCCCCCGAACCCTCTATCTCTTCCTCTGGGGGTCCTTCATCTCCCCCAGACCCTTCTATCTCTTCCTCCGGGGGTCCTTCATCTCCCCCAGACCCTTCTATCTCTTCCTCCGGGGGTCCTTCATCTCCCCCAGACCCCTCTATCTCTTCCTCCGGGGGTCCTTCATCTCCCCCAGACCCCTCAGTTCCTTATTCTGACTCTTCTCCAGATTCTCCTACCCTCTTCCAGAGACCTCTGTCCTCCTTCTAGAACTGTATGTTGCCTCTTCCTTTCCTTCTGTCTCTTCTTCCAGACTCCTCTGTTCTCGTTCTGACTTCTTGCCTTGTGCCGCAGACCCCCTGTCACTACAGTAATTTGCGCAGGGAGCGCCCCACAGTGACAGAAACTGCAGCATTTTAACATTTTATTTCAAAAGTGCATTTAGTTCAGTGAGTTAAATTAAAATAGCAAACAGCATCAAACACACACAAAAAACCTAAGCGTAACTCAGTGTATGTAGGAGGAGAGAAGCAGTGAGTGCGTCCTCTGGTCAGGTGGGTGGTACAGGTGGCTGTGCCAGAGGAGGCAGAATATCTGCACGGCCTTTCCGAATACAATTGTCCCTTGTAGCTATTTCTGGATCATGGGGAGATTCTTCTGATTATATAAAGCTTGTAAAGAAAGACAAAAGAATGTAGGAGAAGAACAAGGGAAGAAGTGCGGAGGGAGAAGTAATAAAGACAGCAGTATGAAGGAAGGAGCAGGAAAGGGAAGAACAAGGGAAGAAGAAACAAGATTATAAAGACAGCAGTATGAAGGAAGAAGGAAGGAAGAAGCATAAAACAAAGACAGAAGTATGAAGGAAGGAGCAGGAAAGGGAAGAACAAGGGAAGAAGAAACAAGATTATAAAGACAGCAGTATGAAGGAAGGAGCAGGAAAGGGAAGAACAAGGGAAGAAGAAACAAGATTATAAAGACAGCAGTATGAAGGAGAAGAACAAGGGAAGAAGTGTGGAGGGAAAATAAAGACAGCAGTATGAAGGAAGGAGCAGGAAAGGGAAGAACAAGGGAAGAAGAAACAAGATTATAAAGACAGCAGTATGAAGGAAGGAAGGAAGAAGCATAAAACAAAGACAGCAGTATGAAGGAGAAGAACAAGGGAAGAAGTGTGGAGGGAAAATAAAGACAGCAGTATGAAGGAAGGAGCAGGAAAGGGAAGAACAAGGGAAGAAGAAACAAGATTATAAAGACAGCAGTATGAAGGAAGGAAGGAAGGAAGAAGCAAGAAAGACAGAAATATGAAGGAAGGAGCGGGAAAGGGAAGGAGAAGGGAAGAAGAAACAAGAAAGACAGAAGTATGAAGGAGAAGAAAGGAGGGAAGAAGGAGAAGCAGGAAAGGGAAGGAGAAGCAAGAAAGACAAGTATGAAGGAAGGAGCAGAAAAGACAGAAGGAGGAAGAAATGTGGCAGGAGAAGTAATAAAGCAAACAGCAATATGAAGGAAGAAGAAAGTAGGAAGGAAGTAAAGAGTCATGAAGGTGAAAGCACTATAAACAAAATAGCATAAAGGAAGCAGAAAAGAAGAACAAATATAAAGGAAAATGCAGTGCAGTAAAGAAGTAGTGTATAGGAAGAATCCTAAACAATTGCGAAACATAAAGGTATAATTAGTATAAGGAGCACAAAGGAAGAGGTAGGAAAAGGGAAGATGGAGAGGCACAAAGGAAGAACAGGAAGCATGAGGGAAGGAAGGGGAAGCATGGCGGATAGAAGGAGAAGCATCGCGGATGGAAGGGGAAGCAAGAAGGAGAGTGAAGGAAGAGGAAGCATGCGCATGGCAGATGGAAGGGAAAGCATGGCAGATGGAAGGGGATGCATGAGGGAAGGAACAGGAACCATGGCGGAGGGAAGGGGAAGCATGGCGGATGGAAGGGAAAGCATGGCGGATGGAAGGGAAAGCATGGCGGATGGAAGGGAAAGCATGGCGGATGGAAGGGAAAGCATGGCGGATGGAAGGGAAAGCATGGCGGATGGAAGGGGAAGCATGAGGGAAGGAACAGGAAGCATGAGGGAAGGAAGAGGAAGCATGATGGATAGAAGGGGAAGCATGATGAAAGAAAGGAGAAGAGTGAAGGAAGAGGAAGCATGATGGATAGAAGGGGAAGCATGATGGATGGAAGGGGAAGCATGGCGGATGAAAGGGAAAGCATGGCGGATGGAAGGGAAAGCATGGCGGATGGAAGGGAAAGCATGGCGGATGGAAGGGAAAGCATGGCGGATGGAAGGGGAAGCATGGCGGATGGAAGGGGAAGCATGGCGGATGGAAGGGAAAGCATGGCGGATGGAAGGGAAAGCATGGCGGATGGAAGGGAAAGCATGGCGGATGGAAGGGAAAGCATGGCGGATGGAAGGGGAAGCATGAGGGAAGGAACAGGAAGCATGAGGGAAGGAACAGGAAGCATGACGGATGGAAGGGGAAGCATGATGAAAGAAAGGAGAAGAGTGAAGGAAGAGGAAGCATGATGGATAGAAGGGGAAGCATGACGGATGGAAGGGGAAGCATGGCGGATGAAAGGGAAAGCATGGCGGATGAAAGGGAAAGCATGGCGGATGGAAGGGAAAGCATGGCGGATGGAAGGGAAAGCATGGCGGATGGAAGGGAAAGCATGGCGGATGGAAGGGAAAGCATGGCGGATGGAAGGGAAAGCATGGCGGATGGAAGGGAAAGCATGGCGGATGGAAGGGAAAGCATGGCGGATGGAAGGGAAAGCATGGCGGATGGAAGGGGAAGCATGGCAGATGGAAGGGAAAGCATGAGGGAAGGAAGAGGAAAGCATGGCGGATGGAAGGGAAAGCATGGCGGATGGAAGGGGAAGCATGGCGGATGGAAGGGAAAGCATGAGGGAAGGAAGAGGAAAGCATGGCGGATGGAAGGGAAAGCATGGCAGATGGAAGGGAAAGCATGGCGGATGGAAGGGAAAGCATGGCGGATGGAAGGGGAAGCATGGCGGATGGAAGGGGAAGCATGAGGGAAGGAAGAGGAAGCATGGCAGATGGAAGGGGGAGCATCATGGAAGAAAGGAGAGGAGTGAAGGAAGAGGAAGCACGATGGATGGAAGAGGAAGCACGATGGATGGAAGGGGAAGCATGATGGATGGAAGGGGAAGCATGATGGATGGAAGGGGAAGCATGATGGATGGAAGGGGAAGCATGAGGGAAGGAAAAGGAAGCATGGCGGAAGAAAGGAGAAGAGTGAAGGAAGAGGAAGCATGATGGATGGAAGGGGAAGCATGGCGGATGGAAGGGGAAGCATGGCGGAAGAAAGGAGAAGAGTGAAGGAAGACGACACACGAAGGAAGTAGAGCTGTGAAATAAAGAGATGCACAGAGGGAGGAAAGGGCAGCATGGAGGACAGATATGTCTCCTCTTCTGGCTAATAGTGACCTTCCCAGATCGTGCCCTGTGGGTCCATCCTTACCGCCTGTGTACACAAGACTATCCAGCTAACATGTCTTCTCGGCCCACAGCAGCCATACATTAAAGTATCTGGAGTGTGTGATCCATAGCTGGTCTGTAGGCGCTATGGAGGTGTACACCTTCATGTCTGCACTCGTCTTTGAATGTCTCCGCACCCAGACTTCCATATTCTGCCGCTGTTAGAACAGGTTACTGGTATGAAATGCTACTATCCTACAACTACTTTCCGTCATCTTGGCACAAAAAGGATCAAAAATAAAATAAAATACAAGACAAAAACACAGCAAAGTCCTAAGAACAAAATGGAAAACTGGAGAGGACGATTGCGACGTAGGACGGACCCGAGTGAGGGATGGGACATCAGATCCACACAGTCACCAGTGTTATATCCCTTTAAGCAAAGGAAGTCAAAAAATACGTCACATGACCATAAACAGCTAGAACTATAAGAGGAGTGTGACTGCAATACGGCAACAAGCAACACATCAGCCTCTTCCTGAGTCTTAGGTCTTCTGACCGTGAAATGCCACCTCACCCCAGACCATGGAGATCACTGTGACTGGTGAAGATCTAGTACTGCCTGGGGGCATTATGATGGTCGTCCTGCTCATGGTGGGGGTAGTCCCTCTGTCTTCTCTCTTCTTCATGTTTGTCATTGCCATGCTTATCCTTCCCTTTTTTATACTTGTGGTGATCTCCGTGTTTATGGTGGTCTTTATCATATTTGTAGTGGTAGTCTCCATCTCTGTGATCTTTAAGCTTATCCTTGCCTTCTTTATATTTGTGGTGGTAGTCCCCATCCCTGTCATGTTTGTGGTGGTCTTTGTCATACTTGTGGTGGTAGTCCCCATCCCTGTCATGTTTATGGTGGTCTTTGTCGTACTTGTTGTGGTGGTCCCCATCCCTGCCATCTCCATGCTTATCCTTGCCCTCTTTATACTTGTGGTGATAGTACCCATCCCTGGGATCTCCATGTTTATAGTAGTCTTTGTTATATTTGTGGTGGTCTTTGTCTCCATCATTGGCATCTCCATGCTTATGGTGGTCTTTATTATACTTGTGGTGGTAGTCTCCGTCATTGGCCTCTCCATGCTTGTGGTGGTAGTCTCTATCCCTGTCATATTTATGGTGGTCATTGTTATACTTGTGGTGGTAGTCTCCATCAGTGGCATCTCCATGTTTCTGATGGTGTGTGTCATATTTATGTTGGTAATGCCCATCACTGTCCTTGGCTTGTTTATTCTTTTCACTGTAATTTCCATGTTGGTCCTTGCCATACTTCTGGTGGTAGTTCCTGGGATCGCCCTTAGATTTACCATGTTTGTGGTGATGGTCTCTATCTCTGCCCTCTTTATCTTCACGTTGGTGGTGAGCCTTTGGTGAGTAATGCTGAATGGGTCCTTGGTGATTTTTGTGGAGGTCAGGTTGTATGTGGTCACCATCTGTCCATGATTTCTGATCATTGTGTCTCTGTGATGACTGATAACGCTTGTTGTTGGTGTCTTTCTCACGCTTCTTTAAGTAATGTTCATAGTTTGCGTCTTCCTTTTGTTTATCCGAGTTCTTACATTTATACTTGTCGGATTCTTTGAAAGACTTCTTGTATGTATTTTCATGTCCAGGAATGTTGGGGTTGTGGTTATGTTTGCCTTGGTTTTGTTTCTTCCAGTCTTCTTGATATTCCTTATGAAAGTGGTGACCACTGTGGTGGTGCCCTGCAGGTCTTTCGTCAGGCTTTGCGTAAGAATATTTGGACTTTTCAGAATGGCCGCCATGATTATGAAATGAGCCACTCTTCTTATCATTGTGTTTGTGGTCAGATTCTTCTTTATAGTGCGTTTCTACAGACCAGGGCTTGTGCTGTTTCATAGGTTTGAAATCATGGGAGTCTACATGGTGGGCGGTTCTTGTGATGTTGTCTATGGGGAGTCTGTCATATGAGTAGTTGAAGCCCTGGTCATAAGTCTTCTCCAGTTTTCCAGCGGGTTTTTGATATTTGTTGGTTTTATGTTGCTCATCCTTCTTTGCATATCTACATGGGGAATTAAGACCTGGAAAACGTTATTAGAGGAAGTACCATTGACTAATCAGACAAGACTAATAATAATCTAGTTTGCAGGCTCTGGAGCATGATACTAGGGAAGAGGAGGGCATGATGACCCCAGGCAGCAGCAAGCTGCTAGTAGTGGTCACTTAAAGAGGGAAAGTTGGGAATTTTGTCTATGGGGGTAATCCAAGCACTGTCCGCTGTAATGGCCGTCTATGCCTATGGGGGTAATGTGCAGCTCTGAGCACTGTAAAGACCATCTATATCTATGGGGTAATGTGGAGCTCTGACCTCTGTAAAGACCACCTATATCTATGGGGTAATGTGGAGCTCTGACCTCTGTAAAGACCACCTTTATCTATGGGGTAATGTGGAGCTCTGACCTCTGTAAAGACCACCTATATCTATGGGGTAATGTGGAGCTCTGACCTCTGTAAAGACCATCTATATCTATGGGGTAATGTGGAGCTCTGACCTCTGTAAAGACCATCTATATCTATGGGGTAATGTGGAGCTCTGACCTCTGTAAAGACCACCTATATCTATGGGGTAATGTGGAGCTCTGACCTCTGTAAAGACCACCTATATCTATGGGGTAATGTGGAGCTCTGACCTCTGTAAAGACCATCTATATCTATGGGGTAATGTGGAGCTCTGACCTCTGTAAAGATAATCAATATCTATGGGGGTAATGTGGAGCACTGAAGAGACTGTCTCTTTCTATGCAGGTAATGTGGAGCTCTGAGCACTGAAGAGACTGTCTCTTTCTATGCAGGTAATGTGGAGCTCTGAGCACTGAAGAGACTGTCTCTTTCTATGCAGGTAATGTGGAGCTCTGAGCACTGAAGAGACTGTCTCTTTCTATGCAGGTAATTTGGAGCTCTGAGCACTGAAGAGACTGTCTCTTTCTATGCAGGTAATTTGGAGCTCTGAGCACTGAAGAGACTGTCTCTTTCTATGCAGGTAATGTGGAGCTCTGAGCACTGAAGAGACTGTCTCTTTCTATGCAGGTAATGTGGAGCTCTGACCTCTGTAAAGACCATCTACATCTATGGGGTAATGTGGAGCTCTGACCTCTGTAAAGATAATCAATATCTATGCGGGTAATGTGGAGCACTGAAGAGACTGTCTCTTTCTATGCAGGTAATGTGGAGCTCTGAGCACTGAAGAGACTGTCTCTTTCTATGCAGGTAATGTGGAGCTCTGAGCACTGAAGAGACTGTCTCTTTCTATGTAGGTAATTTGGAGCTCTGAGCACTGAAGAGACTGTCTCTTTCTATGCAGGTAATGTGGAGCTCTGAGCACTGAAGAGACTGTCTCTTTCTATGCAGGTAATGTGGAGCTCTGAGCACTGAAGAGACTGTCTCTTTCTATGCAGGTAATGTGGAGCTCTGAGCACTGAAGAGACTGTCTCTTTCTATGCAGGTAATGTGGAGCTCTGTCCACTGTAAAAATATAATATAACATCAGTCAACAACGAATTTGGGACCTGAAGCAATGTGATTATGAAAGCAGACAGAAGACAACCAAACGTTTAGTTCTCGGACACAACCAACTCACCTTTTCTTAGTGGCGGCTTCTCCAAAGAAGCTGGTGTAGACATATCTCTCAAAGTCATCCACAATGTCATCATTTCCTGTCTCTTTTCTGGCCAGATCTTCCAGGAAATCCTCTACATCATCCACAAAGTCCTTAAAGCGGATCTTGTGGTGAGAGAAGTGAGGCCCCTCAAAGAAGCCATCAAGAAGGGGCATGAGCTCGGGCAGGTGCTCCGATAGCTGGGTCTTGGCCAGGTAGTTCAGCAGGACCTTCTCAAAGTGGGCCCTCTCCACAGGCTTCAGATCCACGCTGAACAGGTCCATCCCATCCTTCCGAGCGCAGTCCTCCAGGCCAGAACATCCCAGAGGAACCCGATACTGATGGTCTGAAAGTTTTTTCCAGAACTTGTTGTGGTCATGGTGCCGATGGTCCTTCCCTTTCTCACTGTCATCTCGTCTCTTGTGACTGTCTGTAAATTCCTTCTGTCCCTTCCTAGGATGGAATCCCTCCCTGGCTTCTTCTCCCTGGTGATGCCGACCCTGCCTCTCGGGACTGTCATGGCGGTGGTGCACGGCAGAGTCTTTGCTCCGGTGTTCTCTGGCCTTGTTTTTCCAGTGGTCTTTCTCCTCTGGGATCTCGGCTCCAGCTTTCTCCCCCTCCCAGTGCCGCTGCTTCCTGTCCTTCCAGTGTTTGTCCTCATGTTTTTTGCTCCTCCATTCCTCATGCTGGGTCTCTGGCTGACTTTCTTCTGTCCATCGCTTGCTGTGCTCTTTGCCCTGCTTGTGATGAGCCTTCCTGGGGTCTCCTCCAGGAGTGGAGGTGTCTGATGTCTTGCTGTACTTGTCAGGCTTCTTCCACTCCTTATGACCATGGTCTCTCCTTAGTTCTCCCACCTGCTCCTTCCTCCTCTGCGCGTGTTCCACATACGTCTTCTCCCACGTTTCTGATCTTTGAGCCTCCATGGCCAGCCTGTTGCTCACCTCCGAGAGCCTTTCTTGGAGTAACTTCTCGTCCTCAGCTTCTGTAGTTTTTGCCACTAGATTTTCTAGATCTTGCCTGATGGTCGCCACCAACAGCCGTTGTTTATCCAGTTCCTGACGCAGCATTTGGGACTCGGCCACCAAGGTCTCCTTCTGAGCCAAGAAGCCTTCGATCTGCTTCCTGAAGGAATCCAGGTCCACCTTCAGCTGAGAGTTCTCCACCACAAGAGCTTCCTTGTCCACATGGCTGCCTTCCAGGGCTTCCAGCTTCTCCTGCACATTTTGCAGCTCCTCCTTGGCAGACAAATGGGCGGTCTCTTCTTTTAGGAGGGCATCCTTAAGCCTGACGTTCTCTTCTGTCAGTCTTGTATGCGGAGGTCCTGGAGTGACCTTCTCCCCATCACTGACGGACAGCAGAGTTTCTAAGTCCTCTTTCTGTGCCTGTAAATGCAAACACCGATCCTCCATAAGTATTACACAGAAATGACAATCAGCAACCTCCCTGGGGCGTACCCCTTACCGTCCTCCCAGGGATTCCCCAATATAAATAGGTACAAAACACACAGAACAGCTCTGGGTGATTAGACAAAGTAAAAGCAGAAAGATGAGTGCGGCTCTGGAGGATTAGACATTATATACCAGCAGAATGGTGAGTGCAGCTCTGGAGGATTAGACATTATATACCAGCAGAATGGTGAGTGCAGCTCTGGAGGATTAGACATTATATACCAGCAGAATGGTGAGTGCAGCTCTGGAGGATTAGACATTATATACCAGCAGACTAGAGAGCGCAACTCTGGAGGTAACTGGAGAATAAGACAATATAACAGAGGAACAGTGAGCGCAGCTCTGGAGGTGACAGGAGGATTAGACATGATGTAACAGCAGAATGATGAGTGCTGCTGTGGAGGTGAGAGTTTGGCCCGTGATATAGTTCAGGAGGAATCTGGTAATACAAGTGATCTGGATGGGGTTGTCTAGCGCGGGTTGTGTCTATACTGTGGGGTCTCACATGCTGAGAGCAGATAACCTGCAGTACACAGAACGGTGACACATCACATGGGGTCTGGTGACCTGTAGCTTGGCCTGCATGTGCCGGATCTCCTGGTTTTCCTTGGCAACCTTGTCTAGGAGGCCGCTCATAACCTGCAGGCTGCTGGGATCCCCGGTGAACTGGTCTGCATGCTGCGTGATCCACGCCTGGTCAAGAGGAGAAGACAGATCAAGAGTGAGTGCATCCCCCCTCCAAACCACAGACCAGAATACAGGGGCCTCCCGCAGACACACACAGGGGCCCCCGCAGACACACACACAGGGGCCCCCCGCAGACACACACACAGGGTCCCCCGCAGACACACACACAGGGTCCCCCGCAGACACACACACAGGGTCCCCCGCAGACACACACACAGGGGCCCCCGCAGACACACACACAGGGGCCCCCGCAGACATACACACAGGGTCCCCCGCAGACACACACACAGGGGCCCCTGCAGACACACACAGGGGCCCCTGCAGACACACACACAGGGGCCCCTGCAGACACACACAGGGGCCCCCCGCAGACACACACACAGGGGCCTCCGCAGACACAAACACAGGGGCCCCCCGCAGACACAAACACACACAGGGTTCCCCGCAGACACACACACAGGGGCCCCTGCAGACATACACACAGGGTCCCCCGCAGACACACACACAGGGGCCCCTGCAGACACACACAGGGGCCCCTGCAGACACACACACAGGGGCCCCTGCAGACACACACAGGGGCCCCCCGCAGACACACACACAGGGGCCTCCGCAGACACAAACACAGGGGCCCCCCGCAGACACAAACACACACAGGGTTCCCCGCAGACACACACACAGGGGCCCCTGCAGACACACAAACACAGGGGCCCCCGCAGACACACACACAGGGGCCCCCGCAGACACAAGCCGCATACAGAGGCCCCACAGAGAGCAGTGTATGGAGATCTCCTTTCAGCTGGGACACTCACCTGGATGTCGGAGATGATTTGTGGTGGCTGCCCATCTCCCACCTTCATGCTGCGGGACACTACAGTCTGAGTTGAATCTGGGTGGGAGAGAGACTGATGAGTGCACGTCATACTCCTCCCTGCACTCACTATACATACTCCTCCCTGCACTCACTATACATGGAGATGGGATGAGTGCACGTCACATACTCATCCCTGCACTCACTATACATAGAGGAGACTGTAAGGAGTACACGTCACATACTCCTCCCTGCACTCACTATACATGGAGGAGACTGGGATGAGTGCACGTCACATACTCATCCCCGCACTCACTATACATGGAGGAGACTGTAAGGAGTGCACGTCACATACTCCTCCCTGCACTCACTATACATAGAGGAGACTGTAAGGAGTTCACGTCACATAGTCCTCCCTGCACTCACTATACATAGAGGAGACTGTAAGGAGTGCACGTCACATACTCCTCCCTGCACTCACTATACATAGAGGAGACTGTAAGGAGTGCACGTCACATACTCATCCCTGCACTCACTATACATGGAGGAGACTGTAAGGAGTGCACGTCACATACTCCTCCCTGCACTCACTATACATAGAGGAGACTGTAAGGAGTTCACGTCACATAGTCCTCCCTGCACTCACTATACAGGGAGGAGACTGGGATGAGTGCACGTCACATACTCCTCCCTGCACTCACTATACATGGAGGAGACGGGGATGAGTGCACGTCACATACTCCTCCCTGCACTCACTATACATGGAGGAGACGGGGATGAGTGCACGTCACATACTCCTCCCTGCACTCACTATACATGGAGGAGACTGTAAGGAGTGCACGTCACATACTCCTCCCTGCACTCACTATACATGGAGGTGACTGTAAGGAGTGCACGTCACATACTCCTCCCTGCACTCACTATACATGGAGGAGACTGTAAGGAGTGCACGTCACATACTCCTCCCTGCACTCACTATACATAGAGGAGACTGTAAGGAGTGCACGTCACATACTCCTCCCTGCACTCACTATACATGGAGGAGACTGTAAGGAGTGCACGTCACATACTCATCCCTGCACTCACTATACATAGAGGAGACTGGGATGAGTGCACGTCACATACTCATACCTGCACTCACTATACATGGAGGAGACTGGGATGAGTGCACGTCACATACTCCTCCCTGCACTCACTATACATGGAGGTGACTAAGGAGTGCACGTCACATACTCCTCCCTGCACTCACTATACATAGAGGAGACTGTAAGGAGTGCACGTCACATACTCCTCCCTGCACTCACTATACATGGAGGAGACTGTAAGGAGGGCACGTCACATACTCCTCCCTGCACTCACTATACATAGAGGAGACTGTAAGGAGTGCACGTCACATACTCCTCCCTGCACTCACTATACATAGAGGAGACTGTAAGGAGTGCACGTCACATACTCCTCCCTGCACTCACTATACATAGAGGAGACTGTAAGGAGTGCACGTCACATACTCCTCCCTGCACTCACTATACATAGAGGAGACTGTAAGGAGTGCACGTCACATACTCCTCCCTGCACTCACTATACATGGAGGAGACTGGGATGAGTGCACGTCACATACTCATCCCCGCACTCACTATACATGGAGGAGACTGTAAGGAGTGCACGTCATATACTCCTCCCTGCACTCACTATACATAGAGGAGACTGTAAGGAGTTCACGTCACATAGTCCTCCCTGCACTCACTATACAGGGAGGAGACTGGGATGAGTGCACGTCACATACTCCTCCCTGCACTCACTATACATGGAGGAGACGGGGATGAGTGCACGTCACATACTCCTCCCTGCACTCACTATACATGGAGGAGACGGGGATGAGTGCACGTCACATACTCCTCCCTGCACTCACTATACGTGGAGGAGACTGTAAGGAGTGCACGTCACATACTCATCCCTGCACTCACTATACATGGAGGTGACTGTAAGGAGTGCACGTCACATACTCCTCCCTGCACTCACTATACATAGAGGAGACTGTAAGGAGTGCACGTCACATACTCCTCCCTGCACTCACTATACATAGAGGAGACTGTAAGGAGTGCACGTCACATACTCCTCCCTGCACTCACTATACATAGAGGAGACTGTAAGGAGTGCACGTCACATACTCCTCCCTGCACTCACTATACATAGAGGAGACTGTAAGGAGGGCACGTCACATACTCCTCCCTGCACTCACTATACATAGAGGAGACTGTAAGGAGTGCACGTCACATACTCCTCCCTGCACTCACTATACATAGAGGAGACTGTAAGGAGTGCACGTCACATACTCCTCCCTGCACTCACTATACATAGAGGAGACTGTAAGGAGTGCACGTCACATACTCCTCCCTGCACTCACTATACATAGAGGAGACTGTAAGGAGTGCACGTCACATACTCCTCCCTGCACTCACTATACATGGAGGAGACTGGGATGAGTGCACGTCACATACTCATCCCCGCACTCACTATACATGGAGGAGACTGTAAGGAGTGCACGTCATATACTCCTCCCTGCACTCACTATACATAGAGGAGACTGTAAGGAGTTCACGTCACATAGTCCTCCCTGCACTCACTATACAGGGAGGAGACTGGGATGAGTGCACGTCACATACTCCTCCCTGCACTCACTATACATGGAGGAGACGGGGATGAGTGCACGTCACATACTCCTCCCTGCACTCACTATACATGGAGGAGACGGGGATGAGTGCACGTCACATACTCCTCCCTGCACTCACTATACGTGGAGGAGACTGTAAGGAGTGCACGTCACATACTCATCCCTGCACTCACTATACATGGAGGTGACTGTAAGGAGTGCACGTCACATACTCCTCCCTGCACTCACTATACATAGAGGAGACTGTAAGGAGTGCACGTCACATAGTCCTCCCTGCACTCACTATACATGGAGGAGACGGGGATGAGTGCACGTCACATACTCCTCCCTGCACTCACTATACATAGAGGAGACTGGGATGAGTGCACGTCACATACTCATACCTGCACTCACTATACATGGAGGAGACTGGGATGAGTGTACGTCACATACTCCTCCCTGCACTCACTATACATGGAGGTGACTAAGGAGTGCACGTCACATACTCCTCCCTGCACTCACTATACATGGAGGAGACTGGGATGAGTGCACGTCACATACTCCTCCCTGCACTCACTATACATGGAGGAGACGGGGATGAGTGTACGTCACATACTCCTCCCTGCACTCACTATACATGGAGGAGACTGGGATGAGTGCACGTCACATAATCCTCCCTGCACTCGCTATACATGGAGGAGACGGGGATGAGTGCACGTCACATACTCCTCCCTGCACTCACTATACATGGAGGAGACTGGGATGAGTGCACGTCACATACTCATCCCTGCACTCACTATACATGGAGGTGACTGTAAGGAGTGCACGTCACATACTCCTCCCTGCACTCACTATACATAGAGGAGACTGTAAGGAGTGCACGTCACATACTCCTCCCTGCACTCACTATACATAGAGGAGACTGTAAGGAGTGCACGTCACATACTCCTCCCTGCACTCACTATATATAGAGGAGACTGTAAGGAGTGCACGTCACATACTCCTCCCTGCACTCACTATACATGGAGGAGACGGGGATGAGTGCACGTCACATACTCATACCTGCACTCACTATACATGGAGGAGACTGGGATGAGTGCACGTCACATACTCCTCCCTGCACTCACTATACATGGAGGTGACTGTAAGGAGTGCACGTCACATACTCCTCCCTGCACTCACTATACATAGAGGAGACTGTAAGGAGTGCACGTCACATACTCCTCCCTGCACTCACTATACATAGAGGAGACTGTAAGGAGTGCACGTCACATACTCATCCCTGCACTCACTATACATGGAGGAGATTGAACTCACCATCATCAGAAATGAAGCTGCCGCCTGTGGAGAGAATGATACTAAGTCAATGACCACAGAAATGAGAGAACTTCAATGCCGTCATGTGTCCCCAGAGCTCGTACAGCTGCCTAATATCCAGCCAGCAGGGGGCACTAGTCCTACCTCACCTGAGAAGACCAGAATGCCAATGCAGAGGAGGCCGACAGCTGCAATGACCAATGTACTGAGGTTGGAGGAGGACCCGGCATCTGCGTCCTGCTGTGCTGCTTCTCTAAACCCAGGGCCGACACTGACGGGGGGAGCCCCCCGGCCCACCCTCTTCCTGAGACCCTCCACGTCATCCTCACTGCTGGAGCAGCTCACTTCCTCTAGGTCCCCGCCTGCGGAGGTAGAATAAGGGGGCATGAGAGACACGAAGACAAGGCGCGGGGGGCACACGGGGTGAGGAAGCCGGGCACTAGTGTCAGGAGGAGGCCGCACAAGCCACAGCAATGCCATGCAGCACCTGGTCCACTAGCCGAGCGCTGACCCCAGGTCCTCAGGCCGCCCAGTGACAAGGACGCGGGGAAGAGTTGTGCTAGTCTCTGAAAACAAATCTCTTCAAGACAAGAAGAAGATAGAGGGGCGGAGTTAGAGGTGAAGATTTCAGAATGAGGGGCGTGCTTGTCCATGCACTGATCAGAGGGGCGTGTGGTGCACCCTACGCTACTCACCCAGGGTGCCGGGCCCTCGGGGGCCCTCTGTGTCAGGAGGTGGCCCCGACTCCTCATCAGGCTTCTCAGGCTCCACAGTAAGCAACTCCTCCTGGGGTTTGGGGCCCTCACTGGGTTCCTGGTGGGCAAAATCCCCTTATATGACACTGATCTCTAGTCATGAACAACATGGCTGCCACACAGACTCTCCTGGTCTGATCTTACCGTGGAGGGCGGCTTCACATCCGGCAGCTGCGTGGTCTCCTGGTTGTCAGGGGGAGGGGCTGCTTCAGAGCCTGGAATGACAGACAAGACTAGTGAGACCCCACCCCTGTGTGGCTGCAGAACAGCAAACCTATCCCCCTTCAGGATCATCACCTGAAGCTGCAGCTTCCTCTTCTCCACCCTGGACCGCTCCCACCTTCTCCACTGCTAAACTCTGCAAAGAAACAAAAACAGTCAGAGGAGGCGGGCCACCTCAGCACAGTCCTCACCCAATGGAGAAGGACCACCCCCCAAGGAGAGAGGCGACCTCAGCACAGCCCTCCCCGATAGGGGAGAAGGACCACCCCCGAGGAGAGAGGCGACCTCAGCACAGCCCTCCCCGATAGGGGAGAAGGACCACCCCAAGGAGAGAGGCGACCTCAGCACAGCCCTCCCCGATAGGGGAGAAGGACCACCCCCGAGGAGAGAGGCGACCTCAGCACAGCCCTCCCCGATAGGGGAGAAGGACCACCCCCGTGGAGAGAGGCGACCTCAGCACAGCCCTCCCCGATAGGGGAGAAGGACCACCCCAAGGAGAGAGGCGACCTCAGCACAGCCCTCCCCGATAGGGGAGAAGGACCACCCCCGTGGAGAGAGGCGACCTCAGCACAGCCCTCCCCGATAGGGGAGAAGGACCACCCCCGAGGAGAGAGGCGACCTCAGCACAGCCCTCCCCGATAGGGGAGAAGGACCACCCCCGTGGAGAGAGGCGACCTCAGCACAGCCCTCCACCGATAGGGGAGAAGGACCACCCTTGAGGAGAGAGGCAACCTCAGCACAGCCCTCCCCCGATGGGGGAGAAGGACCACCCCCGAGGAGAGAGGCGACCTCAGCACAGCCCTCCCCGATAGGGGAGAAGGACCACCCCAAGGAGAGAGGCGACCTCAGCACAGCCCTCCCCGATAGGGGAGAAGGACCACCCCAAGGAGAGAGGCGACCTCAGCACAGCCCTCCCCGATAGGGGAGAAGGACCACCCCCGTGGAGAGAGGCGACCTCAGCACAGCCCTCCACCGATAGGGGAGAAGGACCACCCTTGAGGAGAGAGGCGACCTCAGCACAGCCCTCCCCGATAGGGGAGAAGGACCACCGCAAGGAGAGAGGCAACCTCAGCACAGCCCTCCCCCGATAGGGGAGAAGGACCACCCCCGAGGAGAGAGGCAACCTCAGCACAGCCCTCCCCCGATAGGGGAGAAGGACCACCCCCGAGGAGAGAGGCGACCTCAGCACAGCCCTCCCCGATAGGGGAGAAGGACCACCCCCGAGGAGAGAGGCGACCTCAGCACAGCCCTCCACCGATAGGGGAGAAGGACCACCCTTGAGGAGAGAGGCGACCTCAGCACAGCCCTCCCCGATAGGGGAGAAGGACCACCCCCGAGGAGAGAGGCAACCTCAGCACAGCCCTCCCCCGATAGGGGAGGAGGACCACCCCCGAGGAGAGAGGCAACCTCAGCACAGCCCTCCCCCGATAGGGGAGAAGGACCACCCCCGAGGAGAGAGGCAACCTCAGCACAGCCCTCCCCCTATGGGGGAGAAGGACCACCCCCGAGGAGAGAGGCAACCTCAGCACAGCCCTCCCCCAATGGGGGAGAAGGACCACCGCCGAGGAGAGAGGCAACCTCAGCACAGCCCTCCCCCAATGGGGGAGAAGGACCACCGCCGAGGAGAGAGGCAACCTCCGCACAGCCCTCACCCAATGGAGGAGAAGTACCACCCCCGAGGAGAGATGTGGTGTCCCACTAGGGGTGTTACTGATACATACACCCTTTGCAAAAGTCTGTACGTTTTGTGGTCTTATTATGATGAAAGTGGTATTAAGGGTTGACCACTAAATGTTGCTGTATTGTGTATTAGTGTATGGAAGCTGCACAGCTGAAGGATAGCAAAGGGTTTTTGTGTTCATGTTTTACCAGAATCTGTAGACCAGTAGGATTTCTGCTTTCTTCTTTCCTATCACCTCTCCTCTCTCTTCTTCTATTGCACTCGTTTCACCCAATCACAGCGCACTACACAGACTGTAGAGGAAGTAAGTCACACAGGAGACAGGAAGAGCAGGTCAGTCTTAGCCAGTACCCCCCATGGGTAGGATGCAAGACAGTACACTGTTACCAACCTTCTCATAAGTACCTACACCAAGCCTATGCAGTGTTAAGCCTCTCAGGAGAGGACTAGCCAAAAGATAACCTCAACCTACGTCGTGAACAAGGAGAAGTAACAGAGCAGGACAGTATCCACTATAGAGCCACAGAGCCAGGAACTGATCCGGACATAGCAAAGTTGCAGTAAAACTATGAACTCTGTATCGCAGTGTCAGTGTCAGCAGGGAACCCTCAGCATTCCGCTCATCCCAGGTAACAAGGTCTGGGGCCTGTGTCACACATTAGTACGGTTCGGCCAAAGCTAGTGGGCATAAGGTGGTGTGAAGACACACAGGCACAGGTGTTCTTCTTCTTCTAAGTATTCTACCTCATCCTCCAACATCCCGGCAGAGCACACTACTACATGGGTTGAGACTCTCACGGCATCCTCCTCTCTGCTACTCTGCTTCTTGTATTACTCAGTACAACGCAACCAACAGGACTATATCCTATATTGCACTTATACTACAGATCTGGTCGTTCTATTGCCAAGTGTTTATTGGAACTTTGTCAAGTGTGTCTCAGAGACTGTATTTAAGGAAACCTCAGATTGCCTGTTTTGTATTACCTGCTGCACATTTACAAGTAGTAAATCAACTCAACTTTATTCAAAAAGTCTGTGATTATCCCCACCTACACAGCATCCACACCGCAACCTTGGGACACTTCCCCTTTCGGTGGGTGGGGGGGTCCTACTATCCGGAAGGGTCATTATACCACTCTGACCACCTGTGACTACACCATCTGTGACATTATCCCAAGGGACCCAGTAGCAGCCCGGCAGGACACAGACCATAGGGGAAAAGGGTACAACCGGCCTTACACACTAAAAGCAGGCGTGCCAACACACCTGTGTGCCCCCAGGCACTGGCATCACGTGACAACCCATTAAGGTCCGGCTGTATCTCAGCCATCCACCACAGGAGTGGCGTCACACTACAACAGCTAGCAAATGACCGTCCGTCCCTCCGATACCACACCTCCGGGGGTACACCAGAGAGAGGTAAGCTCAGCACAGCCCTCTCCCAATGGGGGAGAAGGACCACCCCAGAGGAGAGAGGCCACCTCAGCACAACCCTCACCCAATGGGGGAGAAGGACTGTCCCCGAGGAGAAAGGCTACCTCAGCACAGTCCTCACCCAATGAGGGAGAAGGACCACCCCCAAGGAGAGAGCCCCCATCAGCACAGCCATCAACCAATGAGGGAGAAGAACCGTCCCCTAGGAGAGAGGCCACCTCAGCATAGTCCTTACCCAATGGGGGACAATGACCACCCCAGAGGAGAGAGGCCCCCTCAGCACAGCCCTTATCTAATGTGGAAGAAGGACCACCCCCAAGGAGAGAGGCCCCCTCAGCACAGCCCTCTCCCAATGGGGGAGAAGGACCACACCAGAGAAGAGAGGCCACCTCAGCACAGTCCTCACCCAACAGAGGAGAAGGACCACCCCAAGGAGAGAGGCCACATCAGCACAGCCCTCACCAAATGTGGAAGAACAACCGCCCCTGAAGAGAGAGGCCACCTTAGCACAGTCCTCACCCAATGGGGAAAAAGGACCACCCCCGAGGAGAGAGCCCCCTCAGCACAGCCCTTACCCAATGGAGGACAATGACCACCCCCGAGGAGAGAGCCCCTTTAGCACAGCCCTCACCCAATGGGGGACAATGACCACCCCCGAGGAGATATGCCCCCTCAGCACAGCCCTCACCCAATGGGGGACAATGACCACCCCCGAGGAGAGATGCCCCCTCAGCACAGCCCTCACCCAATGGGGGAGATTACCGCCCCTGAGGAGAGAGGCCTGGCCAAGATCTCAAGGAAAATGTTAACCTCACAGAGACTTTAATAACAGTACAAGAGTGTAATAGGAGGATAAGATCAGGTATAGGAGCTCCTGACCCTACAACCTAGAGGATAGAATAGTGTTGGAGCGTAATACCGATATCAGTCACATGCAGGAGTATAGAGAGGTCACACATAGTGATATAGAGAGGGGTCACACATAGTGATATAGAGGGGGGTCACACATAGTGATATAGAGGGGTCACACATAGTGATATAGTGGGGTCACACAGTGATATAGAGAGGTAACACATAGTGATATAGAGAGGGGTCACACATAGTGATATAGAGAGGGGTCACACATAGTGATATAGAGGGGTCACACATAGTGATATAGAGGGGGGTCACACATAGTGATATAGAGGGGTCACACATAGTGATATAGAGAGGGGTCACACATAGTGATATAGAGAGGGGTCACACATAGTGATATAGAGAGAGGGGTCACACATAGTGATATAGAGAGGGGTCACACAGTGATATAGAGGGGTCACACATAGGGATATAGAGAGGGGTCACACAGTGATATAGAGAGGTGTCACACATAGTGATATAGAGAGAGGTCCCACAGTGATATAGAGAGAGGTCACACATAGTGATATACAGGGGGGTCACACATAGTGATATAGAGAGAGGTCACACATAGTGATATAGAGAAAGGTCACACATAGTGATATAGAGAGAGGTCACACATAGTTTTATAGAGAGAGGTCACACAGTGATATAGAGGGGTCACACAGTGATATAGAGGGGTCACACACAGTGATATAGAGAGAGGTCACACATAGTGATATAGAGAGGGGTCACACATAGTGATATAGAGAGGGGTCACACATAGTGATATAGAGGGGGGTCACACATAGTGATATAGAGAGGGGTCACACATAGTGATATAGAGAGGGGTCACACATAGTGATATAGAGAGGGGTCACACATAGTGATATAGAGAGAGGTCACACAGTGATATAGAGAGGGGTCACACATAGTGATATAGAGAGGGGTCACACATAGTGATATAGAGAGGTCACACATAGTGATATAGAGAGGGGGTCACACATAGTGATATAGAGAGGTCACACATAGTGATATAGAGAGGGGTCACACACAGTGATATAGAGAGGGGTCACACATAGTGATATAGAGAGGGGTCACACACAGTGATATAGAGGGGTCACACATAGTGATACAGAGGGGTCACACATAGTGATATAGAGGGGGGTCACACACAGTGATATAGAGAGGTCACACATAGTGATATAGAGAGGGATCACACATAGTGATATAGAGGGGTCACACATAGTGATATAGAGAGAGGTCACACATAGTGATATAGAGAGGTCACACATAGTGATATAGAGAGGGGTCACACATAGTGATATAGAGAGGGGTCACACATAGTGATATAGAGAGGGGTCACACATAGTGATATAGAGAGGGGGGGTCACACATAGTGATATAGAGGGGGGTCACACATAGTGATATAGAGAGGGGTCACACATAGTGATATAGAGGGATCACACATAGTGATATAGAGAGGGGTCACACATAGTGATATAGAGGGATCACACATAGTGATATAGAGGGGTCACACATAGTGATATAGAGAGGGGTCACACATAGTGATATAGAGGGGGGTCACACATAGTGATATAGAGGGGTCACACAGTGATATAGAGAGGTCACACATAGTGATATAGAGAGGTCACACATAGTGATATAGAGAGGTCACACATAGTGATATAGAGAGGGGTCACACATAGTGATATAGAGAGGGGTCACACATAGTGATATAGAGGGGTCACACATAGTGATATAAAGGGGTCATCCAAAGTCCCAGATGTATCAGCTCTCTGTCAGCGTCCACGCTCCTGAATCATCACGGCCCCATAGGAACTACAGCTGTGTCCCGCCTCACACACTGATTGGCTGAGCGGACATTTCTGAGTGGTGCAGCGACATCACAGGATTTGGAGCCCAGCTGGGACCATGAGCGGTGACGGTGCACTACGGGGCAGGTAACCAGGACGTCTTTATTATGATCCCACCACCTCCTGCCCCCCTGGATTTTTCACTGTTGCCCAGACTGCCCCTTTAAAGGACAACTCCAGCCCAAAGCATTTTTTAATATTACTTATGGAAAGTTAGACAAATTCCTGATGTACATTAATTATGGGAAATGCACATATAGGACTACACTCACCGGCCACTTTATTAGGTACACCTGTCCAACTGCACGTTACCACTTAATTTCTAATCAGCCAATCACATGGCGGCAACTTAGTGCATTTAGGCATGTAGACATGGTCAAGACAATCTCCTGCAGTTCCAACCGAGCATCAGTATGGGGAAGAAAGGTGATGTGAAGGCCTTTGAACGTGGCATGGTTGTTGGTGCCAGAAGGGCTGGTCTGAGTATTTCAGAAACTGCTGATCTACTGGGATTTTCACGCACAACCATCTCTAGGGTTTACAGAGAATGGTCCGAAAAAGAAAAAACATCCAGTGAGCGGCCGTTCTGTGGGCGGAAATGCCTTGTTGATGCCAGAGGTCAGAGGAGAATGGGCAGACTGGTTCCAGCTGATAGAAAGGCAACAGTGACTCAAATAGCCAACCGTTACAGCCAAGGTAGGCCGAAGAGCATCTCTGAACGCACAGTACGGCCAACTCTGAGGCAGATGGGCTACAGCAGCAGAAGACCACCCGTTACCAGCATGGTGTACCTAATAAAGTGGCCAGTGAGTGTATTTCCCTTAATTTATTAGATCATGGAGACTTCAAATTCTATCAAAAACTGCGACGTCACGAATCAGGGTGTAATTCCTATGGAGTGTCCAGCACTGGGCGCAATATATGTAGAAGCCTATGGACTGTATTGAAGTATATGGGAGATATAACGTGCAATGTAATGTAATGTAAACTACACTTTATTGGTACTATGTGTATGGGATAATTTGGGGAGCAAGGACACTTGCTCCCCCAATGGAGGTCACCGAGCAGGGAGGGAGAGAGGAGCCGGTGCATCTAACTACCTCCTCCCTCCCTCCCTGCTTGCTGCACTGGGACAGACAGACACTACTACTCCTCCCATCATCTGCTCATAGTATGAGCAGATAATGGGAGGAGTAGTACCAGGGAGATACCCAAAACCATGCCCCCCCCTCAGCCAAGAGCCCCCACCACCGACCCCACACCTGCCGCACAGCCGCTGCTTCTGACGCCTGCATCTTCCCAGCTCCCCCACGCACCCGCCGCCAGTAAGCTTATACATCTGGCCCCCTGGCTGGGAGGCTGGGGGTTTGTGATGGGGGGATGGGGGCTGGGAGGTTACTGGCGTTAGCCTTGCAGCCGGTGTGTGGAATGGCTGGGGGCCAGATATATAAGGTTACCGGCGGCGGCTGTGCGGCAGGCACGTGGGGTGGCTGGAGAGTCACTAGCGGCGGCAGCAGCTGTGCGGCAGGTGTGGGGTCAGTGGTGGGGGCTGTCAGTTGAGGAGGGGCTTGGTTCTGGGGATCTCCCTGGTACTACTTCTCCCATCATCTGCTCATACTATGAGAGTAGTAGTAGTGTCTATCTGTCCCAGTGCAGCAAGCAGGGAGGGAGGAGGTAGTTAGATGCACGACTCATCTCTCCCTCCCTGCTTGGGTCTCCTCCATTTAGGGAGCAAGTATCCTTGCTCCCCAAATTATCCCATACACATAGTACCAATAAAGTGTAGTTTACATTACATTACATCTCACATAGACTTCAATACAGTCCATAGGCTTCTACATATACAGCGCCCCCTGCTGGACACTCTATAAAAATTACATCCTGATTCGTGACGTCACGGTATTTGATAGAATTTGAAGTTTCTGCCTCTAGCGCACACACACAGCCTGGCTGGTACAGTCCTAGCGCATGCACACACACACACACAGCTTGGCTACCCGGTCCAAGGCCCCTCCACAGTTGGCTCTCTGAGTGGGGCCGAGCCTTGAGCCTGCGCTCTCTGGATGGGGGCCGAGCCTTGGGCCTGCGCTCTCTGGATGGGGGCCGAGCCTTGGGCCTGCGCTCTCTGGATGGGGTCGAGCCTTCGGCCTGCGCTCTCTGGATGAGGGCCGAGCCTTGGGCCTGCGCTCTCTGGATGGGGGCCGAGCCTTGGGCCTGCGCTCTCTGGATGGGGGCCGAGCCTTGGGCCTGCGCTCTCTGGATGGGGGCAGAGCCTTGAGCCTGCGCTCTCTGGATGGGGGCCGAGCCTTGAGCCTGCGCTCTCTGGATGGGGGCCGAGCCTTGAGCCTGCGCTCTCTGGATGGGGGCCGAGCCTTGGGCCTGCGCTCTCTGGATGGGGGCCGAGCCTTGAGCCTGCGCTCTCTGGATGGGGGCCGAGCCTTGAGCCTGCGCTCTCTGGATGGCGGCCGAGCCTTGGGCCTGCGCTCTCTGGATGGGGGCCGAGCCTTGGGCCTGCGCTCTCTGGATGGGGGCCGAGCCTTGAGCCTGCGCTCTCTGGATGGGGGCCGAGCCTTGGGCCTGCGCTCTCTGGATGGGGGCCGAGCCTTGGGCCTGCGCTCTCTGGATGGGGGCCGAGCCTTGGGCCTGCGCTCTCTGGATGGGGGCCGAGCCTTGGGCCTGCGCTCTCTGGATGGGGGCCGAGCCTTGGGCCTGCGCTCTCTGGATGGGGGCCGAGCCTTGGGCCTGCGCTCTCTGGATGGGGGCCGAGCCTTGGGCCTGCGCTCTCTGGATGGGGGCCGAGCCTTGGGCCTGCGCTCTCTGGATGGGGGCCGAGCCTTGGGCCTGCGCTCTCTGGATGGGGGCCGAGCCTTGGGCCTGCGCTCTCTGGATGGGGACCGAGCCTTGGGCCTGCGCTCTCTGGATGGGGGCCGAGCCTTGGGCCTGCGCTCTCTGGATGGGGGCCGAGCCTTGGGCCTGCGCTCTCTGGATGGGGGCCGAGCCTTGGGCCTGCGCTCTCTGGATGGGGGCCGAGCCTTGGGCCTGCGCTCTCTGGATGGGGGCCGAGCCTTGGGCCTGCGCTCTCTGGATGGGGGCCGAGCCTTGGGCCTGCGCTCTCTGGATGGGGGCCGAGCCTTGGGCCTGCGCTCTCTGGATGGGGGCCGAGCCTTGGGCCTGCGCTCTCTGGATGGGGGCCGAGCCTTGGGCCTGCGCTCTCTGGATGGGGGCCGAGCCTTGGGCCTGCGCTCTCTGGATGGGGGCCGAGCCTTGGGCCTGCGCTCTCTGGATGGGGGCCGAGCCTTGGGCCTGCGCTCTCTGGATGGGGGCCGAGCCTTGGGCCTGCGCTCTCTGGATGGGGGCCGAGCCTTGGGCCTGCGCTCTCTGGATGGGGGCCGAGCCTTGGGCCTGCGCTCTCTGGATGGGGGCCGAGCCTTGGGCCTGCGCTCTCTGGATGGGGGCCGAGCCTTGGGCCTGCGCTCTCTGGATGGGGGCCGAGCCTTGGGCCTGCGCTCTCTGGATGGGGGCCGAGCCTTGAGCCTGCGCTCTCTGGATGGGGGCCGAGCCTTGGGCCTGCGCTCTCTGGATGGGGGCCGAGCCTTGGGCCTGCGCTCTCTGGATGGGGTCGAGCCTTGGGCCTGCGCTCTCTGGATGGGGGCCGAGCCTTGGGCCTGCGCTCTCTGGATGGGGGCCGAGCCTTGGGCCTGCGCTCTCTGGATGGGGGCCGAGCCTTGGGCCTGCGCTCTCTGGATGGGGGCCGAGTCTTGAGAGTTTATTTAGTGAGAACCAGAGAAGTCAGAAGATTTTATCTGTATCTTTTTCAGGAAGGAACAGTGATTGGAAGCCCTCGAAGCCACTTTATCCAGATGGATACGGCAGACTGGTCACCCTGTCTCTGTATAATCAGTCTAGTGATGTCATCCTGTCTCTGTATAATCAGTCTAGTGATGTCATCCTGTCTCTGTATAATCAGTCTAGTGATGTCATCAGTCACCCTGTCTCTGTATAATCAGTCTAGTGATGTCATCAGTCACCCTGTCTCTGTATAATCAGTCTAGTGATGTCATCAGTCACCCTGTCTCTGTATAATCAGTCTAGTGATGTCATTACTCATCCTGCCTCTGTATAATCAGTCTAGTGATGTCATCCTGTCTCTGTATAATCAGTCTAGTGATGTCATCAGTCACCCTGTCTCTGTATAATCAGTCTAGTGATGTCATTACTCATCCTGCCTCTGTATAATCAGTCTAGTGATGTCATCCTGTCTCTGTATAATCAGTCTAGTGATGTCATCAGTCACCCTGTCTCTGTATAAGTCTAGTGATGTCATCACTCACCTTGTCTCTGTATAATCAGTCTAGTGATGTCACCCTGTCTCTGTATAATCAGTCTAGTGATGTCATCAGTCATCCTGTCTCTGTATAATCAGTCTAGTGATGTCATCAGTCACCCTGTCTCTGTATAATCAGTCTAGTGATGTCACCCTGTCTCTGTATAATCAGTCTAGTGATGTCATCAGTCATCCTGTCTCTGTATAATCAGTCTAGTGATGTCATCAGTCATCCTGTCTCTGTATAATCAGTCTAGTGATGTCATCCTGTCTCTGTATAATCAGTCTAGTGATGTCATCCTGTCTCTGTATAATCAGTCTAGTGATGTCATCCTGTCTCTGTATAATCAGTCTAGTAATGTCATCAGTCACCCTGTTTCTGTATAATCAGTCTAGTGATGTCATCAGTCACCCTGTCTCTGTATAATCAGTCTAGTGATGTCATCCTGTATCTGTATAATCAGTCTAGTGATGTCATCCTGTCTCTGTATAATAAGTCTAGTGATGTCATCCTGTCTCTGTATAATCAGTCTAGTGATGTCACCCTGTCTCTGTATAATGAGTCTAGTGATGTCATCAGTCACCCTGTCTCTGTATAATCAGTCTAGTGATGTCATCAGTCACCCTGTCTCTGTATAATCAGTCTAGTGATGTCATCAGTCACCCTGTCTCTGTATAATCAGTCTAGTGATGTCATCAGTCACCCTGTCTCTGTATAATCAGTCTAGTGATGTCATCCTGTCTCTGTATAATCAGTCTAGTGATGTCATCAGTCACCCTGTCTCTGTATAATCAGTCTAGTGATGTCATCAGTCACCCTGTCTCTGTATAATCAGTCTAGTGATGTCATCAGTCACCCTGTCTCTGTATAATCAGTCTAGTGATGTCATCAGTCACCCTGTCTCTGTATAATCAGTCTAGTGATGTCATCCTGTCTCTGTATAATCAGTCTAGTGATGTCATCAGTCACCCTGTCTCTGTATAATCAGTCTAGTGATGTCATCCTGTCTCTGTATAATCAGTCTAGTGATGTCATCCTGTCTCTGTATAATCAGTCTAATGATGTCATTACTCATCCTGCCTCTGTATAATCAGTCTAGTGATGTCATCCTGTCTCTGTATAATCAGTCTAGTGATGTCATCCTGTCTCTGTATAATCAGTCTAGTGATGTCATCAGTCACCCTGTCTCTGTATAATCAGTCTAGTGATGTCATCAGTCACCCTGTCTCTGTATAATCAGTCTAGTGATGTCATTACTCATCCTGCCTCTGTATAATCAGTCTAGTGATGTCATCCTGTCTCTGTATAATCAGTCTAGTGATGTCATCCTGTCTCTGTATAATCAGTCTAGTGATGTCATCAGTCACCCTGTCTCTGTATAATCAGTCTAGTGATGTCATCTTGTCTCTGTATAATCAGTCTAGTGATGTCATCCTGTCTCTGTATAATCAGTCTAGTGATGTCATCAGTGATGACTATGTTTCAGTTGTGTGGTGCGGCTGCACAGTGGGTGGAGTCTGAGCAGTAATCGATGACATCACTGACATGTCGCTGTGGAGCGCTCTCTTACCTCTGCACTGGGTATCACCCAGTTATTCTCTGAGTCCCGACCCTCGTGACCCTGCGACATCCTTCACCCCAATATGGAGGATTGAGTCCTGCGGGGAAGAAACATCATGAAGCTCGTGGCCAACCATCACCCAAGTCCTACCTGACCGCATCCCGAGAAGCAAACCCTCAGCTCTGAGAACTAGAAGGCAAGCCTGCCATTCACTGACAGCAAGCAGAAGCGATGAGGATACCACAGAGGAGTCTGACCCTATAGAATCCATATCAGCCTGCTCGCTGATGGTTTCCAGGTACCAAAAGAAATGTAGGGGAGACAGCACATCCAAAGGAAATCTTCACTTTAATCACACCAGTGCAAGCAGCCACTCAAGCAGTGACGCCAATCATTTACCACCACAAAGGAGCAGAAAAATGTATATAGTGATGAGGGTATATAGTGATGAGGGTATATGGTGTATATAGTGATGAGGGTATATAGTGTATATAGTGATGAGGGTATATAGTGTATATAGTGATGAGGGTATATGGTGTATATAGTGATGAGGGTATATAGTGTATATAGTGATGAGGGTATATGGTGTATATAGTGATGAGGCTATATAGTGTATATAGTGATGAGGGTATATGGTGTATATAGTTATGAGGGTATATGGTGTATATAGTGATGAGGGTATATAGTGTATATAGTGATGAGGCTATATAGTGATGAGGGTATATAGTGTATATAGTGATGAGGGTATATAGTGTATATAGTGACGAGGGTATATAGTGTATATAGTGATGAGGCTATATAGTGATGAGGGTATATAGTGTATATAGTGATGAGGGTATATGGTGTATATAGTGATGAGGGTATATAGTGTATATAGTGATGAGGGTATATGGTGTATATAGTGATGAGGGTATATAGTGTATATAGTGATGAGGGTATATAGTGTATATAGTGATGAGGGTATATAGGGTATATAGTGATGAGGGTATATGGTGTATATAGTGATGAGGGTATATAGTGTATATAGTGATGAGGGTATATAGTGTATATAGTGATGATGAGGGTATATAGTGATGAGGGTATATGGTGTATATAGTGATGATGGTATAAAGTGTATATAGTGATGAGGGTATATAGTGTATATAGTGATGAGGGTATATAGTGATGAGGGTATATAGTGTATATAGTGATGATGGTATAAAGTGTATATAGTGATGAGGGTATATAGGGTTTATAGTGATGAGGGTATATAGTGTATATAGTGATGAGGGTATATAGTGTATATAGTGATGAGACTATATAGTGATGAGGGTATATAGTGTATATAGTGATGAGGGTATATGGTGTATATAGTGATGAGGGTATATGGTGTATATAGTGATGAGGGTATATAGTGTATATAGTGATGAGGGTATATAGTGATGAGGGTATATAGTGTATATAGTGATGAGGGTATATAGTGTATATAGTGATGAGGGTATATAGTGTATATAGTGATGAGGGTATATAGGGTATATAGTGATGAGGGTATATAGTGATGAGGGTATATAGTGTATATAGTGATCAGGGTATATAGTGATGAGGGTATATGGTGTATATAGTGATGAGGGTATATAGTGTATATAGTGATGAGGGTATATAGTGTATATAGTGATGAGGGTATATAGTGTATATAGTGATGAGGGTATATAGTGTATATAGTGATGAGGGTATATAGTGATGAGGGTATATAGTGATGAGGGTATATAGGGTATATAGTGATGAGGGTATATAGTGATGAGGGTATATAGTGTATATAGTGATCAGGGTATATAGTGATGAGGGTATATGGTGTATATAGTGATGAGGGTATATAGTGTATATAGTGATGAGGGTATATAGTGTATATAGTGATGAGGGTATATAGTGTATATAGTGATGAGGGTATATAGTGTATATAGTGATGAGGGTATATAGTGATGAGGATATATAGTGTATATAGTGATAAGGGTATATGGTGTATATAGTGATGAGGGTATATAGGGTATACAGTGATGAGGGTATATAGGGTATACAGTGATGAGGGTATATAGGGTATACAGTGATGAGGGTATATAGTGTATATATCAGGGGTGGAGCTTGTCGTGATGTCACTGCGGCCATTCAGAACCTGGAGAACCAGTCCGCTCTGTTTGTTTATGGTTCATTTTACTGTCAAATTCCTCCAAATGATCAGCGGGAGAGGAGACGGCTGTGCGGCTGCTGCCTGACACTGATCTGCCCCATCCACAGGCCGACGGCTGCATACAGCTGTATACAGATCTGAGGTCAGGGTGGGGTCAGGGACACAGCTGTATACAGATCTGAGGTCAGGGTGCGGTCAGGGACACAGCTGTATACAGATCTGAGGTCAGGGTGGGGTCAGGGACACAGCTGTATACAGATCTGAGGTCAGGGTGGGGTCAGGGAAACAGCTGTATACAGATCTCATGGTGCCTGATATCATGCACTATGCCAGCAGCTCCCCACTTGTTCTTCACCAGGGAATGACAGATGCAAGGTCACTCCTCCTACTGCTCCCATCATTGTGATTACTAAGCTGCACTGTGTATACACCTTTGACCACGCTCCTTCCTAGTTACAGCAGTGCGCTCCTCCCTCCCCCTGTACAGTTACAGCAGTGCGCTCCTCCCTCCCCCTGTACAGTTACAGCGGTGCGCTCCTCCCTCCCCCTGTACAGTTACAGCAGTGCGCTCCTCCCTCCCCCTGTACAGTTACAGCAGTGCAATCCTCCCTCCCCCTGTACAGTTACAGCGGTGCACTCCTCCCTCCCCCTGTACAGTTACAGCGGTGCGCTCCTCCCTCCCCCTGTACAGTTACAGCGGTGCGCTCCTCCCTCCCCCTGTACAGTTACAGCAGTGCGCTCCTCCCTCCCCCTGTACAGTTACAGCAGTGCAATCCTCCCTCCCCCTGTACAGTTACAGCAGTGCGCTCCTCCCTCCCCCTGTACAGTTACAGCAGTGCAATCCTCCCTCCCCCTGTACAGTTACAGCAGTGCAATCCTCCCTCCCCCTGTACAGTTACAGCGGTGCGCTCCTCCCTCCCCCTGTACAGTTACAGCGGTGCAATCCTCCCTCCCCCTGTACAGTTACAGCAGTGCGCTCCTCCCTCCCCCTGTACAGTTACAGCGGTGCGCTCCTCCCTCCCCCTGTACAGTTACAGCAGTGCAATCCTCCCTCCCCCTGTACAGTTACAGCAGTGCGCTCCTCCCTCCCCCTGTACAGTTACAGCAGTGCGCTCCTCCCTCCCCCTGTACAGTTACAGCAGTGCACTCCTCCCTCCCCCTGTACAGTTACAGCAGTGCAATCCTCCCTCCCCCTGTACAGTTACAGCGGTGCACTCCTCCCTCCCCCTGTACAGTTACAGCGGTGCACTCCTCCCCCTGTACAGTTACAGCGGTGCACCCCTCCCTCCTCCTGTACAGTTACAGCGGTGCGCTCCTCCCTCCCCCTGTACAGTTACAGCGGTGCGCTCCTCCCTCCCCCTGTACAGTTACAGCGGTGCGCTCCTCCCTCCCCCTGTACAGTTACAGCGGTGCGCTCCTCCCTCCCCCTGTACAGTTACAGCGGTGCGCTCCTCCCTCCCCCTGTACAGTTACAGCAGTGCGCTCCTCCCTCCCCCTGTACAGTTACAGCGGTGCGCTCCTCCCTCCCCCTGTACAGTTACAGCAGTGCGCTCCTCCCTCCCCCTGTACAGTTACAGCAGTGCGCTCCTCCCTCTGCCCTGTACAGTTACAGCAATGCGCTCCTCCCTCCCCCTGTACAGTTACAGCGGTGCACTCCTCCCTCCCCCTGTACAGTTACAGCAGTGCACTCCTCCCTCCCCCTGTACAGTTACAGCAGTGCGCTCCTCCCTCTGCCCTGTACAGTTACAGCGGTGCACTCCTCCCCCTGTACAGTTACAGCGGTGCACTCCTCCCCCTGTACAGTTAGAGCGGTGCACTCCTCCTCCTTTACAGTTACAGCGGTGCACTCCTCCCTCCCCCTGTACAGTTACAGCGGTGCACCCCTCCCTCCTCCTGTACAGTTACAGCAGTGCACTCCTCCCTCCCCTGTACAGTTACAGAGGTGCGCTCCTCCCCCTGTACAGTTACAGCGGTGCACTCCTCCCCCTGTACAGTTACAGAGGTGCGCTCCTCCCCTTGTACAGTTACAGCGGTGCACTCCTCCCCCTGTACAGTTACAGCGGTGCACCCCTCCCTCCTCCTGTACAGTTACAGCGGTGCGCTCCTCCCTCCCCCTGTACAGTTACAGCAGTGCGCTCCTCCCTCCTCCTGTACAGTTACAGCAGTGCACTCCTCCCTCCCCCTGTACAGTTACAGCAGTGCGCTCCTCCCTCTGCCCTGTACAGTTACAGCGGTGCACTCCTCCCCCTGTACAGTTACAGCGGTGCACTCCTCCCCCTGTACAGTTAGAGCGGTGCACTCCTCCTCCTTTACAGTTACAGCGGTGCACTCCTCCCTCCCCCTGTACAGTTACAGCGGTGCACCCCTCCCTCCTCCTGTACAGTTACAGCAGTGCACTCCTCCCTCCCCTGTACAGTTACAGAGGTGCGCTCCTCCCCCTGTACAGTTACAGCGGTGCACTCCTCCCCCTGTACAGTTACAGAGGTGCGCTCCTCCCCCTGTACAGTTACAGCGGTGCACTCCTCCCCCTGTACAGTTACAGAGGTGCGCTCCTCCTCCTGTACAGTTACAGCGGTGCACTCCTCCCCCTGTACAGTTACAGCGGTGCACTCCTCCCCCTGTACAGTTACTGTTGTAAACTCTTGATGCCCTCCTGCCAGAGCACAATGTCTTTGTGGTTACAGTTTGGGGAAGTGAGCGCACTCTGTGCACACGATGAGACAGCTGTGGAGGGTTGTCAAACGAGCTCATACAGATGTGATGCTCGGGGGGCACATACAGTTCATACCCTGCACACACGTACACATGCGGCACACACCAGCCCCCCCCCGCCCCGCAAGCTTCAGTGTCTCCTCATAAAGGCTCCATCATCACTGCCTCTTCATCACTACTACACCATCATCACTGCCCCCTCATCACTACTACACCATCATCATTACTGCCCCCTCATCACTACTACACATCATCATCATCTCTGCCCCCTCATCACTACTACACCATCATCATTACTGCCCCCTCATCACTACTACACATCATCATCACTGCCCCCTCATCACTACTACACCATCATAATCATCATCACTGCCCCCTCATCACTACTACACCATCATCATCATCACTGCCTCCGAATCACTACTACACCATCATCATCACTGCCTCCGAATCACTACTACACCATCATCATCACTGCCCCCTCATCACTACTACACCATCATCATCATCACTGCCCCCTCATCACTACTACACCATCATCATCATCACTGCCCCCTCATCACTACTACACCATCATCATCATCACTACTACACCATCATCATCATCACTGCCCCCTCATCACTACTACACCATCATCATCACTGCCCCCTCATCACTACTACACCATCATCATCATCATCATCACTGCCTCCTCATCACTACTACACCATCATCATCTCTGCCTCCTCATCACTACTACACCATCATCATCACTGCCTCCTCATCACTACTACACCATCATCATCATCACTGCCCCCTCATCACTACTACACCATCATCATCACTGCCCCCTCATCACTACTACACCATCATCATCTCTGCCTCCTCATCACTACTACACCATCATCATCATCACTGCCCCCTCATCACTACTACACCATCATCATCATCATCACTGCCCCCTCATCACTACTACACCATCATCATCATCATCATCACTGCCTCCTCATCACTACTACACCATCATCATCATCATCACTGCCCCCTCATCACTACTACACCATCATCATCATCATCACTGCCCTTTCATCACTACTACACCATCATCACCATCATCTCTGCCCCCTCATCACTACTACACCATCATCACCATCATCTCTGACCCCTCATCACTACTACACCATCATCATCACTGCCTCCTCATCACTACTACACCATCATCATCACTACCCCCTCATCACTACTACATCATCACTGCCCCCTCATCACTACTACACCATCATCATCATCACTACCCCCTCATCACTACTACACCATCATCATCAATACCCCCTCATCACTACTACATCATCACTGCCCCCTCATCACTACTACACCATCATCATCACTGCCCCCTCATCACTACTACATCTTCATCACTGCCTCCTCATCACTACTACACCATCATCATCACTACCCCCTCATCACTACTACACCATCATCATCTCTGCCTCCTCATCACTACTACACCATCATCATCTCTGCCTCATCACTACTACACCATCATCATCATCATCATCACTGCCCCCTCATCACTACTACACCATCATCATCTCTGCCTCCTCATCACTACTACACCATCATCATCATCTCTGCCTCCTCATCACTACTACACCATCATCATCTCTGCCTCATCACTACTACACCATCATCATCATCATCATCACTGCCCCCTCATCACTACTACACCATCATCATCTCTGCCTCCTCATCACTACTACACCATCATCATCATCAATGCCTCTTCATCACTACTACACCATCATCATCATCATCACTGCCCCCTCATCACTACTACACCATCATCATCTCTGACTCCTCATCACTACTACACCATCATCATCACTGCCCCCGAATCACTACTACACATCATCATCATCACTGCCCCCTCATCACTACTACACCATCATCATCATCACTGCCCCCTCATCACTACTACACATCATCATCATCTCTGCCCCCTCATCACTACTACACCATCATCATCACTGCCCCCTCATCACTACTACACATCATCATCATCTCTGCCCCCTCATCACTACTACACCATCATCATCACTGCCCCCTCATCACTACTACACCATCATCATCACTGCCCCCTCATCACTACTACACCATCATCATCATCATCATCACTGCCTCCTCATCACTACTACACCATCATCATCTCTGCCTCCTCATCACTACTACACCATCATCATCACTGCCTCCTCATCACTACTACACCATCATCATCATCACTGCCCCCTCATCACTACTACACCATCATCATCACTGCCCCCTCATCACTACTACACCATCATCATCTCTGCCTCCTCATCACTACTACACCATCATCATCATCACTGCCCCCTCATCACTACTACACCATCATCATCATCATCACTGCCCCCTCATCACTACTACACCATCATCATCATCATCACTGCCTCCTCATCACTACTACACCATCATCATCATCATCACTGCCCCCTCATCACTACTACACCATCATCATCATCATCACTGCCCTTTCATCACTACTACACCATCATCACCATCATCTCTGCCCCCTCATCACTACTACACCATCATCACCATCATCTCTGACCCCTCATCACTACTACACCATCATCATCACTGCCTCCTCATCACTACTACACCATCATCATCACTACCCCCTCATCACTACTACATCATCACTGCCCCCTCATCACTACTACACCATCATCATCATCACTACCCCCTCATCACTACTACACCATCATCATCAATACCCCCTCATCACTACTACATCATCACTGCCCCCTCATCACTACTACACCATCATCATCACTGCCCCCTCATCACTACTACATCTTCATCACTGCCTCCTCATCACTACTACACCATCATCATCACTACCCCCCTCATCACTACTACACCATCATCATCTCTGCCTCCTCATCACTACTACACCATCATCATCTCTGCCTCATCACTACTACACCATCATCATCATCATCATCACTGCCCCCTCATCACTACTACACCATCATCATCTCTGCCTCCTCATCACTACTACACCATCATCATCATCTCTGCCTCCTCATCACTACTACACCATCATCATCTCTGCCTCATCACTACTACACCATCATCATCATCATCATCACTGCCCCCTCATCACTACTACACCATCATCATCTCTGCCTCCTCATCACTACTACACCATCATCATCATCACTGCCTCTTCATCACTACTACACCATCATCATCATCACTGCCCCCTCATCACTACTACACCATCATCATCTCTGCCTCCTCATCACTACTACACCATCATCATCACTGCCCCCGAATCACTACTACACATCATCATCATCACTGCCCCCTCATCACTACTACACCATCATCATCATCACTGCCCCCTCATCACTACTACACATCATCATCATCTCTGCCCCCTCATCACTACTACACCATCATCATCACTGCCTCCTCATCACTACTACACATCATCATCATCTCTGCCCCCTCATCACTACTACACCATCATCATCACTGCCCCCTCATCACTACTACACCATCATCATCACTGCCCCCGAATCACTACTACACCATCATCATCATCACTGCCCCCTCATCACTACTACACAATCATCATCATCATCACTGCCCCCTCATCACTACTACACCATCATCATCATCATCACTGCCCCCTCATCACTACTACACCATCATCATCATCATCACTGCCTCCTCATCACTACTACACCATCATCATCATCATCACTGCCCCCTCATCACTACTACACCATCATCATCATCATCACTGCCCTTTCATCACTACTACACCATCATCACCATCATCTCTGCCCCCTCATCACTACTACACCATCATCACCATCATCTCTGACCCCTCATCACTACTACACCATCATCATCACTGCCTCCTCATCACTACTACACCATCATCATCACTACCCCCTCATCACTACTACATCATCACTGCCCCCTCATCACTACTACACCATCATCATCATCACTACCCCCTCATCACTACTACACCATCATCATCAATACCCCCTCATCACTACTACATCATCACTGCCCCCTCATCACTACTACACCATCATCATCACTGCCCCCTCATCACTACTACATCTTCATCACTGCCTCCTCATCACTACTACACCATCATCATCACTACCCCCTCATCACTACTACACCATCATCATCTCTGCCTCCTCATCACTACTACACCATCATCATCTCTGCCTCATCACTACTACACCATCATCATCATCATCATCACTGCCCCCTCATCACTACTACACCATCATCATCTCTGCCTCCTCATCACTACTACACCATCATCATCATCTCTGCCTCCTCATCACTACTACACCATCATCATCTCTGCCTCATCACTACTACACCATCATCATCATCATCATCACTGCCCCCTCATCACTACTACACCATCATCATCTCTGCCTCCTCATCACTACTACACCATCATCATCACTGCCTCTTCATCACTACTACACCATCATCATCATCACTGCCCCCTCATCACTACTACACCATCATCATCTCTGCCTCCTCATCACTACTACACCATCATCATCACTGCCCCCGAATCACTACTACACATCATCATCATCACTGCCCCCTCATCACTACTACACCATCATCATCATCACTGCCCCCTCATCACTACTACACATCATCATCATCTCTGCCCCCTCATCACTACTACACCATCATCATCACTGCCTCCTCATCACTACTACACATCATCATCATCTCTGCCCCCTCATCACTACTACACCATCATCATCACTGCCCCCTCATCACTACTACACCATCATCATCACTGCCCCCGAATCACTACTACACCATCATCATCATCACTGCCCCCTCATCACTACTACACAATCATCACTGCCCCTTCTTATTTATTTTTAATTTTTTGTTTTTTTTATATGACTCCAAACTCTACAATACAGACTCATATGTGAAAAAAAACTTCATGTTCCCAAATTTAGCTTCTACCCCTTCGAAAATTCCCTCAAAAACACCCTGACAGCGCTGTATAATACACCCAGTTACAGTCCTGTCCCCTTTTTAAGTCCTGTGCTTTAATAGCCAAGAAATATTTCTGAAAATCGGGGAGAGCAATCCCCCCTCCCCCACTAACTGTGTCCATACTCCATATCTCGATCTGGCTTTTTTCCCACCCCAAACAAATTGATTCTATATTCTTGTCAGCCTCCTAAACCGCGATACAGTTATCCACACCGGTGAAGCATATAAAAAGTAAAGAATCTGAGGGAGAACTACCATCTTTATAATCGCAACTCCATCTGCAAATGAAACAAGAAGCCCGACCATATCCCCATTTATTCCTCAGCTTGTAGCTTGGCTTCTATATACCTGTGTACGGATGACGGTCACTCCCAAGTATTCCAATGCCTCACTAGGCCCAGTAATTGAGACTGAGTGATTTACCTCGCTCCCATCACCTTCTAACACTAAAAGATACAAAACCAAAGTCATCAATAATACTCATAATTTTGGGGATGTCATCAGCGTAAAGCAAAGAAGGCTCCTCCACGCCAGCTATGCCAAACCCTTCCCACTCCTCTGAAGGTCGCATCTAAACAGCCAGCGCTTCGATGTAAAAAGCGAATAAGAGTGGCCACAGGGGGCACCCCTGCCTGCTTCCTCTATATAGAATGTGTACCCCTCCCCTACTGAAACCCTTGCCCTAGGCCCGGTATACAACAACTTCACCCACCTGATGAAATTTAGCCCCAAGTCAAAGGCTTCCAACATCTTCCAAAGGACCCCCCATTCCACCCTGTCAAACGCCTTCATAGCATCCAAGGACAGGATGGAATGGGGGTCCCGGACCCTAATTGGGCATTTGCAAAGGCTCTAATAATATTGTCGTAGATAGACCTGCTCCCTCCCAATGAGCCACTCCCGCCAGCCTCTGGGCCAGTACTTTCACTATTAACTTATAGTCTGTATTTAACAATGATATAGGGCGAAAAGCTTCTACATTCAGGGGGTCTTTATATAGATATTCTAGATATATCTAGATATTCGCCTCACACATTGAGGATTCATTAAAGGTTTCGTACAGCAATAGTTCAGAAAGATGACTGTATACCTTGAATGGCAGGCCGTCATTACCCGCTGCAGAGTGAGCTTGGGACCTATCAGCAGCCAGCGTCATTTCCTCTAGAGTAACAGGACTATTCAGCATCTCCTTCATGTCAGGGTCTGCTTTAGGAATGGGAAGACGACTTAAATAGTCCCCCATTTCCAATTCAGTAGCTGCATCGGAGGATTTATACAATTTTTTGTAGCCCATCGGGGTTATTAGTAACTATCCCCTGTGATCATATAAGGCGGAGATAGAACTTCTTTCTTGCTGTGCCCTGATTATCCCTGCCAGTAACTTCCCCGCTTTACCAGCCCCAGCAAAGAATTTCTGTCCCTGAAAAAAAAACTTGTGTTGCGCTTTCTCAAACAAAACTTTCGAGTACTCCTCCTGGGCGTTTGTTACTTTATCCCCATGCTGGGGTGAAGGTGACTCACTAAATCCCCCTCAGCTATCTGTATGGCCTCTTCTAAGTTGGCCTGTCTATTGTGGAAGTCTTTCTTTTTCCATGAAATTTCTCTTATTCACTTCCCAGAATGCTCTGGTCTCATCTGCCATTTTCTCCTTCTGATCCACAATAGAGCGAGTGCGGATGTCTCCTAAGGGATCTTCCTCTCACCCCGCCCCGAGACCACAGGAGAGTGATCACACACCGACCTGGATTCATATGACATGTCTCAAGGCAAAGTCATTACCAAAGAGTCTATCCTGGAGGCAGCCTCAAACGTCGTGCTAAACAAGAAAACGCCACCCTCTCCCCATAGAGATGTCTCCATACGTCCGTCAGGCCCGCCCCACCCATCAGACTCGCCAGGGCAGCAGGACTTCTATCTATCGTCTATCTTTCATTGGGTCCATAACCGCATTAAAATCTCCACATATGAACACGGGGAGAAGATCTCAGTTATAGATAAACTCAAATAAGTCCATAATGTGAGGTGAACGGGGGAGGTAGGTAAGAGGCCGAGATAATTACTTCAGAATCAAACAAAACACAATGTAAAAAAAGATATCTGCCCCATGTGCCTAACTTCTTATTTAACAATTTAAAAGGCCGTATATATACTGATCACTGAGTGTACACTGATATATTGTAATCCCCATATTATCCCGACCTGTGTAATCAGGTGGTATATATATATATATATATATACACTGATCACTGAGTGTATACTGATTTATTGTAATCCCCATATTATCCCTGGTCATTGATCTGTGTAATCAGGTGGTATATATATATATATATATATACTGATCACTCAGTGTACACTGATATATTGTAATCCCCATATTATCCCAGGTCATTGATCTGCTGTGTAATCAGGTGGTATATATATATATATACTGATCACTGAGTGTACACTGATATATTGTAATCCCCATATTATCCCAGGTCATTGATCTGTGTAATCAGGTGGTATATATATATATATATACTGATCACTGAGTGTACACTGATTTATTGTAATCCCCATATTATCCCTGGTCATTGATCTGTGTAATCAGGTGGTATATATATATATATATATATATATATATATATATATATATACTGATCACTGAGTGTATACTGATTTATTGTAATCCTTATATTATCCCAGGTCATTGATCTGCTGTGTAATCAGGTGGTATCTATATATATATATATATATATACACACTGATCACTGAGTGTACACTGATTTATTGTAATCCCCATATTATCCCTGGTCATTGATCTGCTGTGTAATCAGGTGGTATATATATATATATATACTGATCACTGAGTGTACACTGATTTATTGTAATCCCCATATTATCCCAGGTCATTGATCTGCTGTGTAATCAGGTGGTATATATATATATATATATATATATATATATATACACTGATCACTGAGTGTACACTGATTTATTGTAATCCCCATATTATCCCTGGTCATTGATCTGTGTAATCAGGTGGTATATATATATATATATATATATATATATATATATATATATATATACTGATCACTGAGTGTACACTGATTTATTGTAATCCCCATATTATCCCTGGTCATTGATCTGTGTAATCAGGTGGTATATATATATATATATACTGATCACTGAGTGTACACTGATTTATTGTAATCCCCATATTATCCCTGGTCATTGATCTGCTGTGTAATCAGGTGGTATATATATATATACACTGATCACTGAGTGTAAACTGATTTATTGTAATCCCCATATTATCCCTGGTCATTGATCTGCTGTGTAATCAGGTGGTATATATATATATATATATATATATATATATATATATATATATATATATATATATATATACTGATCACTGAGTGTACACTGATTTATTGTAATCCTTATATTATCCCTGGTCATTGATCTGTGTAATCAGGTGGTGTATATATATATATATATATATATATATATATATATATATATATATATATATATATACTGATCACTGAGTGTACACTGATTTATTGTAATCCTTATATTATCCCAGGTCATTGATCTGCTGTGTAATCAGGCCGTATATATATATATATATATATATATATATATACACACTGATCACTGAGTGTACACTGATTTATTGTAATCCCCATATTTATACATAATTACTCCCATGATCTGATCACTAATGAATTGATTGATGTGAATTGTGTTGCACATATATACGGGGTCTGTAGACCAGGTTGTATCACTGCTTGAAAAAGGCCAAAACGTCGCACTGGTGTGCATATAGGTGTATATATGTATTATATATATATATATATATATATATATATATATATATATATATATATATGGGGTGTATAAAGGTGTATGTATATATATATATATATATATATATATATATAAATATATATGGGGTGTATATAGTGACATCAGTTGCTCCGGGAAACCATAAAAAAAAAGTGGCGACTAATCACCGAACCCCGAGACCCTGCAACACGTCTCCTGCCCGACTCTACTGAAAAGCACCCTGGTACTTGTAGTCCTATACACTGTAGGGAGCAGCGCCCTGGTACTTGTAGTCCTATACACTGTAGGGAGCAGCGCCCTGGTACTTGTAGTCCTATACACTGTAGGAAGCAGGCTGGTACTTGTAGTCCTATACACTGTAGGGAGCAGCAGCGCTGGTACTTGTAGTCCTATACACTGTAGGGAGCAGCGCCCTGGTACCTGTAGTCCTATACACTGTAGGGAGCAGCAGGCTGGTACTTGTAGTCCTATACACTGTAGGGAGCAGCGCGCTGGTACTTGTAGTCCTATACACTGTAGGGAGCAGCGCCCTGGTACCTGTAGTCCTATACACTGTAGGGAGCAGCGCCCTGGTACTTGTAGTCCTATACACTGTAGGGAGCAGCCCTGGTACTTGTAGTCCTATACACTGTAGGGAGCAGCGCCCTGGTACCTGTAGTCCTATACACTGTAGGGAGCAGCAGGCTGGTACTTGTAGTCCTATACACTGTAGGGAGCAGCGCGCTGGTACTTGTAGTCCTATACACTGTAGGGAGCAGCGCCCTGGTACCTGTAGTCCTATACACTGTAGGGAGCAGCGCCCTGGTACTTGTAGTCCTATACACTGTAGGGAGCAGCCCTGGTACTTGTAGTCCTATACACTGTAGGGAGCAGCGCTGGTACTTGTAGTCCTATACACTGTAGGGAGCAGCCCTGGTACTTGTAGTCCTATACACTGTAGGGAGCAGCCCTGGTACTTGTAGTCCTATACACTGTAGGGAGCAGCAGCGCTGGTACTTGTAGTCCTATACACTGTAGGGAGCAGCAGCGCTGGTACTTGTAGTCCTATACACTGGAGGGAGCAGCACTCTGGTACTTGTAGTCCTATACACTGTAGGGAGCAGCAGGCTGGTACTTGTAGTCCTATACACTGTAGGGAGCAGCCCTGGTACTTGTAGTCCTATACACTGTAGGGAGCAGCGCCCAGGTACTTGTAGTCCTATACACTGTAGGTAGCAGCGCGCTGGTACTTGTAGTCCTATACACTGTAGGGAGCAGCAGGCTGGTACTTGTAGTCCTATACACTGTAGGGAGCAGCGCCCTGGTACTTGTAGTCCTATACACTGTAGGGAGCAGCAGCGCTGGTACTTGTAGTCCTATACACTGTAGGGAGCAGCGCCCTGGTACTTGTAGTCCTATACACTGTAGGGAGCAGCCCTGGTACTTGTAGTCCTATACACTGTAGGGAGCAGCACGCTGGTACTTGTAGTCCTATACACTGTAGGGAGCAGCAGGCTGGTACTTGTAGTCCTATACACTGTAGGGAGCAGCGCACTGGTACTTGTAGTCCTATACACTGTAGGGAGCAGCGCCCAGGTACTTGTAGTCCTATACACTGTAGGGAGCAGCACGCTGGTACCTGTAGTCCTATACACTGTAGGGAGCAGCGCGCTGGTACTTGTAGTCCTATATACTGTAGGGAGCAGCAGGCTGGTACTTGTAGTCCTATACACTGTAGGGAGCAGCGCCCTGGTACTTGTAGTCCTATACACTGTAGGGAGCAGCAGGATGGTACTTGTAGTCCTATACACTGTAGGGAGCAGCGCGCTGGTACTTGTAGTCCTATACACTGTAGGGAGCAGCAGGATGGTACTTGTAGTCCTATACACTGTAGGGAGCAGCCCTGGTACTTGTAGTCCTATACACTGTAGGGAGCAGCCCTGGTACTTGTAGTCCTATACACTGTAGGGAGCAGCAGGCTGGTACTTGTAGTCCTATACACTGTAGGGAGCAGCGCGCTGGTACTTGTAGTCCTATACACTGTAGGGAGCAGCAGGCTGGTACTTGTAGTCCTATACACTGTAGGGAGCAGCAGGCTGGTACTTGTAGTCCTATACACTGTAGGGAGCAGCCCTGGTACCTGTAGTCCTATACACTGTAGGGAGCAGCGCGCTGGTACATGTAGTCCTATACACTGTAGGGAGCAGCACGCTGGTACTTGTAGTCCTATACACTGTAGGGAGCAGCAGGCTGGTACTTGTAGTCCTATACACTGTAGGGAGCAGCAGGCTGGTACTTGTAGTCCTATACACTGTAGGGAGCAGCAGGCTGGTACTTGTAGTCCTATACACTGTAGGGAGCAGCAGGCTGGTACTTGTAGTCCTATACACTGTAGTGAGCAGCGCTGGTACCTGTAGTCCTATACACTGTAGGGAGCAGCGCTGGTACTTGTAGTCCTATACACTGTAGGGAGCAGCGCGCTGGTACTTGTAGTCCTATACACTGTAGGGAGCAGCAGGCTGGTACCTGTAGTCCTATACACTGTAGGGAGCAGCGCGCTGGTACTTGTAGTCCTATACACTGTAGGGAGCAGCGCCCTGGTACTTGTAGTCCTATACACTGTAGGGAGCAGCAGGCTGGTACTTGTAGTCCTATACACTGTAGGGAGCAGCAGGCTGGTACTTGTAGTCCGATACACTGTAGGGAGCAGCGCCCTGGTACTTGTAGTCCTATACACTGTAGGGAGCAGCAGGCTGGAACTTGTAGTCCTATACACTGTAGGGAGCAGCACCCTGGTACTTGTAGTCCTATACACTGTAGGGAGCAGCGCCCTGGTACTTGTAGTCCTATACACTGTAGGGAGCAGCAGGCTGGTACCTGTAGTCCTATACACTGTAGGGAGCAGCCCTGGTACTTGTAGTCCTATACACTGTAGGGAGCAGCCCTGGTACTTGTAGTCCGATACACTGTAGGGAGCAGCGCCCTGGTACTTGTAGTCCTATACACTGTAGGGAGCAGCAGGCTGGTACTTGTAGTCCTATACACTGTAGGGAGCAGCGCCCTGGTACTTGTAGTCCTATACACTGTAGGGAGCAGCAGGCTGGTACTTGTAGTCCTATACACTGTAGGGAGCAGCAGGCTGGTACCTGTAGTCCTATACACTGTAGGGAGCAGCCCTGGTACTTGTAGTCCTATACACTGTAGGGAGCAGCCCTGGTACTTGTAGTCCGATACACTGTAGGGAGCAGCGCCCTGGTACTTGTAGTCCTATACACTGTAGGGAGCAGCAGGCTGGTACTTGTAGTCCTATACACTGTAGGGAGCAGCAGGCTGGTACATGTAGTCCTATACACTGTAGGGAGCAGCGCGCTGGTACTTGTAGTCCTATACACTGTAGGGAGCAGCGCCCTGGTACTTGTAGTCCTATACACTGTAGGGAGCAGCAGGCTGGTACTTGTAGTCCTATACACTGTAGGGAGCAGCAGGCTGGTACTTGTAGTCTGATACACTGTAGGGAGCAGCGCCCTGGTACTTGTAGTCCTATACACTGTAGGGAGCAGCAGGCTGGTACTTGTAGTCTGATACACTGTAGGGAGCAGCGCCCTGGTACTTGTAGTCCTATACACTGTAGGGAGCAGCAGGCTGGTACTTGTAGTCCTATACACTGTAGGGAGCAGCGCCCTGGTACTTGTAGTCCTATACACTGTAGGGAGCAGCAGGATGGTACTTGTAGTCCTATACACTGTAGGGAGCAGCAGGCTGGTACTTGTAGTCCTATACACTGTAGGGAGCAGCCCTGGTACCTGTAGTCCTATACACTGTAGGGAGCAGCAGGCTGGTACTTGTAGTCCTATACACTGTAGGGAGCAGCAGGCTGGTACTTGTAGTCCTATACACTGTAGGGAGCAGCGCCCTGTTACTTGTAGTCCTATACACTGTAGGGAGCAGCGCGCTGGTACTTGTAGTCCTATACACTGTAGGGAGCAGCAGACTGGTACTTGTAGTCCTATACACTGTAGGGAGCAGCGCGCTGGTACTTGTAGTCCTATACACTGTAGGGAGCAGCCCTGGTACTTGTAGTCCTATACACTGTAGGGAGCAGCCCTTGTACTTGTAGTCCTATACACTGTAGGGAGCAGCAGGCTGGTACTTGTAGTCCTATACACTGTAGGGAGCAGCGCGCTGGTACTTGTAGTCCTATACACTGTAGGGAGCAGCCCTGGTACTTGTAGTCCTATACACTGTAGGGAGCAGCACGCTGGTACTTGTAATCCTATACACTGTAGGGAGCAGCAGCCTGGTACTTGTAGTCCTATACACTGTAGGGAGCAGCAGCCTGGTACTTGTAGTCCTATACACTGTAGGGAGCAGCAGGCTGGTACTTGTAGTCCTATACACTGTAGGGAGCAGCGCCTGGTACTTGTAGTCCTATACACTGTAGGGAGCAGCGCCCTGGTACTTGTAGTCCTATACACTGTAGGGAGCAGCAGGCCTGGTACTTGTAGTCCCTATACACTGTAGGGAGGCCTGTACGTAGTCCTTACACTGTAGGGGCAGCACGGCCTGGGTACTTGTAGTCCTATACACTGTAGGGAGCAGCAGCCCTGGTACTTGTAGTCCTATACACTGTAGGGAGCAGCAGCCCTGGTACTTGTAGTCCTATACACTGTAGGAGCAGCGGCCTGGTACCTTGTAGTCCTATACACTGTAGGGAGCAGCAGCTGGTACCTTGTAGTCCTATACACTGTAGGGAGCAGCGCCTGGTACTTGTAGTCCTATACACTGTAGGGAGCAGCCAGGCTGGTACTTGTAGTCCTATACACTGTAGGGAGCAGCAGCCCTGGTACTTGTAGTCCCTATACACTGTAGGGAGCAGCGCCCTGGTACTTGTAGTCCTATACACTGTAGGGAGCAGCGCGCTGGTACTTGTAGTCCTATACACTGTAGGGAGCAGCGCCCTGGTACTTGTAGTCCTATACACTGTAGGGAGCAGCACGCTGGTACTTGTAGTCCTATACACTGTAGGGAGCAGCACGCTGGTACTTGTAGTCCTATACACTGTAGGGAGCAGCAGGCTGGTACTTGTAGTCCTATACACTGTAGGGAGCAGCGCCTGGTACTTGTAGTCCTATACACTGTAGGAGCAGCAGCGCCTGGTACTTGTAGTCCTAATACACTGTAGGGAGCAGCAGGCTGGTACTTGTAGTCCTATACCTGTAGGGAGCAGCATGCCTGGTACTTGTAGTCCTATACACTGTAGGGAGCACAGGCTGGTACTTTAGTCCTATACACGTAGGGAGCAGCGCCACTGGTACTTGTAGTCCTATACATGTAGGGAGCAGCAGGCTGGTACTTGTAGTCCTATAACACTTAGGGGAGCAGCAGCCTGGTACTTTGTAGTCCTATACACTGTAGGGAGCAGCAGCTGGTACTTGTAGTCCTATACACTGTAGGGAGCAGCAGGCTGGTACTTGTAGTCCTATACACTGTAGGGAGCAGCGCCTGGTACCTGTAGTCCTATACACTGTAGGGAGCAGCGCCCTGGTACTTGTAGTCCTATACACTGTAGGGAGCAGCAGGCTGGTACTTGTAGTCCTATACACTGTAGGGAGCAGCGCCCTGGTACTTGTAGTCCTATACACTGTAGGGAGCAGCGCGCTGGTACTTGTAGTCCTATACACTGTAGGGAGCAGCAGCGCTGGTGACCTTGTAGTCCTATACACACTGTAGGGAGCAGCAGCCTGGTACTTGTAGTCCTATACACTGTAGGGGAGCAGCGCGCTGGTACTTGTAGTCCTATACACTGTAGGGAGCAGCAGGCTGGTACTTGTAGTCCTATACACTGTAGGGAGCAGCAGCCTGGTACTTGTAGTCCTATACACTGTAGGGAGCAGCAGCCCTGGTACTTGTAGTCCTATACACTGGAGGAGCAGCAGGCTGGTACTTGTAGTCCTATACACTGTAGGGAGCAGCAGGCTGGTACTTGTAGTCCTATACACTGTAGGGAGCAGCGCACTGGTACTTGTAGTCCTATACACTGTAGGGAGCAGCGCCCTGGTACTTGTAGTCCTATACACTGTAGGGAGCAGCCCTGGTACTTGTAGTCCTATACACTGTAGGAAGCAGGCTGGTACTTGTAGTCCTATACACTGTAGGGAGCAGCGCCCTGGTACTTGTAGTCCTATACACTGTAGGGAGCAGCCCTGGTACTTGTAGTCTTATACACTGTAGGGAGCAGCGCCCTGGTACTTGTAGTCTTATACACTGTAGGGAGCAGCACTGGTACTTGTAGTCCTATACACTGTAGGGAGCAGCGCCCTGGTACTTGTAGTCCTATACACTGTAGGGAGCAGCCTTGGTACTTGTAGTCTTATACACTGTAGGGAGCAGCGCCCTGGTACTTGTAGTCCTATACACTGTAGGGAGCAGCGCGCTGGTACTTGTAGTCCTATACACTGTAGGGAGCAGCCCTGGTACTTGTAGTCCTATACACTGTAGGGAGCAGCAGCGCTGGTACTTGTAGTCCTATACACTGTAGGGAGCAGCCCTGGTACTTGTAGTCTTATACACTGTAGGGAGCAGCGCACTGGTACTTGTAGTCCTATACACTGTAGGGAGCAGCGCCCTGGTACTTGTAGTCCTATACACTGTAGGGAGCAGCGCCCTGGTACTTGTAGTCCTATACACTGTAGGGAGCAGCAGCGCTGGTACTTGTAGTCCTATACACTGTAGGGAGCAGCAGGCTGGTACTTGTAGTCCTATACACTGTAGGGAGGCAGCGCACTGTACTTGTAGTCCTATACACTGTAGGGGAGCAGCTCCTGGTACTTGTAGTCCTATACACTGTAGGGAGCAGCAGCGCTGGTACTTGTAGTCCTATACACTGTAGGGAGGCAGCCCTGGTACTTGTAGTCCTATACACTGTAGGAGCAGAAGGCTGGTACGTGTAGTCTTATACATGTAGGGAGCAGCGCACTGGTACTTGTAGTCCTATCACTGTAGGGAGCAGCAGGCTGGTACTTGTAGTCCTATACACTGTAGGGAGCAGCAGGCTGGTACTTGTAGTCTTATACACTGTAGGGAGCAGCGCCCTGGTACTTGTAGTCCTATACACTGTAGGGAGCAGCGCACTGGTACTTGTAGTCCTATACACTGTAGGGAGCAGCGCCCTGGTACTTGTAGTCCTATACACTGTAGGGAGCAGCAGCGCTGGTACTTGTAGTCCTATACACTGTAGGGAGCAGCCCTGGTACTTGTAGTCCTATACACTGTAGGGAGCAGCAGGCTGGTACTTGTAGTCTTATACACTGTAGGGAGCAGCGCACTGGTACTTGTAGTCCTATACACTGTAGGGAGCAGCAGGCTGGTACTTGTAGTCCTATACACTGTAGGGAGCAGCAGGCTGGTACTTGTAGTCCTATACACTGTAGGGAGCAGCAGGCTGGTACTTGTAGTCCTATACACTGTAGGGAGCAGCGCACTGGTACTTGTAGTCCTATACACTGTAGGGAGCAGCGCCCTGGTACTTGTAGTCCTATACACTGTAGGGAGCAGCCCTGGTACTTGTAGTCCTATACACTGTAGGGAGCAGCAGGCTGGTACTTGTAGTCCTATACACTGTAGGGAGCAGCAGGCTGGTACTTGTAGTCCTATACACTGTAGGGAGCAGCAGGCTGGTACTTGTAGTCTTATACACTGTAGGGAGCAGCGCACTGGTACTTGTAGTCCTATACACTGTAGGGAGCAGCAGGCTGGTACTTGTAGTCCTATACACTGTAGGGAGCAGCAGGCTGGTACTTGTAGTCCTATGCACTGTAGGGAGCAGCAGGCTGGTACTTGTAGTCCTATACACTGTAGGGAGCAGCGCACTGGTACTTGTAGTCCTATACACTGTAGGGAGCAGCAGGCTGGTACTTGTAGTCCTATACACTGTAGGGAGCAGCACCCTGGTACTTGTAGTCCTATACACTGTAGGGAGCAGCAGGCTGGTACTTGTAGTCCTATACACTGTAGGGAGCAGCCCTGGTACTTGTAGTCCTATACACTGTAGGGAGCAGCCCTGGTACCTGTAGTCCTATACACTGTAGGGAGCAGCGCCCTGGTACTTGTAGTCCTATACACTGTAGGGAGCAGCAGGCTGGTACATGTAGTCCTATACACTGTAGGGAGCAGCAGGCTAGTACATGTAGTCCTATACACTGTAGGGAGCAGCAGGCTGGTACTTGTAGTCCTATACACTGTAGGGAGCAGCCCTGGTACTTGTAGTCCTATACACTGTAGGAAGCAGGCTGGTACTTGTAGTCCTATACACTGTAGGGAGCAGCAGGCTGGTACTTGTAGTCCTATACACTGTAGGGAGCAGCAGGCTGGTACCTGTAGTCCTATACACTGTAGGGAGCAGCGCTGGTACTTGTAGTCCTATACACTGTAGGGAGCAGCAGGCTGGTACTTGTAGTCCTATACACTGTTGGGAGCAGCGCGCTGGTACTTGTAGTCCTATACACTGTAGGGAGCAGCAGGCTGGTACCTGTAGTCCTATACACTGTAGGGAGCAGCAGGCTGGTACATGTAGTCCTATACACTGTAGGGAGCAGCAGGCTGGTACCTGTAGTCCGGCTCCTATCCCCGCTCCTTACCTCCTCCGGTGTCTCCGTCTCTCGGTTTCGCCACTTTCCTCAAACTTCTGAAGAAACAGAGACCTGCACCACGTGACCACTCCTAACCAATCAGAGGCGACAGAAAGGCTGTCACTGGTTACCAAGGGGAAGATCCGCCCCGCCCTTAGCAACGCTACAAAAGGAAAGAGAGCAAAACCCGAAGATTGACAGGGGAAGGATTAACCCTGCGCCTGCCGGAAGTGAGTGACAGCAACAGGTGGATGACAGCTGCGGGAGGGAGGGGCCAAGTGTGTGATAGGAGATTGGAGTGTCAGCTCCTGGGGTCAGGGAGGAGGATGATGGGAGTGATGGTACACTGTGTGTGATAGGAGATTAGAGTGTCAGCTCCTGGGGTCAGGGAGGAGGATGATGGGAGTGATGATACACTGTGTGTGATAGGAGATTAGAGTGTCAGCTCCTGGGGTCAGGGAGGATGATGGGAGTGATGATACACTGTGTGTGATAGGAGATTGGAGTGTCAGCTCCTGCAGTGCTATGCTGGGACCTGTAGTCCTGCAGACGGTGGGTATAGGATGAGTGTATGAGGAGCGGCTCCCCTGTTACATGAATAGGAGGCCTGGAGCTGCTGCCCCTGCAGAATACTAAATACCAGCAGCCGGACACTATAAATACCCGGAGCGGCTGCCGCTATTTATATCCTGGAGCAGCTGTGACACAGAAGCTCCGCTCCAACCCCCCCCCCCCCCCCGCACCCATACACACCACTCCAACCAGCCACCCCCCACCCATACACACCACTCCAACCAGCCACCCCCCACCCATACACACCACTCCAACCAGCCACCCCCCACCCATACACACCACTCCAACCAGCCACCCCCCACCCATACACACCACTTCCAACCAGCCACCCCCCACCCACACACACCACTCCAACCAGCCACCCCCCACCCATACACACCACTCCAACCAGCCACCCCCCACCCATACACACCACTCCAACCAGCCACCCCCCACCCATACACACCACTCCAACCAGCCACCCCCCACCCATACACACCACTCCAACCAGCCACCCCCACCCATACACACCACTCCAACCAGCCCCCCCCCACCCATACACACCACTCCAACCAGCCACCCCCCACCCATACACACCACTCCAACCAGCCACCCCCCACCCATACACACCACTCCAACCAGCCACCCCCCACCCATACACACCACTCCAACCAGCCACCCCCCACCCATACACACCACTCCAACCAGCCACCCCCCACCCATACACACACCGCTCCAACCCCCCCCACACCCATACACACCACTCCAACCAGCCACCCCCCACCCATACACACACCGCTCCAACCCCTCCGCAACCATACACACACCACTCCAACCAGCCACCCCCCCACCCATACACACACCGCTCCAACCCCCCCCCCACACCCATACACACCACTCCAACCAGCCACCCCCCACCCATACACACACCGCTCCAACCCCCCCGCACCCATACACACACCGCTCCAACCAGCCACCCCCCACCCATACACACACCGCTCCAACCCCTCCGCAACCATACACACACCACTCCAACCAGCCACCCCCCACCCATACACACACCGCTCCAACCCCCCCCCACACCCATACACACCACTCCAAGCAGCCACCCCCCACCCATACACACACCACTCCAACCCCTCCGCAACCATACACACACCACTCCAACCAGCCACCCCCCCACCCATACACACCACTCCAACCCCTCCGCAACCATACACACACCGCTCCAACCAGCCACCCCCCACCCATACACACCACTCCAACCCCTCCGCAACCATACACACACCGCTCCAACCCCTCCGCAACCATACACACACCGCTCCAACCAGCCACCCCCCACCCATACGCACCACTCCAACCCCTCCGCAACCATACACACACCGCTCCAACCCCTCCGCAACCATACACACACACCGCTCCAACCAGCCAACCCCCCACCCATACACACCACTCCAACCCTCCGCAACCATACACACACACCGCTCCAACCCCTCCGCAACCATACACACCACTCCAACCCCTCCGCAACCATACACACACCACTCCAACCCCTCCGCAACCATACACACACCACTCCAAGCAGCCACCCCCCACCCATACACACACCACTCCAACCCCTCCGCAACCATACACACACCACTCCAACCCCTCCGCAACCATACACACACCGCTCCAACCAGCCACCCCCCACCCATACACACCACTCCAACCCCTCCGCAACCATACACACACCGCTCCAACCAGCCACCCCCCACCCATACACACCACTCCAACCCCTCCGCAACCATACACACACCACTCCAACCCCTCCGCAACCATACACACACCGCTCCAACCAGCCACCCCCCACCCATACACACCACTCCAACCAGCCACCCCCCACCCATACACACCACTCCAACCAGCCACCCCCCACCCATACACACCACTCCAACCAGCCACCCCCCACCCATACACACACCGCTCCAACCCCCCCCCCCACCCATACCACCACTCCAACCAGCCACCCCCCACCCATACACACACCGCTCCAACCCCTCCGCAACCATACACACACCACTCCAACCAGCCACCCCCCACCCATACACACACCGCTCCAACCCCCCCCCCACACCCATACACACCACTCCAACCAGCCACCCCCCACCCATACACACACCGCTCCAACCCCCCCCGCACCCATACACACACCGCTCCAACCAGCCACCCCCCACCCATACACACACCGCTCCAACCCCTCCGCAACCATACACACACCACTCCAACCAGCCACCCCCCACCCATACACACACCGCTCCAACCCCCCCCACACCCATACACACCACTCCAAGCAGCCACCCCCCACCCATACACACACCACTCCAACCCCTCCGCAACCATACACACACCACTCCACCCCCCACCCCCCCACCCATACACACCACTCCAACCCCTCCGCAACCATACACACACCGCTCCAACCAGCCACCCCCCACCCATACACACCACTCCAACCCCTCCGCAACCATACACACACCGCTCCAACCCCTCCGCAACCATACACACACCGCTCCAACCAGCCACCCCCCACCCATACACACCACTCCAACCAGCCACCCCCCACCCATACACACCACTCCAACCAGCCACCCCCCACCCATACACACCACTCCAACCAGCCACCCCCCACCCATACACACACCGCTCCAACCCCCCCCCACACCCATACACACCACTCCAACCAGCCACCCCCCACCCATACACACACCACTCCAACCCCTCCGCAACCATACACACACCGCTCCAACCAGCCACCCCCCACCCATACACACCACTCCAACCAGCCACCCCCCACCCATACACACCACTCCAACCAGCCACCCCCCACCCATACACACCACTCCAACCAGCCACCCCCCACCCATACACACACCGCTCCAACCCCCCCCCCCACCCATACACACCACTCCAACCAGCCACCCCCCACCCATACACACACCGCTCCAACCCCTCCGCAACCATACACACACCACTCCAACCAGCCACCCCCCACCCATACACACACCGCTCCAACCCCTCCCCCCCCCCCACACCCATACACACCACTCCAACCAGCCACCCCCCACCCATACACACACCGCTCCAGCCCCCTCCACCCATACACACACCGCTCCAACCAGCCACCCCCCACCCATACACACACCGCTCCAACCCCTCCGCAACCATACACACACCACTCCAACCAGCCACCCCCCACCCATACACACACCGCTCCAACCCCCCCCCACACCCATACACACCACTCCAAGCAGCCACCCCCCACCCATACACACACCACTCCAACCCCTCCGCAACCATACACACACCACTCCAACCAGCCACCCCCCCACCCATACACACCACTCCAACCCCTCCGCAACCATACACACACCGCTCCAACCAGCCACCCCCCACCCATACACACCACTCCAACCCCTCCGCAACCATACACACACCGCTCCAACCCCTCCGCAACCATACACACACCGCTCCAACCAGCCACCCCCCACCCATACGCACCACTCCAACCCCTCCGCAACCATACACACACCGCTCCAACCCCTCCGCAACCATACACACACCGCTCCAACCAGCCACCCCCCACCCATACACACACCACTCCAACCCCTCCGCAACCATACACACACCGCTCCAACCCCTCCGCAACCATACACACCACTCCAACCCCTCCGCAACCATACACACACCACTCCAACCCCTCCGCAACCATACACACACCACTCCAAGCAGCCACCCCCCACCCATACACACACCACTCCAACCCCTCCGCAACCATACACACACCACTCCAACCCCTCCGCAACCATACACACACCGCTCCAACCAGCCACCCCCCACCCATACACACCACTCCAACCCCTCCGCAACCATACACACACCACTCCAACCAGCCACCCCCCACCCATACACACCACTCCAACCCCTCCGCAACCATACACACACCACTCCAACCCCTCCGCAACCATACACACACCGCTCCAACCAGCCACCCCCCACCCATACGCACCACTCCAACCCCTCCGCAACCATACACACCGCTCCAACCCCTCCGCAACCATACACACCGCTCCAACCCCCCCCCACACCCATACGCACCGCTCCAACCCCCCCCACACACCCATACGCACCGCTCCAACCCCCCCCACACCCATACGCACCGCTCCAACCCCCCCCCCACACCCATACGCACCGCTCCAACCCCTCCGCAACCATACACACCGCTCCAACCCCCCCCACACCCATACGCACCGCTCCAACCCCCCCCCCAAACCCATACGCACCGCTCCAACCCCCCCTCCACACCCATACGCACCGCTCCCCCCCCCCCGCCTCTCTAACCAGCCACCCCCCACACCCATACGCACCGCTCCAACCCCCCCCACACGCCTCTCTAACCAGCCACCCCCCACACCCATACGCACCGCTCCAACCCCCCCCACACACACACCTCTCCAACCAGCCACCCACCACACCCATACGCACCGCTCCAACCCCCCCCCCCCACCCATACGCACCGCTCCAACCCCCCCCACACCCATACGCACCGCTCCAACCCCCCCCACACGCCTCTCTAACCAGCCACCCCCCCCCCCCCACCCATACGCACCGCTCCAAACCCCCTACACCCATACACACACAGCTTTAACCCCCCATACACACACCGCTCCAGCCCCCTCCACCCATACACACACCGCTCCAGCCCCCTCCACCCATACACACCCGCTCCAGCCCCCTCCACCCATACACACACCGCTCCAGCCCCCTCCACCCATACACACACCGCTCCAGCCCCCTCCACCCATACACACACCGCTCCAGCCCCCTCCACCCATACACACACCGCTCCAGCCCCCTCCACCCATACACACACCGCTCCAGCCCCCTCCACCCATACACACACCGCTCCAGCCCCCTCCACCCATACACACACCGCTCCAGCCCCCTCCACCCATACACACACCGCTCCAACCCCCCCACCCATACACACACGGCTCCAACCCCCCCATACACACACCGCTCCAACCCCCCCATACACACACCGCTCCAACCCCCCCACCCATACACACACCGCTCCAACCCCCCCCACCCATACACACACCGCTCCAACCCCCCCACCCATACACAACGCCCCAACCCCCCCCCCACCCATACACAACGCCCCAACCCCCCCCCACCCATACACAACGCCCCAACCCCCCCCCACCCATACACATCGCTCCAACCCCCCCACCCATACACACACCGCTCCAACCACCCCACCCATACACACACCGCTCCAACCACCCCACCCATACACACACCGCTCCAACCACCCCACCCATACACACACGGCTCCAACTTCCCATACACAACGCCCCAACCCCCCCCACCCATACACACACTGCTCCAACCCCCTCGCACCAATACACGCATACCGCTCCACCCCCCCGCAACCATACACACACCTCTCCAACCAGCCACCCCCCACACCCATACGCACCGCTCCAACCCCCCCCACACCCATACGTAACGCTCCACTCCAACCCCCCACCCATACACATACCGTTCCAAACCCCCCGTCTCCGACCCCATCCACACACCACTCCAACACCCCCCCACCGCTCCAACCCCCCCATACACCGCTCCAACCCCCCCATACACACTGCTCCAACTCCCTCGCACCAATACACGCATACCGCTCCAACCCCCCCTCACCCATACTGCTCCAACCCCCCCGCACCCATACCGCTCCACTCCCCCCGCACCCATACCGCTCCAACACCCGCATACCGCTCCAACCCCCCCGCACCCATACCGCTCCAACACCCGCATACCGCTCCAACCCCCCCGCACCCATACCGCTCCAACCCCCCCGAACCCATACACTCATACCGCTCCAACCCCCCCTTGCAACAATACACACCGCTCCAACCCCCCTCCAGTCCACTTCACTCCAAGCCCCCCCCCCACCCATACACACTGCTCCAACCCCCCTCCAGTCCACTTCACTCCAAGCCCCCCCCCCCACCCATATACTCATACTGCTCCAACCCCCTCGCACCCATATACTCATACCGCTCCAACCCCCCCTGCACCCATATACACACACCGCTCCAGCCCCCTCGCACCCATACCGCTCCAACCCCCCCACACACAGATACACGCATACCGCTCCAACCCCCCGCACCCATACCGCTCCAACCCCCTCACACCCATACCGCTCCAACCACCCAGCACCCATACCGCTCCAACCCCCCCGCACCCATACCGCTCCAAACACCCCCCCCCCCACACCGCTCCAACCACCCAGCACCCATACCGCTCCAACCCCCCCCGCACCCATACCGCTCCAAACCCCCCCCCCCCCACACACACCCATATCGCTCCAACCCCCCTCCGCCCCACCTCAGGCCACTTCGCTCCAAGCCCCACCCCCCACACCCATACTGCTCCAACCCCCCCCAGCACCCATGCCGCTCCAAACCCCCCCTGCACTCATACACGCATGCCGCTCCAACCCCCCCCCCCGCACCCATACGCGCATAACGCTCCAACCCCTCCGCACCCATACAAGCATCCCGCTCCAACCCCCCCGCACCCATACAAGCATCCCGCTCCAACCCCCCCGCACCTATACACGCATCCATCTCCGACCCCATCCACACCAATACACACACCACTCCAACACCCCCCCACCGCTCCAATCCCCCCACCCATACACACCGCTCCAACCCCCCCCCCCATACACACACCGCTCCAACCCCCCCACCCATACACCGCTCCAACCCCCCCATACACACTGCTCCAACTCCCTCGCACCAATACATGCACACCGCTCCAACCCCCCCTCACCCATACTGCTCCAACCCCCCCGCACCCATACCGCTCCAACCCCCCCGCACCCATACCGCTCCAACCCCCCCACACCGCTCCAACACCCGCATACCGCTCCAACCCCCCGCACCCATACCGCTCCAACCCCCCCGCACCTATACACAGACACCGCTCCAACCCCCCTCCAGCCCACTTCACTCCAAGCCCCCCCACACCCATACACACACTGCTCCAACCCCGTCGCACTCATACCGCTCCAACCCCCCCGCACCGAAACACGCATACTGCTCCAACCCCCCCTGCACCCATACATGCATACCGCTCCAACCCCCCCTGCACCCATACCGCTCCAACCCCCCCCCCCCCGCACCCATACACACACACCACTCCAACACTCTCCCCCATACACAGACCTACACACACTGCTCCAATCCCCCGCATCCATACACGCACCGCTACAACCCCCCCGCACCCGTACACTCATACCGCTACAACCCCCCTCCGCCCCACTTCGCTCCAACTCCCCCCCCGTACCCATACACGTATACCGCTCCAACCCCCCTGCACCCATACCGCTCCAACCCCCCCGCTGCACCCATACACACACTACTCCAACCCTCTCCCCCATACACACACCGTTCCAACAACCCCCCCAAAACCACACACACAGCTCCAACCCTTCTCCGTCCCACCTCTCAGGCCACTCCACTCAAAGCCCCCCCACACCCAATCACTCACCGCTCCAACCCCCCAGGCCACTCCACTCCAAGCCCCCCCAACACCCATACACACACACCGCCCCACCTCTCAGGCCACCCCCCGGGCTACCCTTCTCCTAGACCCCTGGGTAGGTATCCTGGCGCTGCCAAAAATTCCTTCACAACGAGCAGAGTATAAAACATAAAATGGCTGATTTATTGGATAAAATCAGTAAAATTGTACATAAAATAAGCAATTACGCGTTTCGGGAGTTGCATCTCCCTTCATCAGATTGCATGTATGCCATGTGCCAAACAATCTGATGAAGGGAGATGCAACTCCCGAAACGCGTAATTGCTTATTTTATGTACAATTTTACTGATTTTATCCAATAAATCAGCCATTTTATGTTTTATACTCTGCTCGTTGTGAAGGAATTTTTGGCAGCGCCAGGATACCTACCCAGGTACTGTATTCTTCTGTCTACTGCATGAAACCACGGGTCCCGACACTTGGAGAGTCCCGTTTCCTGGATCCTTTGGCCGGCAGCCATCATCCGACGCTACAAGCTACAAGGGGCTAAAAGGTGAGAGTCCACCTATCATTTTAATGCACACATTTTCATGTAACAGGATTACACGAGGCGCCATCCTCCCGGCTCCTTTTTTCCCCCCCTCTTGTCTTATGTCTGAATGGGTTAGTGACCAGGATGACGCAGCACCTCTCCCCCCGCCCCAACCAAGGGGGTACAGGTATACAGCCTGAATGAGTTAGTGACCAGGATGACGCAGCACCTCTCCCCCCGCCCCCCCCAGGGGGTACAGGTATACAGCCTGAATGAGTTAGTGACCAGGATGACGCAGCACCTCTTCCCCCGCCCCCCCCCCCCCAGGGGGTACAGGTATACAGCCTGAATGAGTTAGTGACCAGGATGACGCAGCACCTCTCCCCCCACCCCCACCAAGGGGGTACAGGTATACAGCCTGAATGAGTTAGTGACCAGGATGACGCAGCACCTCTCCCCCCCTCCAGTAACGACGACGTCTGATAAAAATCACGAGACCCGGGCCATGGATTTATTAAGTGCATATGATATGAGAAGCGGCAGCAAGGAGCCGCCTGGTCACAAGTGTCTTCTGTGGAATCTTATTACAATGAGGTAGAATGACAGAAAACAGAGCAGCCCATGCAGAGGGGATATATACAGAGCGCCTCCCTGGAGGCCACACAGAGTAATGACAACAGCCAAGGAAAGTGCTGCTCCTTGGGGTCACCGGAGGCCCTGGATCAGGGCATGGGGGAAGGGAAGGCCAGCACCCAGTCCCAGATCAGGAAACGGGGGCAGACCGGCTGAACCCGGTCCCTGACATGGGGGAAGGGGACGGGCAGCACCCAGTCCCAGATCAGGAAACGGGGGCAGACCGGCTGAACCCGGTCCCCGACATGGGGGAAGGGACGGGCAGCACCCAGTCCCAGATGAGGAAACGGGGGCAGACTGGATGAACCTGGCACCGGAACAGAACACGGAGGCAGCTCAGTCCGAGATCAGAAAATGGAGGCGGATCAGCAGCACCCAGCCCCGGGTCAGAACATGGGGGTGGACCGAAAGCACCCGTTCCTGGATCAGTCCGCTGGGGAGTCTTGGACACAGTCTATCCCTGTATATACGGCAGACACAGACACCTCTCTTTGACCTGTACAATAGAATAGCCCATCTCCGCACTGTAGCCAGCAGCCTGTATCCTGGTCACAAAGGCTCAGCAGTGGGGGTGCTCAGCCATCATTGGCAGCCACCAGCTGGCCCATGGGTTCCCTTATGTACACAGACTGGATGTCCTTAGTCTTCAGGCAGTAGTCGCAGGCCCACACAGCAGACGCCTCCCTGGTCAGCAGACTGTAGGCGCTCTCAGTCATCCCCGTGCACTCTCGATGAAACCACTTCTGACATGAGGCTTCGCACAAGATGGCGTCCTGGTCGTCGTTTACCTCGTTCCGACAGGCTCCACATGGATACACCAGGCCTGGGGGCGGCTGGTGGCCAGAGTTGCCGCTGGGTTTGCTGGGTGGGGGAATGTTGTTGACCTCGGGGGTGCTGCTGTTCCCCCGGGGGGCACTGTTTGGAGTAAAGTTTTGCTGGTTGCCGTTGATGGCGGACGGCGAGCCTACATGCTGCTCCTGGCTGAAGGTGTTGCTGGGAGGGTTTAAGTTCTTGCTGTGCTCCTCCACGCCTGGCGGGAAGGTCTGGTCAGTGCCGGCAAAGGGGCTGCTGTTAGGGGGGAGGCTGGGTCTCTGCATAGCCGCTTGTCCAAAGGGGTGACCAGGAGAGCCGAACCTCTGAGAGAACGGAGGACCACCCGGCGAGCTTAACACAGGGCCAGGGCCTGGACCCATTTCTCCCCGTGGAGGCTGTCCCATTGTGGGTGACATCATAGGGCCAAACCCTCCTACTGGCCCCTGCATCATCTGCCCGGCCGGGGGGCTGAAGCTTTGCCCCATTCCCTGGTTGAAGGGTGGGTTGGAGAAGTTCATGTTCCCCGGTTGCACATAATTGGGATTTTGAGGCATTCCAAACCCCGGGCCCATCTGGTTGGGAGGGAAGGGAGGAGGCTGTCGTCTCATTGGCTGCGGACCGCCAGGATACCCGGGAGGGACCTGGTGCGGCATGCCTCCCTGCACACGGAAATTTCCAAATGGCACTGGATTGTTCATGAAGGGAGAGGCTGCAGCGCTGACCTTCTGGGCCCCAAAGTCATCTTCAAATGGATTAGAAGCAACCAGATGATCCACCATGGGAGTGGGTGGAGGGGCAAACTCCGAGAGGTGAGAGTAAGCAGGGCCCTGCCAAAGAGAAGAAAACAAGGTGACTGATCACAGCAACGGACAGTGACAGGATACAGCGCCACCTGTAGGTCAACTCTGGTACCACACACCCGGAGGAGTCATCCCTTCCCTCCAAGTCTGCATCACACAATGCATGTAACATCTCCACATATACACCGCGTACCAATACCACATATACACCGCGTAACATGTCAGGAGGTAACGTGTGTACGCTATGGCTGTCAGGAGGTAACGTGTGTACGCTATGGCTGTCAGGAGGTAACGTGTGTACGCTATGGCTGTCAGGAGGTAACGTGTGTACGCTATGGCTGTCAGGAGGTAACGTGTGTACGCTATGGCTGTCAGGAGGTAACGTGTGTACGCTATGGCTGTCAGGAGGTAACGTGTGTACGCTATGGCTGTCAGGAGGTAACGTGTGTACGCTATGGCTGTCAGGAGGGTAACGTGTGTACGCTATGGCTGTCAGGAGGTAACGTGTGTACGCTATGGCTGTCAGGAGGTAACGTGTGTACGCTATGGCTGTCAGGAGGTAACGTGTGTACGCTATGGCTGTCAGGAGGTAACGTGTGTACGCTATGGCTGTCAGGAGGTAACGTGTGTACGCTATGGCTGTCAGGAGGTAACGTGTGTACGCTATGGCTGTCAGGAGGTAACGTGTGTACGCTATGGCTGTCAGGAGGTAACGTGTGTACGCTATGGCTGTCAGGAGGTAACGTGTGTACGCTATGGCTGTCAGGAGGTAACGTGTGTACGCTATGGCTGTCAGGAGGTAACGTGTGTACGCTATGGCTGTCAGGAGGTAACGTGTGTACGCTATGGCTGTCAGGAGGTAACGTGTGTACGCTATGGCTGTCAGGAGGTAACGTGTGTACGCTATGGCTGTCAGAAGGTAACGTGTGTACGCTATGGCTGTCAGGAGGTAACATGTGTACGCTATGGCTGTCAGGAGGTAACATGTGTACGCTATGGCTGTCAGGAGGTAACATGTGTACCCTATGGCTGGCACACACACTGGCCTTTACTCTCTGCTTACCCCAGACCCCCTGTCCGTACCTGAGTGTTTGACTTGCGCCGCTTCTTCTCTGGGCTCTTCATTTGCATGCCTGGAAAGTAAAGGAGACCAATCATAAGACAGGACATTGTCATGTGATGACCCCTTGCTGGACACATGTGGCGGAGGGGGCTCTATACACACAGACTGATACCGCTGAGGGATCTGTGGCAGCAGGGCTCTAACCCGAATATATATTGAGCCAATAAACAGCGACTCACTGTGGCGGGGGTCCCGGGTTACCGACCCATCATCATCCCCCCCCTATGTGCTTATATTATGCCCGGATCTCTCCCCCACTAGGGCTCATACCCCCATTACTCTGTCTCCTCCACCCCCTCACCAATTATTCCTCTTTATCCCCCCCCATTACCCTCTCTGCCTCCTTCTCTACTCATTATATACCCATGTCTCCATGACCCCCTCACCTCACCCCCTGCTCTGCCCCCCTTATATAACACCAAAAGATTCTGCAGCGCTGTACAATTCTGGGTACACAGACAACACAGAGATGCCCGCCCACGCGCATAAAGAGGGAGCCCGCTAGGGCTGGGCGATAATGGCCTAAATCAATATTGTGGTTTATCGTACATGTAGCCGCGGTAACGATAAATTGAACGATAATTATGACACGCCCCTTTTAAAAGCCACAGCCCTTTGGAAAACCCCATTTTCCAATGGTAATACATTTATTCAATATAACAATATGCAGCAAACTTCACAAGTAATACACAAAATTTTGGCATCTCCTACGCCATTTTAAAGTGCCACTTGGAGACGCCAAAACATTGTATATTAATTGTGAAGTTTGCTGCATATTGTTATATCGAATAAATCCACGTTTGTATTACCATCATAGTGCTGCAGAGTATTTTTAAAGCCGAATTGGTTCAAGGTCTGGCATTCGACTGCTGGCACCCACAGTTCGTTGAGTGTTCTGTCTATATTGTTTGCTATATCTACCTATCTATCCATCTCCTATCTATCTCCTATCTATCTATCTATCTATCTCCTATCTATCTATCTATCTATCTATCTATCACCTATCTATCTATGTATCACCTACCTATCTCTTACTAATATCTACCCCCAGTCACTCAGTGGCTGCGGGGGGTCAGGTATAGGTCAGCACCTCCTTGCTCCCCCGGGCACCGCTCTCTCTCCCGCACAGGAATCCTCGGCCCCTGTCACTCAGTGCTGTAGCACATATATCTGTGTCCCTGCTCCCAGCACTGACTAAACATAACGGGGCTCCGAGGATTCCTGTGCGGGACAGAGTGCGGTGGCCAGTGAACGGAAGATGTGCCGACCCATACCTGACCCCAACTGTATGTGCGGGAGAGGGGGGGCAGGGCTCACCGTGCAGCTTCCAGAGAAGCTAGAAGAGAGCCACCCAGCAGCAGCAGCGCTGAGCACACACTGGAGGGGACGCTGCCGTCTGTGCGCAGCCTGTCACATCTCCAGCCTTCCTCTTCAGCCCCCACAGCAGGATCTTCCATCCCTTGCCCTGCACCAGTATATGTGCTTCCTGGTTGGGATCGGGAGGTGAATCGGAGGATCAGCTGTCCAGCCCCCACCTCTCCACCCGGCACCCCTCTCTCTCCCTGCACCAGATCATGCGGCCGCCAGGTGGGTGGGGGAAAAACCACAGATACCGTCCTTGCCGACTTAAGGTCGGTTAACCGACGCCAGTGACGGTACCGGTATTTTTGCGGTATACCGCCCAGCCCTAGAGCCCGCCCACAAGTACAGAGGGAGCCCGCCCACGCGCACAAAGAGGGAGCCCGCCCACGCGCACAAAGACTGTGCCCGCCCACGCGCACAAAGAGGGAGCCCGCCCACAAAGAGGGAGCCCGCCCACGCGCACAAAGAGGGAGCCCGCCCACGCGCACAAAGACTGTGCCCGCCCACGCGCACAAAGAGGGAGCCCGCCCACGCGCACAAAGAGGGAGCCCGCCCACGCGCACAAAGAGGGCCTTAAGGCCCTATTCCATGGAACTGTTATCGTTTATAAACTCGCTCCAACGACCGCTCGTTAACGACAGTCGCTTCGTGGAATTGGTGTAAACAAGCGAACGACAAAGGCGAAATGGTTATATTGTTGTTCAAAATTTCTTTCAGCATGTTACAAAAAAAAAAAATCGTTGGTCTTTGAAAGATAATTCGCTAATCGGATCGTAAAATTAGAAATCTTTCAGTGGTTCGTAAAAAGGCTTTAAAAAAGTAGGTGTTGCCTGGTCCTGATTACCCCGGCGAACGTTTTAAACGACCATGTAACGACCGCAAAATAATCGTTCCACTACATATATCGTTCACGTTCCCACGTGTGTTATGTGTTATTGTTCACACATTTAGTGACCGTTAACAAGCGGTCGTTGGAGCGAGTTTATGAACGATAACACTGGTAAACAGCTAAAAAGGTTCAGACATGTAAACAGTTGAACTTAACCCCTTAACGACATTGGGCGTAAACTTACGCCCACGCGCCCTGGTACTTGGCGCATCAGGGCGTAAATTTACGCCCGATGTTTCCCCGATCGCTGCGTGTTCACACACAGCGGTCGGGGAAGATGGCCTGCTATAAATCATAGCAGGCCATCTTAGCTTCACGGCACGGGGGGTGGTTAACACCCCCCGTGCTTACGATCGCCGCTATAGGCTGATCAATTCAGATCAGCCAATAGCGGCGATCAGAACCTTTCCGGGTCATCGGCGACCCGATGACCCGGAAAAAAAATGGCGGTCGGTGCTGTCCGAGGACGGCACCGACCGCCATTACTGTAAAAAGTAATGGTGATCGCCGTGCCACCGGCCCGATCGCCGTGAACGGCCGGCCGTTCACGGCGATCGGGCCGGTGGCACGGCGATCAGAGTCCCACAATATAGTAAATACCTGCCCTGGACCCCTCAGCTAGGTAGCCGAGGGGTCCAGAGCAGGTATTTGTACATTACTCCACCTGTCCCGGGCTCCTGATCGGCGTCTTCCGGGTTCGCGGCATCCTCGTCTTCGTTCGGGTCTTCGGCTTCTTCCGTGACGTCACGTTCGGCTTCTCTCGGCTATTTTCGGCTCCAGCGTCGGCTCTTTCCGTATTTTGCGCTCTGCTGCCCTCTAGCGGCTGATATGTGTAATACACTTATCAGCAGCTACAGGGATGTTCAGAATGTAGAATTTTTTTTTTTTTTTTCAAATTTTTTTTTTCTATTTTCCGCACCCTATCGCGGCTGAGTGTTGATCAGCATCACACGAAAGTGCGCTGCTAATCAGCAACTCCTCCTTTTTGGCGTAGGGTGTTTTTTTTCTATATTCTACTGCCACGGTCTGCTGATAAGTGCCGCACATAAGTGCGGCATTTATCAGCAACTCCTTTGTTGGCGTAGGTTTTTTTTTATACTTACTGTAAAAAAAACACGTAAAAACACTACATTACACCACACTACATTGAATAAAGTTTGACACTACACCACTACATACCCCATATACCAATCCCCGTATACAAATGGCCCCCAGGGTGTTTTCGGCGTCAGAGGGATACGCTATTATTGCCTCCGACACCGAAACAGCCAGTGAGGATGAATGGGGGGGGATCCTTCTTTCCTCCATTCATCCTCATCATCCTCATCATCCAGTGACGTGTCTGGGGGTAGCGTAGCGTACGCTGCCCCCCAGACACGTCTTTTCCGCCAGTACCGTCCCAATAAGAGATGACGGTATGGTGTGAAATTCTACAAACTCTGTGAGAGTACCTCAGGGTACACTTACAGATTTCGGGTACGTGCACACTGCGGAATGGCGAAGGATAACCCTTTGTGCATTCCGCAGCTGGCACCCGCCGGCGGACTGATGCGGGCGCGTGTCTCCACCCGTGTCATAGACTCCATGTTATGCATGGGCGGATTCCGTCGTCCATTCAAAGAATGAATACGTTGGACAGAGAGCGGAATCCGCCCGTGCATAGAATGGAGTCTATGACACGGACGGAGACGTGGCGCCTGCATCACTCCGCCGGCGGGTGCCAACTGTGGAAATGCACGAAGGGTTATCTGTCGCGATTCCGCAGTGTGCATGTACCCTTAGAGTGTATGTAGGAAGGGACACCCGAATGCAGCCCCCAGATGCCCCCTCTCCCCCCCCCCATCCCTCGGAGTTAGTGGGGAGATCGTTTGGGAACTGATCTTCCCACTGCTGGATAAAGGTTACCACCTGTACGGGGATAACTTTTATACCAGCACCCCCTCTTCTGGTCCCTCGCTGCCCGAGCTACTGTAGCTTGCGGCACGATCCGAAAATATCAGAGGCAGTACTAGAGCCCTAATATTTAGCAGCCATGGAGCGGACCCAGCGCTTCTGGATATGAAGGACCCCGTATCGCACCAGGGCAACATTTTCCAGGTGACGTCCCCCACACTGGAGAACGGGAGACCCCAGAAGAAGTGCAGAGTGTGGCGTAACAGGGGGATCAGGAAGGACACCATTTTCCAGTGTGACACCTGTCCTGATCGCCCCGACCTCTGCATACTGGATCGCCTCAAGGCGCACCACACGTCACTGGGGTTCTACATTATCTAAATTCTGTCCCTTATTCCTATTTCAGGGGTCACGTTGATCCAGGGATTATTCTGATCGCCATTATGGAGTCAGGAAGGAATTTTCCCCCTGTGATGAGGCTACTGTCGTCTGCCTCACGAGGGTTTTTTGCCTTCCTCGGGATCAACACAGGTTGAATTTGATGGACACCTGTCATTTTCAACCTTATAAACTAATAATTGGCCTAATACCCCCAAATAAATTAGAATTGTCCCTTTTCCCCAGCTAAGTAGGTATGGCCGCCATTCCCATTAGAGGATGCCATGATGCAATTACAAAGCCTCTGTGCGGCCAGGGACAGTAAGAAACCCCCCACAAGTGACCCCATTCTGGAAACTACACCCCATAAGGAATCTAAGAAGGGGGGCAGCGGGGATATGGCCCCCTGGTGACGGCCACATTTGGGACGTGAAAATGAAAAAAATTTTATTTTTTATTTTCTCGGCACATGTTCTACGTAAGTGCCCGTCACCAGTGGGGTCCATATGCCTCACTGCACCCCTTGTTAGATTCCTTATGGGGTGTAGTTTCCAGAATGGGGTCACTTGTCGGGGGTTTCTACTGTCCTGGCAGCACAGGAGCTTTGTAATTGCGACATGGCCTCCATCCTCCATTCCAGCCTCTAAATGGCGCTCTGTCCCTTTGGTGACTTGCCCTGTGCCCATATGGCACATTATGCCCACATGTGGGGTATTTTCGTACTCAGGGAACACTACCCTACACGTTTTGTGTTCATTTTCTTTTTTAACCCCTTGTGGAAATGGAAAAAAATCAAGTCTAGACCAACATTTAGTGTAATTTTTGTAAAATTTGTACTCTAAATCATTAATCTTGTCATGTTTTTTCATTTTCACAAGGGGTTAAAAGATAAAAAAAACATTTAATGTGTAGCGCAATTTCCCCTGAGTACGGAAATACCCCACATGTGGACATAAAGCGCCATGCGGGTGCAGGGAAAGCCTCCGAAGGGAAGAAGCGCCATTTGGTTTTTGAAGGCTGGGATTTGGATGGAATGGATTTCGAGGGGCCATGTTGCATTCAAAAGGCCCCTGTGTTGCCAAGACAGTTGAAACCCCCCACAAGTGACCCCATTATGGAAACTGCACCCCTCAAGGAATGTAACAAGGGGTGTAGTGAGCATATGGACCCCACTGGTGACGGACACAAATGTGGAACAATGTGGCGTGAAAATGAAATATTACATTTTTTACACTATAATGTTGGTTTAGCCTTGAATATATCATTTTCACAAGGGGTTAAAAGAGAAAAAAACACACAATATGTGTAGAGCAATTTCCCCCGAGTCCGTAAATACCCCACATGTGGACATAAAGCGCCGTGTGGGCGCAGGGCAAGCCTCCGAAGGGAAGGAGCGCCATTTGGATTTTGGAGGTTGGATTTGGCTAGAATGGATGATGAACGCCATGTCGCATTTACAGAGCCCTCGTGCTGCCAAAACACTGGAAACCCCCCACAAGTGACCCCATTCTGCAAACTACACCCCTCAAGGAATCTAACAAGGGGTGCACTGAGGATATGGACCCCTTGATGACGGGCACATTTGTGCCATGAAAGTGAAAAAATGAAATTTTTCCCTTTCACGTCACATTGTTCCACATTTGTGCCCGTCACCAGTGGGGTCCATATGCTCACTGCCCCCCTTGGTAGATTCCTTGAGGGGTTTAGTTTCCAGAATGGAGTCACTTGTGGGGGGTTTCCAGTGTCTTGGCAGCACGAGGGCTCTGTAAATGCGACATGGCCCTTAAAATCCTTTTCAGTGAAATTCAGCTTCCAAAAGCCAATTGGCGCTCCTTCCCTTTGGAGGCTCGTCCTGCGCCCCCCTTGGCACTCTATCGCCACATGTGGGGTATTTCCGTACTCGGGAGAAACTGCGCTACACATTTTTTGTCTTTTTTGCCTCTTATCCCTTTAAGAAAATGAAAAATTGAAGGCTAGAACAACGTTTTAGTGTAAAAAATAAATTTTTCTTTTTTCACGCCATATTGTTCGGAAAATCTGTGAAGCACCTGTGGGGTCCAGATGCTCACCACACCCCTTGTTACATTCCTTGAGGGGTGTAGTTTTCTAAATGGTGTCCCTTTAGGGGTGTTTTTTAGGTTTTGACACCCCAGAGCCTCTGCCAACCTGAAGTGGTACAGTCAAAAATGACCAAATATAACGGAGGCGTTGAAATTCACTAGGCGCTCCCTTATATCTGAGGCTTGTGGTTGCGTCAAATAGCGCAATAGGGCCACATATGGGGTATTTCTATAAACTGCAGAAACGGGGCAATAATTATTGGGGTGCATTTCTCTGGTAATAGGTTTATAATTATGAAAAATATTGGATTACAATAAAATCTCTGCACAGAAAATTAAAATTTTCAAATTCCTTACACACTTAGCTTTTATTTCTGTGACTCCCCTAAAGGGTTAAAACACTTTCTGGATGTGCTTTTGCAGAGTTTGGTGGGTGCAGTTTCTGAAATGGGGTGCTTTGTGGGGCTTTCTAACATACAGGCCCCTCAAATACACTTTAAATCTGAACAGGTCCCTAAAAATATCTGATTTTGAAATTTTACTGAAAATTTGGAAATTTGCTGCTAACGTTTTAAGCTTCCTATCGTCTAAAAAAAATGAAATATAGTTTAATAAATGCCGCCAACATAAAGTAGACATGTTGCTAATGCTATTTAATATATAATTTATGTGGTATAACCACTTTCTGTATACGCAAAGAAGTTTCAAAGTTGGAAAAATGCATTTTTTCACATTATTTGGGTTTTTTTCATAAAGATTTGTTATGAGTATCGACTCCAATTTACCAGAAATGTAAAGTACAATATGTCACGAGAAAACAATCTCAGAATCAGCCGGATAGGTAAAAGCATCCCGAAGTTATTAATGACTAAAGTGACACTGGTCATATTCATAAAATTTGTCTCTGTCATTAAGGCCATTTCAGGCTCTGTCCTTAAGGGGTTAAAGGACAACTCCGGCGAAAATTTTTTTTGGCTTATTTAACACACATTACAAAGTTATATAACTTTGTAATGTGGTTAAATACCCGGTCTGGCCCCCTTCCCCCACTTTCCGACCCCCGACCCCCCAACCCGGAAGTTAAAGAATATATACATTACCTATTACGGTCGTCACGGTCCTCTTCTCTGGTGTCGGGTGATGTCAGAGCTGGGGGCGGTCCGGGTTTTCTTCCTCCTCGGCGTCTTCATTGAGAGTGAATGGGAGAGAAAAGGCTGCTGGTGCACATGCGCACCAGCAGCCTTTTCATTGGCTGGAGCGCATCACATGGCTTCCAGCTTGCTCAGCCCTGATTGGCTGAGCTTGCTGGAAGCCATGTGATGCGCTCCAGCCAATGAAAAGGCTGCCGGTGCGCAAGCGCGCTGGCGCGCAAGCGCGCTGGCAGCCTTTTCTCTCTCATGGACCCGGAAGGAGGAGACATCGCTGGACGGCGGACGCAGGTGACGGTGAGGCGGACGGCGGGCGAATGGAGTGGCGATCGTCACCGGAGGGATGGCGAGTATGGTGTCTGTGTGTGTCTGTGTTTTTTTTTTTTTGGGGGGTCCCGCTGGAGTTGTCCTTTAATTAATTTTGGGCGCTGAGATAGATAATGATGTTCAAATTTTGAAATTGGCTGTAATTTCCAAGATATAGACGAACTTTCTATACTTCTCACAGCCTGTGATACAATACTGGGAAAAGTTTGCATCATCAGTATTGCATCATTAACTGGTAGATTGCATCATCTTAGAATGACCAATAGTTATGGTATAAGGGTTGGGTTCACACTGCATTTTTGCAATTCGTTTTTTTCAGCCTTTTTTTGCAAAAAAAAACGGATGAAAATCTGCTTTTCCATTGACTTCCAATATAAAAAAACGGATCTGTTTTTTTAACGGACACAAAAGTAGTGTCAACACTACTTGTGTGTCCGTTAAAAAAAAAACTGATCCGCTTCGATTTGTTTTTTTATAATGAAAGTCAATGGAAAAACTGATTAAAATGGATGCACACAAATGAAAAGAAAAATGGATTGCAAAAACGCAGTGTGAACCTAGCCTAAGGTATGGGGGTAAATGGAAGCCATCAATGCTTGCAGATAACTGTTGGACAGTTATCAGAGACAATCCCATGTATGAATACAAAAGACAGGTGTAAATGCTCCGAGTAGCCATTGAATAAGGAGCGACATCCCAGAGTTCTATAAAGAGAATTTGTACAAAATTCTTGGATCTGCCTGTAAATTGTAGCTGATTTCAGATAGAACTAAGCTTCCTATGAATATATTTCAGAAGTTTATGAACAGTAACCGAGCTTCCTTATGATGCAGAAGTAATAAATCTGTCGGCTATTCTACTGTATTCTATACAAATCACAAAGCAGTAACATGAGAACTCTTCCATATCAGAGAAACTAGAGACAATACACATTTTTACGTTAGTTTATCGTTCTGTGTAATAGTACCCTTAGTCCCCCTCTCCCCACCCCCTATCCCTTAGTCCCCCTCTCCCCACCCCCTATCCCTTAGTCCCCCTCTCCCCACCCCCTATCCCTTAGTCCCCCTCTCCCCTCCCCCCTGCACACCTTATTCCACCTCTCCCCCATCCCTTAGTCCCCCTCTCCCCTCCCCCCCTTAGTCAGCCTCTCCCCCAACCCTTAGTCCCCCTCTCCCCCCATCCCCTTAGTCCCCCTCTCCCCCCATCCCCTTAGTCCCCCTCTCCCCCCATCCCCTTAGTCCCCCTCTCCCCATTCCCTTAGTCCCTCTCCCCTCCCCCTGCACCCTTTATTCCACCTCTCCTCCATCCCTTAGTCCCCCTCTCCCCTCCCCCCTTAGTCAGCCTCTCCCCCAACCCTTAGTCCTCTGCCCCCCATCCCTTAGTCCCCCTCTCCCCTCCCCCCTTAGTCCCCCTCTCCCCTCCCCCTTAGTCTCCCTCTCCCCTCCATCCCCTTAGTCCCCCTCTCCCCTCCATCCCCTTAGTCCCCCTCTCCCCCTTAGTCTCCCTCTCCCCTCCCCTCCATCCCCTTAGTCCCCCTCATCCCCTTAGTCCCCCTCTCCCCTCCCCCCCATCCCCTAAACCCCCTCTCCCCTTCCCCCCATCCCCTTAGTCCCCCTCTCCCCTCCATCCCCTTAGTAACCCTCTCCCCTCCCCCCCATCCCTAGTCCCCCTCTCCCCTCCCCCCATCCCCTTAGTCCCCCTCTCCCCTCCCCCCATCCCCTTAGTCCCCCTCTCCCCTCCCCCCATCCCCTTAGTCCCCCTCTCCCCTCCCCCCATCCCCTTAGTCCCCCTCTCCCCTCCCCCCATCCCCTTAGGCTTCCTCTCCCCTCATCCCCTTAGTCCCCCTCTCCCCTCCCCTTAGTCCCCCTCCCCCCAATCCCCTTAGTCCCCCTTTCCCCTCATCCCCTTAGTCTCCCTCAATCCCCCTCCCCCGCATCCCCTTAGTCCCCCTCTCCCCTTAGTCCCCCTCTCCCCCATCCCCTTAGTCCCCCACCTCCCCCCATCCCCTTAGTCCCCCTCTCCCCCCATCCCCTTAGTCCCCCTCTCCCCCATCCCCTTAGTCCCCCTCTCCCCATTCCCTTAGTCCCTCTCCCCTCCCCCTGCACCCTTTATTCCACCTCTCCTCCATCCCTTAGTCCCCCTCTCCCCTCCCCCCTTAGTCAGCCTCTCCCCTACCCCCTTAGTCCTCTGCCCCCCATCCCTTAGTCCCCCTCTCCCCTCCCCCCTTAGTCCCCCTCTCCCCTCCCCCCTTAGTCCCCCTCTCCCCTCCATCCCCTTAGTCCCCCTCTCCCCTCCCCCTTAGTCTCCCTCTCCCCTCCCCTCCATCCCCTTAGTCCCCCTCATCCCCTTAGTCCCCCTCTCCCCCATCCCCTAAACCCCCTCTCCCCTTCCCCCCATCCCCTTAGTCCCCCTCTCCCCTCCATCCCCTTAGTAACCCTCTCCCCTCCCCCCCATCCCTAGTCCCCCTCTCCCCTCCCCCCATCCCCTTAGTACCCCCCCATCCCCTTAGTACCCCCCCCCATCCCCTTAGTCCACCTCTCCCCTCCCCCCATCCCCTTAGTCCCCCTCTCCCCTCCCCCCATCCCCTTAGTCCCCCTCTCCCCTCCCCCCATCCCCTTAGGCTTCCTCTCCCCTCATCCCCTTAGTCCCCCTCCCCCCAATCCCCTTAGTCCCCCTCTCCCCTCCCCTTAGTCCCCCTCCCCCCAATCCCTAGTCCCCCTTTCCCCTCATCCCCTTAGTCTCCCTCAATCCCCCTCCCCGCATCCCCTTAGTCCCCCTCTCCCCTTAGTCCCCCTCTCCCCCCATCCCCTTAGTCCCCCCTCCCCCGCATCCCCTTAGTCCCCCCCTCCCCCGCATCCCCTTAGTCCCCCTCTTCCCCTCATCCCCTTAGTCTCCCTCAATCCCCCCCTCCCCTTAGTCCCCCATCCCCTTAGTCCCCCTCTCCCCTCTCCATCCCCTTAGTCCCCCTCTCCATCCCCTTAGTCCCCCTCTCCATCCCCTTAGTCCCCCTCTCCATCCCCTAGGTCCCCCTCTCCATCCCCTTAGTCCCCCTCTCCATCCCCTTAGTCCCCCTCTCCCCTCCATCCCCTTAGTCCCCCTCTCCATCCCCTTAGTCCCCCTCTCCCCTCCATCCCCTTAGTCCCCCTTTCCACTCCCCCTAATCCTATTAGTCCCCCTCTCCCCTCCCCCTAATCCTATTAGTCCCCCTCTCCCCTTCCTCCATCCCCTTAGTCCTCCTCCCCCTCCCCCCCCCAACCCCTTAGTCCCCCTCTCCCCTCCCCCCCATCCCCTTAGTCCCCCTCCTCCCAATCCCCTTAGTCCCCCTTTTCCCTCATCCCCTTAGTCTCCCTCAATCCCCCTCCCCCCATCCCCTTAGTCCCCCCCCTCCCCCGCATCCCCTTAGTCCCCCTCTCCCCTCATCCCCTTAGTCTCCCTCAATCCCCCCCATCCCCTTAGTCCCCCCCCTCCCCCCATCCCCTTAGTCCCCCCCCTCCCCCCATTCCCTTAGTCCCCCCCCTCCCCCCATTCCCTTAGTCCCCCCCCTCCCCCCAATTCCCTTAGTCCCCCCCCCTCCCCCCCAATTCCCTTAGTCCCCCCCCCTCCCCCCCAATTCCCTTAGTCCCCCCCTCCCCCCCATCCCCTTAGTCCCCCCCCCCCCCCATCCCCTTAGTCCCCCCCTCCCCCCCATCCCCTTAGTCCCCCCCATCCCCTTAGTCCTCCCCCTCCCCTTAGTCCCCCCCCCTCCCCTTAGTCCCCCCCCCTCCCCTTAGTCCCCCCCCCTCCCCTTAGTCCCCCCCCTCCCCTTAGTCCCCCATCCCCTTAGTCCCCCATCCCCTTAGTCCCCCTCTCCCCTCTCCATCCCCTTAGTCCCCCTCTCCATCCCCTTAGTACCCCTGTCCCCTCCATCCCCCTTTCCACTCCCCCTAATCCTATTAGTCCCCCTCTCCCCTCCCTCCATCCCCTTAGTCCCCCTCTCCCCATCCCCTTAGTCCCCCTCCCTCCATCCCCTTAGTCCCCCTCCCCCCATCCCCTTAGTCCTCCTCCCCCTCCCCCCCAACCCCTTAGTCCCCCTCTCCCCTCCCCCCCAACCCCTTAGTCCCCCTCTCCCCTCCCCCCCATCCCCTTAGTCCCCCTCATCCCCTTAGTCCCCCTCTCCCCCATCCCCTTAGTCCCCCTCTCCCCATCCCCTTAGTCCCCCTCTCCCCCCCTCCCCTTAGTCCCCCTCTCCCCTCCCTCCCCTTAGTCCCCCTCTCCCCTCCCTCCCCTTAGTCCCCCTCTCCCCTCCCTCCCCTTAGTCCCCCTCTCCCCTCCCTCCCCTTAGTCCCCCTCTCCCCTCCATCCCCCTCTCCCCCATCCCCTTAGTCCCCCTCATTCCCTTAGTTCCCCCTCCCCTCCCCCCATTCCCTTGGTCCCCCTCTCCCCTCCCCCCATTCCCTTGGTCCCCCTCTCCCCTCCCCCCATTCCCTTGGTCCCCCTCTCCCCTCCCCCCATTCCCTTGGTCCCCCTCTCCCTCCCTTGGTCCCCCTCTCCCCTCCCTTGGTCCCCCTCTCCCCTTGGTCCCCCTCTCTCCTCCCCCCATTCCCTTGGTCCCCCTCTCCCCTCCCTTGGTCCCCCTCTCCCCTTCCCCCATCCCCTTGGTCCCCCTCTCCCCTCCCCCCATTCCCTTGGTCCCCCTCTCCCCTCCCTTGGTCCCCCTCTCCCCTTCCCCCATCCCCTTGGTCCCCCTCTCCCCTTCCCCCATTCCCTTAGTCCCCCATCCCCTTGGTCCCCCTCTCCCCTTCCCCCATTCCCTTAGTCCCCCATCCCCTTGGTCCCCCTCTCCCCTCCCCCCATTCCCTTAGTCCCCCATCCCCTTGGTCCCCCTCTCCCCTCCCCCATTCCCTTAGTCCCCCATCCCCTTGGTCCCCCTCTCCCCTCCCCCCCATTCCCTTGGTCCCCCTCTCCCCTCCCCCCATTCCCTTGGTCCCCCTCTCCCCTCCCTTGGTCCCCCTCTCCCCTCCCTTGGTCCCCCTCTCCCCTCCCTTGGTCCCCCTCTCCCCTTCCCCCATTCCCTTGGTCCCCCTCTCCCCTTCCCCCATCCCCTTGGTCCCCCTCTCCCCTTCCCCCATCCCCTTGGTCCCCCTCTCCCCTTCCCCCATCCCCTTGGTCCCCCTCTCCCCTTCCCCCATCCCCTTGGTCCCCCTCTCCCCTCCCCCCATTCCCTTAGTCCCCCTCCTCACCGGCTTTGGCTCTGCGGCCCGGGAATGTGAGACCTTCCAGCTTGTCCTGGTCGGCGGCCATGAGGGCAGGAGGTATCGGACCGGGCTCACAGGCCGGGCATCTCCCTCAGCCTCCGGACGGTATGTGGCGGCTCGGTCGCTCTGTGTCGGGGCCCCGGTGGCGCGCTGCCTCCGCTCTCTCCTCAAGCCTTTCACCCGCACAAAAACCGGAAACGCCGACAGCGCGCCGGAAGTTGCTTGGGACATACCAAACGACTAACAGGCGGCGAGCAGTGGGAACGTACCATACCTCACACCGGAGCACACACCGTAATCCGCATTCATTCCTCCGGTCTCCTCCGGCCGCTACAACGACTTCAGCTCCGCCCGAACCAAAGCTCTACATGTTGTACAAATCACGCACACCCCTCCCCCAGCAACTCAATGGTAGTGGCCAGGCTTCGCCTTCAGTATGTCGGACTGTCTCAAAACATAAAAGGTGGAGAGGAGGGGGCGTTAGAGTGTGGGTGCCGGTCACACTGAGGAGAGGAGCGGTATTTCCCTATATTATACAGTGTGGTGCCGGTCACACTGCGGAGAGGAGCGGTATTTCCCTATATTATACAGTGTGATGCCGGTCACACTGCGGAGAGGAGCGGTATTTCCCTATATTATACAGTGTGGTGCCGGTCACACTGAGGAGAGGAGCGGTATTTCCCTATATTATACAGTGTGGTGCCGGTCACACTGCGGAGAGGAGCGGTATTTCCCTATATTATACAGTGTGGTGCCGGTCACACTGAGGAGAGGAGCGGTATTTCCCTATATTATACAGTGTGGTGCCGGTCACACTGCGGAGAGGAGCGGTATTTCCCTATATTATACAGTGTGGTGCCGGTCACACTGAGGAGAGGAGCGGTATTTCCCTATATTATACAGCGTGGTGCCGGTCACACTGCGGAGAGGAGCGGTATTTCCCTATATTATACAGTGTGGTGCCGGTCACACTGCGGAGAGGAGCGGTATTTCCCTATATTATACAGTGTGGTGCCGGTCACACTGAGGAGAGGAGCGGTATTTCCCTATATTATACAGTGTGGTGCCGGTCACACTGAGGAGAGGAGCGGTATTTCCCTATATTATACAGTGTGGTGCCGGTCACACTGCGGAGAGGAGCGGTATTTCCTCCATTATACAGTGTGGTGCCGGTCACACAGCGGAGAGGAGCGGTATTTCCCTATATTATACAGTGTGGTGCCGGTCACACTGAGGAGAGGAGCGGTATTTCCTATATTATACAGTGTGGTGCCGGTCACACTGCGGAGAGGAGCGGTATTTCCCTATATTATACAGTGTGGTGCCGGTCACACAGCGGAGAGGAGCGGTATTTCCCTATATTATACAGTGTGGTGCCGGTCACACTGCGGAGAGGAGCGGTATTTCCCTATATTATACAGTGTGGTGTCGGTCACACAGAGGAGAGGAGCGGTATTTCCCTATATTATACAGTGTGGTGCCGGTCACACAGCGGAGAGGAGCGGTATTTCCTCCATTATACAGTGTGGTGCCGGTCACACTGAGGAGAGGAGCGGTATTTCCTATATTATACAGTGTGGTGCCGGTCACACTGCGGAGAGGAGCGGTATTTCCCTATATTATACAGTGTGGTGCCGGTCACACAGCGGAAGAGGAGCGGTATTTCCCTATATTATACAGTGTGTGCCGGTCACCACTGAGGAGAGGAGCGGTATTCCCTATATTATACAGTGTGGTGCCGGTCACACAGCGGAGAGGAGCGGTATTTCCCTATATTATACAGTGTGGTGCCGGTCACACTGAGGAGAGGAGCGGTATTTCCTCCATTATACAGTGTGGTGCCGGTCACACTGCGGAGAGGAGCGGTATTTCCCTATATTATACAGTGTGGTGCCGGTCACACTGCGGAGAGGAGCGGTATTTCCTATATTATACAGTGTGGTGTCGGTCACACTGAGGAGAGGAGCGGTATTTCCTCCATTATACAGTGTGGTGCCGGTCACACAGCGGAGAGGAGCGGTATTTCCTCCATTATACAGTGTGGTGCCGGTCACACTGCGGAGAGGAGCGGTATTTCCCTATATTATACAGTGTGGTGCCGGTCACACTGAGGAGAGGAGCGGTATTTCCCTATATTATACAGCGTGGTGCCGGTCACACTGCGGAGAGGAGCGGTATTTCCCTATATTATACAGTGTGGTGCCGGTCACACTGCGGAGAGGAGCGGTATTTCCCTATATTATACAGTGTGGTGCCGGTCACACTGAGGAGAGGAGCGGTATTTCCCTATATTATACAGTGTGGTGCCGGTCACACTGAGGAGAGGAGCGGTATTTCCCTATATTATACAGTGTGGTGCCGGTCACACTGCGGAGAGGAGCGGTATTTCCTCCATTATACAGTGTGGTGCCGGTCACACAGCGGAGAGGAGCGGTATTTCCCTATATTATACAGTGTGGTGCCGGTCACACTGAGGAGAGGAGCGGTATTTCCTATATTATACAGTGTGGTGCCGGTCACACTGCGGAGAGGAGCGGTATTTCCCTATATTATACAGTGTGGTGCCGGTCACACAGCGGAGAGGAGCGGTATTTCCCTATATTATACAGTGTGGTGCCGGTCACACTGCGGAGAGGAGCGGTATTTCCCTATATTATACAGTGTGGTGTCGGTCACACAGAGGAGAGGAGCGGTATTTCCCTATATTATACAGTGTGGTGCCGGTCACACAGCGGAGAGGAGCGGTATTTCCTCCATTATACAGTGTGGTGCCGGTCACACTGAGGAGAGGAGCGGTATTTCCTATATTATACAGTGTGGTGCCGGTCACACTGAGGAGAGGAGCGGTATTTCCCTATATTATACAGTGTGGTGCCGGTCACACAGCGGAGAGGAGCGGTATTTCCCTATATTATACAGTGTGGTGCCGGTCACACTGAGGAGAGGAGCGGTATTTCCCTATATTATACAGTGTGGTGCCGGTCACACAGCGGAGAGGAGCGGTATTTCCCTATATTATACAGTGTGGTGCCGGTCACACTGAGGAGAGGAGCGGTATTTCCTCCATTATACAGTGTGGTGCCGGTCACACTGCGGAGAGGAGCGGTATTTCCCTATATTATACAGTGTGGTGCCGGTCACACTGCGGAGAGGAGCGGTATTTCCCTATATTATACAGTGTGGTGTCGGTCACACTGAGGAGAGGAGCGGTATTTCCTCCATTATACAGTGTGGTGCCGGTCACACAGCGGAGAGGAGCGGTATTTCCCTATATTATACAGTGTGGTGCCAGTCACACTGAGGAGAGGAGCGGTATTTCCCTATATTATACAGTGTGGTGCCGGTCACACTGCGGAGGAGGAGCGGTATTTTCCCTATATTATACAGTGTGGTGCCGGTCACACAGCGGAGAGAGGAGCGGTTATTTCCCTATATTATACAGTGTGGTGCCGGTTCACACTGAGGAGAGGAGCGGTATTTCCTCCATTATACAGTGTGGTGCCGGTCACACTGAGGAGAGGAGCGGTATTTCCCTATATTATACAGTGTGGTGCCGGTCACACTGAGGAGAGGAGCGGTATTTCCCTATATTATACAGTGTGGTGCTGGTCACACTGAGGAGAGGAGCGGTATTTCCTCCATTATACAGTGTGGTGCCGGTCACACTGAGGAGAGGAGCGGTATTTCCCTATATTATACAGTGTGGTGCCGGTCACACTGCGGAGAGGAGCGGTATTTCCTCCATTATACAGTGTGGTGCCGGTCACACAGCGGAGAGGAGCGGTATTTCCCTATATTATACAGTGTGGTGTCGGTCACACTGCGGAGAGGAGCGGTATTTCCCTATATTATACAGTGTGGTGCCGGTCACACTGCGGAGAGGAGCGGTATTTCCCTATATTATACAGTGTGGTGCCGGTCACAGTGCGGAGAGGAGCGGTATTTCCCTATATTATACAGTGTGGTGCCGGTCACACTGAGGAGAGGAGCGGTATTTCCTCCATTATACAGTGTGGTGCCGGTCACACTGAGGAGAGGAGCGGTATTTCCCTATATTATACAGTGTGGTGCCGGTCACACTGAGGAGAGGAGCGGTATTTCCCTATATTATACAGTGTGGTGCCGGTCACAGTGCGGAGAGGAGCGGTATTTCCTCCATTATACAGTGTGGTGCCGGTCACACTGAGGAGAGGAGCGGTATTTCCCTATATTATACAGTGTGGTGCTGGTCACACTGAGGAGAGGAGCGGTATTTCCTCCATTATACAGTGTGGTGCCGGTCACACTGAGGAGAGGAGCGGTATTTCCCTATATTATACAGTGTGGTGCCGGTCACACTGAGGAGAGGAGCGGTATTTCCCTATATTATACAGTGTGGTGCCGGTCACACTGCGGAGAGGAGCGGTATTTCCCTATATTATACAGTGTGGTGCCGGTCACACAGCGGAGAGGAGCGGTATTTCCTCCATTATACAGTGTGGTGCCGGTCACACTGAGGAGAGGAGCGGTATTTCCTCCATTATACAGTGTGGTGCCGGTCACAGTGCGGAGAGGAGCGGTATTTCCCTATATTATACAGTGTGGTGCCGGTCACACTGAGGAGAGGAGCGGTATTTCCTCCATTATACAGTGTGGTGCCGGTCACACAGAGGAGAGGAGCGGTATTTCCTCCATTATACAGTGTGGTGCCGGTCACACAGCGGAGAGGAGCGGTATTTCCCTATATTATACAGTGTGGTGCCGGTCACACTGAGGAGAGGAGCGGTATTTCCCTATATTATACAGTGTGGTGCCGGTCACACTGAGGAGAGGAGCGGTATTTCCCTATATTATACAGTGTGGTGCCGGTCACAGTGCGGAGAGGAGCGGGATTTCCCTATATTATACAGTGTGGTGCCGGTCACACTGCGGAGAGGAGCGGTATTTCCCTATATTATACAGTGTGGTGCCGGTCACACTGCGGAGAGGAGCGGTATTTCCTCCATTATACAGTGTGGTGCCGGTCACACTGAGGAGAGGAGCGGTATTTCCTCCATTATACAGTGTGGTGCCGGTCACAGTGCGGAGAGGAGCGGTATTTCCCTATATTATACAGTGTGGTGCCGGTCACACTGAGGAGAGGAGCGGTATTTCCTCCATTATACAGTGTGGTGCCGGTCACACAGAGGAGAGGAGCGGGTATTTCCTCCATTATACAGTGTGGTGCCGGTCACACAGCGGAGAGGATCGGTATTTCCCTATATTATACAGTGTGGTGCCGGTCACACTGCGGAGAGGAGCGGTATTTCCCTATATTATTACAGTGTGGTGCCGGTCACACTGCGGAGAGGAGCGGTATTTCCCTATATTATACAGTGTGGTGCCGGTCACACAGCGGAGAGGAGCGGTATTTCCCTATATTATACAGTGTGGGTGCCGGTCACACTGCGGAGAGGAGCGGTATTTCCTCCATTATACAGTGTGGTGCCGGTCACACAGCGGAGAGGAGCGGTATTTCCCTATATTATACAGTGTGGTGCCGGTCACACTGCGGAGAGGAGCGGTATTTCCCTATATTATACAGTGTGGTGTCGGTCACACAGCGGAGAGGAGCGGTATTTCCCTATATTATACAGTGTGGTGCCGGTCACACTGAGGAGAGGAGCGGTATTTCCCTATATTATACAGTGTGGTGCCGGTCACACTGAGGAGAGGAGCGGTATTTCCTCCATTATACAGTGTGGTGCCGGTCACACAGAGGAGAGGAGCGGTATTTCCTCCATTATACAGTGTGGTGCCGGTCACACAGCGGAGAGGAGCGGTATTTCCCTATATTATACAGTGTGGTGCCGGTCACACTGCGGAGAGGAGCGGTATTTCCCTATATTATACAGTGTGGGTGCCGGTCACACTGCGGAGAGGAGCGGTATTTCCTCCATTATACAGTGTGGTGCCGGTCACACAGCGGAGAGGAGCGGTATTTCCCTATATTATACAGTGTGGTGCCGGTCACACTGCGGAGAGGAGCGGTATTTCCCTATATTATACAGTGTGGTGTCGGTCACACAGCGGAGAGGAGCGGTATTTCCCTATATTATACAGTGTGGTGCCGGTCACACTGAGGAGAGGAGCGGTATTTCCCTATATTATACAGTGTGGGTGCCGGACACACTGCGGAGAGGAGCGGTATTTCCTCCATTATACAGTGTGGTGCCGGTCACACAGCGGAGAGGAGCGGTATTTCCCTATATTATACAGTGTGGTGCCGGTCACACTGCGGAGAGGAGCGGTATTTCCCTATATTATACAGTGTGGTGTCGGTCACACAGCGGAGAGGAGCGGTATTTCCCTATATTATACAGTGTGGTGCCGGTCACACTGCGGAGAGGAGCGGTATTTCCCTATATTATACAGTGTGGTGCCGGTCACACAGCGGAGAGGAGCGGTATTTCCCTATATTATACAGTGTGGTGTCGGTCACACTGCGGAGAGGAGCGGTATTTCCCTATATTATACAGTGTGGTGCCGGTCACACTGAGGAGAGGAGCGGTATTTCCTCCATTATACAGTGTGGTGTCGGTCACACTGCGGAGAGGAGCGGTATTTCCCTATATTATACAGTGTGGTGCCGGTCACACTGAGGAGAGGAGCGGTATTTCCCTATATTATACAGTGTGGTGCCGGTCACACTGAGGAGAGGAGCGGTATTTCCTCCATTATACAGTGTGGTGCCGGTCACACTGAGGAGAGGAGCGGTATTTCCTCCATTATACAGTGTGGTGCCGGTCACACTGCGGAGAGGAGCGGTATTTCCTCCATTATACAGTGTGGTGCCGGTCACACTGCGGAGAGGAGCGGTATTTCCTCCATTATACAGTGTGGTGCCGGTCACACAGAGGAGAGGAGCGGTATTTCCTCCATTATACAGTGTGGTGCCGGTCACACTGAGGAGAGGAGCGGTATTTCCCTATATTATACAGTGTGGTGCCGGTCACACAGCGGAGAGGAGCGGGATTTCCCTATATTATACAGTGTGGTGCCGGTCACACAGCGGAGAGGAGCGGTATTTCCCTATATTATACAGTGTGGTGTCAGTCACACTGAGGAGAGGAGCAGTATTTCCCTATATTATACAGTGTGGTGTCAGTCACACAGCGGAGAGGAGCGGTATTTCCCTATATTATACAGTGTGGGTGCCGGTCACACTGCGGAGAGGAGCGGTATTTCCCTATATTATACAGTGTGGTGCCGGTCACACAGCGGAGAGGAGCGGTATTTCCCTATATTATACAGTGTGGTGCCGGTCACACAGCGGAGAGGAGCGGTATTTCCCTATATTATACAGTGTGGTGCCGGTCACACAGCGGAGAGGAGCGGTATTTCCTCCATTATACAGTGTGGTGCCGGTCACACTGAGGAGAGGAGCTGTATTTCCCTATATTATACAGTGTGGTGTCGGTCACACTGCGGAGAGGAGCGGTATTTCCCTATATTATACAGTGTGGTGCCGGTCACACTGCGGAGAGGAGCGGTATTTCCCTATATTATACAGTGTGGTGCCGGTCACACAGCGGAGAGGAGCGGTATTTCCCTATATTATACAGTGTGGTGCCGGTCACACTGAGGAGAGGAGCGGTATTTCCCTATATTATACAGTGTGGGTGCCGGTCACACTGCGGAGAGGAGCGGTATTTCCTCCATTATACAGTGTGGTGCCGGTCACACAGCGGAGAGGAGCGGTATTTCCCTATATTATACAGTGTGGTGCCGGTCACACTGAGGAGAGGAGCGGTATTTCCCTATATTATACAGTGTGGTGCCGGTCACACTGCGGAGAGGAGCGGTATTTCCCTATATTATACAGTGTGGTGCCGGTCACACTGAGGAGAGGAGCTGTATTTCCCTATATTATACGGTGTGGTGCCGGTCACACTGCGGAGAGGAGCGGTATTTCCCTATATTATACAGTGTGGTGCCGGTCACACTGCGGAGAGGAGCGGTATTTCCCTATATTATACAGTGTGGTGCCGGTCACACAGCGGAGAGGAGCGGTATTTCCCTATATTATACAGTGTGGTGCCGGTCACACTGCGGAGAGGAGCCGTATTTCCTCCATTATACAGTGTGGTGCCGGTCACACAGCAGAGAGGAGCGGTATTTCCCTATATTATACAGTGTGGTGCCGGTCACACAGCGGAGAGGAGCGGTATTTCCTCCATTATACAGTGTGGTGCCGGTCACACTGCGGAGAGGAGCGGTATTTCCCTATATTATACAGTGTGGTGCCGGTCACACTGAGGAGAGGAGCGGTATTTCCTCCATTATACAGTGTGGTGCCGTTCACACCGCGGAGAGGAGCGGGATTTCCTCCATTATACAGTGTGGTGCCGGTCACACTGAGGAGAGGAGCGGTATTTCCCTATATTATACAGTGTGGGTGCCGGTCACACTGCGGAGAGGAGCGGTATTTCCTCCATTATACAGTGTGGTGCCGGTCACACAGCGGAGAGGAGCGGTATTTCCCTATATTATACAGTGTGGTGCCGGTCACACTGAGGAGAGGAGCGGTATTTCCTCCATTATACAGTGTGGTGCCGGTCACACAGCGGAGAGGAGCGGTATTTCCCTATATTATACAGTGTGGTGCCGGTCACACTGAGGAGAGGAGCGGTATTTCCCTATATTATACAGTGTGGTGCCGGTCACACTGAGGAGAGGAGCGGTATTTCCCTATATTATACAGTGTGGGTGCCGGTCACACTGCGGAGAGGAGCGGTATTTCCTCCATTATACAGTGTGGTGCCGGTCACACAGCGGAGAGGAGCGGTATTTCCCTATATTATACAGTGTGGTGCCGGTCACACTGCGGAGAGGAGCGGTATTTCCCTATATTATACAGTGTGGTGTCGGTCACACAGCGGAGAGGAGCGGTATTTCCCTATATTATACAGTGTGGTGCCGGTCACACTGAGGAGAGGAGCGGTATTTCCCTATATTATACAGTGTGGGTGCCGGTCACACTGCGGAGAGGAGCGGTATTTCCTCCATTATACAGTGTGGTGCCGGTCACACAGCGGAGAGGAGCGGTATTTCCCTATATTATACAGTGTGGTGCCGGTCACACTGAGGAGAGGAGCGGTATTTCCTCCATTATACAATGTGGTGCCGGTCACACTGAGGAGAGGAGCGGTATTTCCCTATATTATACAGTGTGGTGTCGGTCACACTGAGGAGAGGAGCGGTATTTCCCTATATTATACAGTGTGGTGCCGGTCACACTGCGGAGAGGAGCGGTATTTCCCTATATTATACAGTGTGGTGCCGGTCACACTGAGGAGAGGAGCGGTATTTCCCTATATTATACAGTGTGGTGCCGGTCACACTGAGGAGAGGAGCGGTATTTCCCTATATTATACAGTGTGGTGCCGGTCACACAGCGGAGAGGAGCGGTATTTCCCTATATTATACAGTGTGGTGCCGGTCACACAGCGGAGAGGAGCGGTATTTCCCTATATTATACAGTGTGGTGCCGGTCACACTGAGGAGAGGAGCGGTATTTCCTCCATTATACAGTGTGGTGCCGGTCACACTGCGGAGAGGAGCGGTATTTCCTCCATTATACAGTGTGGTGACGGTCACACTGAGGAGAGGAGCGGTATTTCCCTATATTATACAGTGTGGTGCCGGTCACACAGCGGAGAGGAGCGGGATTTCCCTATATTATACAGTGTGGTGCCGGTCACACAGCGGAGAGGAGCGGTATTTCCCTATATTATACAGTGTGGTGTCAGTCACACTGAGGAGAGGAGCAGTATTTCCCTATATTATACAGTGTGGTGTCAGTCACACAGCGGAGAGGAGCGGTATTTCCCTATATTATACAGTGTGGGTGCCGGTCACACTGCGGAGAGGAGCGGTATTTCCCTATATTATACAGTGTGGTGCCGGTCACACAGCGGAGAGGAGCGGTATTTCCCTATATTATACAGTGTGGTGCCGGTCACACAGCGGAGAGGAGCGGTATTTCCTCCATTATACAGTGTGGTGCCGGTCACACTGCGGAGAGGAGCGGTATTTCCCTATATTATACAGTGTGGTGCCGGTCACACAGCAGAGAGGAGCGGTATTTCCCTATATTATACAGTGTGGTGCCGGTCACACAGCGGAGAGGAGCGGTATTTCCTCCATTATACAGTGTGGGTGCCGGTCACACTGAGGAGAGGAGCGGTATTTCCTATATTATACAGTGTGGTGCCGGTCACACAGAGGAGAGGAGCGGTATTTCCCTATATTATACAGTGTGGTGCCGGTCACACAGCGGAGAGGAGCGGTATTTCCCTATTTTATACAGTGTGGTGCCGGTCACACTGAGGAGAGGAGCGGTATTTCCTATATTATACAGTGTGGTGTCGGTCACACTGCGGAGAGGAGCGGTATTTCCCTATATTATACAGTGTGGTGCCGGTCACACTGCGGAGAGGAGCGGTATTTCCTCCATTATACAGTGTGGTGCCGGTCACACAGCGGAGAGGAGCGGTATTTCCCTATATTATACAGTGTGGTGCCGGTCACACTGCGGAGAGGAGCGGTATTTCCCTATATTATACAGTGTGGTGCCGGTCACACTGAGGAGAGGAGCAGTATTTCCCTATATTATACAGTGTGGTGCCGGTCACACTGCGGAGAGGAGCGGTATTTCCATATATTATACAGTGTGGGTGCCGGTCACAGTGCGGAGAGGAGCGGTATTTCCCTATATTATACAGTGTGGTGCCGGTCACACTGCGGAGAGGAGCGGTATTTCCCTATATTATACAGTGTGGTGCCGGTCACACTGCGGAGAGGAGCGGTATTTCCCTATATTATACAGTGTGGTGCCGGTCACAGTGCGGAGAGGAGCGGTATTTCCTCCATTATACAGTGTGGTGCCGGTCACACTGCGGAGAGGAGCGGTATTTCCCTATATTATACAGTGTGGTGCCGGTCACACAGCGGAGAGGAGCGGTATTTCCCTATATTATACAGTGTGGTGCCGGTCACACAGCGGAGAGGAGCGGGATTTCCCTATATTATACAGTGTGGTGCCGGTCACACTGCGGAGAGGAGCGGTATTTCCCTATATTATACAGTGTGGTGCCGGTCACACTGCGGAGAGGAGCGGTATTTCCCTATATTATACAGTGTGGTGCCGGTCACACTGCGGAGAGGAGCGGTATTTCCCTATATTATACAGTGTGGTGCCGGTCACACTGCGGAGAGGAGCGGTATTTCCCTATATTATACAGTGTGGTGCCGGTCACACTGAGGAGAGGAGCGGTATTTCCCTATATTATACAGTGTGGTGCCGGTCACACTGCGGAGAGGAGCGGTATTTCCCTATATTATACAGTGTGGTGCCGGTCACACTGCGGAGAGGAGCGGTATTTCCTCCATTATACAGTGTGGTGCCGGTCACACTGCGGAGAGGAGCGGTATTTCCCTATATTATACAGTGTGGTGCCGGTCACACTGCGGAGAGGAGCGGTATTTCCCTATATTATACAGTGTGGTGCCGGTCACACTGAGGAGAGGAGCGGTATTTCCTATATTATACAGTGTGGTGCCGGTCACACTGCGGAGAGGAGCGGTATTTCCCTATATTATACAGTGTGGTGCCGGTCACAGTGCGGAGAGGAGCGGTATTTCCCTATATTATACAGTGTGGTGCCGGTCACACTGAGGAGAGGAGCGGTATTTCCCTATATTATACAGTGTGGTGTCGGTCACACTGCGGAAAGGAGCGGTATTTCCCTATATTATACAGTGTGGTGTCGGTAACACTGCGGAGAGGAGCGGTATTTCCTATATTATACAATGTGGTGCCGGTCACACTGAGGAGAGGAGCGGTATTTCCCTATATTATACAGTGTGGTGCCGGTCACACAGCGGAGAGGAGCGGTATTTCCCTATATTATACAGTGTGGTGCCGGTCACACAGCGGAGAGGAGCGGTATTTCCCTATATTATACAGTGTGGTGCCGGTCACACTGAGGAGAGGAGCGGTATTTCCCTATATTATACAGTGTGGTGCCGGTCACACAGCGGAGAGGAGCGGTATTTCCTCCATTATACAGTGTGGTGCCGGTCACACTGAGGAGAGGAGCGGTATTTCCCTATATTATACAGTGTGGTGTCGGTCACACTGAGGAGAGGAGCGGTATTTCCTCCATTATACAGTGTGGTGCCGGTCACACAGCGGAGAGGAGCGGTATTTCCCTATATTATACAGTGTGGTGCCGGTCACACAGCGGAGAGGAGCGGTATTTCCCTATATTATACAGTGTGGTGCCGGTCACACTGAGGAGAGGAGCAGTATTTCCTCCATTATACAGTGTGGTGCCGGTCACACTGAGGAGAGGAGCGGTATTTCCCTATATTATACAGTGTGGTGCCGGTCACACTGAGGAGAGGAGCGTTATTTCCCTATATTATACAGTGTGGTGCCGGTCACACTGAGGAGAGGAGCGGTATTTCCCTATATTATACAGTGTGGTGCCGGTCACACTGCGGAGAGGAGCGGTATTTCCCTATATTATACAGTGTGGTGCCGGTCACACTGCGGAGAGGAGCGGCATTTCCCTATATTATACAGTGTGGTGCCGGTCACACTGAGGAGAGGAGCGGTATTTCCTCCATTATACAGTGTGGTGCCGGTCACACAGCGGAGAGGAGCGGTATTTCCCTATATTATACAGTGTGGTGCCGGTCACACTGAGGAGAGGAGCGGTATTTCCCTATATTATACAGTGTGGTGCCGGTCACACAGCGGAGAGGAGCGGTATTTCCTCCATTATACAGTGTGGTGCCGGTCACAGTGCGGAGAGGAGCGGTATTTCCTCCATTATACAGTGTGGTGCCGGTCACACTGAGGAGAGGAGCGGTATTTCCCTATATTATACAGTGTGGTGCCGGTCACACAGCGGAGAGGAGCGGTATTTCCCTATATTATACAGTGTGGGTGCCGGTCACACTGCGGAGAGGAGCGGTATTTCCTCCATTATACAGTGTGGTGCCGGTCACACAGCGGAGAGGAGCGGTATTTCCCTATATTATACAGTGTGGTGCCGGTCACAGTGCGGAGAGGAGCGGTATTTCCCTATATTATACAGTGTGGTGCCGGTCACACTGCGGAGAGGAGCGGTATTTCCCTATATTATACAGTGTGGTGCCGGTCACACTGCGGAGAGGAGCGGTATTTCCCTATATTATACAGTGTGGTGCCGGTCACACTGAGGAGAGGAGCGGTATTTCCTATATTATACAGTGTGGTGCCGGTCACACAGCGGAGAGGAGCGGTATTTCCCTATATTATACAGTGTGGTGCCGGTCACACAGAGGAGAGGAGCGGTATTTCCCTATATTATACAGTGTGGTGCCGGTCACACTGCGGAGAGGAGCGGTATTTCCTCCATTATACAGTGTGGTGCCGGTCACACAGCGGAGAGGAGCGGTATTTCCCTATATTATACAGTGTGGTGCCGGTCACAGTGCGGAGAGGAGCGGTATTTCCTCCATTATACAGTGTGGTGCCGGTCACAGTGCGGAGAGGAGCGGGATTTCCTCCATTATACAGTGTGGTGCCGGTCACACAGCGGAGAGGAGCGGTATTTCCTCCATTATACAGTGTGGTGCCGGTCACACTGCGGAGAGGAGCGGTATTTCCTCCATTATACAGTGTGGTGCCGGTCACACTGCGGAGAGGAGCGGTATTTCCTCCATTATACAGTGTGGTGCCGGTCACACAGCGGAGAGGAGCGGTATTTCCCTCCATTATACAGTGTGGTGCCGGTCACACAGCGGAGAGGAGCGGTATTTCCTATATTATACAGTGTGGTGCCGGTCACACTGCGGAGAGGAGCGGTATTTCCCTCCATTATACAGTGTGGTGCCGGTCACACTGCGGAGAGGAGCGGTATTTCCCTATATTATACAGTGTGGTGCCGGTCACACTGAGGAGAGGAGCGGTATTTCCTCCATTATACAGTGTGGTGCCGGTCACACTGCGGAGAGGAGCGGTATTTCCCTATATTATACAGTGTGGTGCCGGTCACACTGCGGAGAGGAGCGGTATTTCCCTATATTATACAGTGTGGTGCCGGTCACACAGCGGAGAGGAGCGGTATTTCCTCCATTATACAGTGTGGTGCCGGTCACACAGCGGAGAGGAGCGGTATTTCCTCCATTATACAGTGTGGTGCCGGTCACACAGCGGAGAGGAGCGGTATTTCCCTATATTATACAGTGTGGTGCCGGTCACACTGCGGAGAGGAGCGGTATTTCCTCCATTATACAGTGTGGTGTCGGTCACACAGCGGAGAGGAGCGGTATTTCCCTATATTATACAGTGTGGCGCCGGTCACACAGCGGAGAGGAGCGGTATTTCCCTATATTATACAGTGTGGTGCCGGTCACACAGCGGAGAGGAGCGGTATTTCCTCCATTATACAGTGTGGTGCCGGTCACACAGCGGAGAGGAGCGGTATTTCCCTATATTATACAGTGTGGTGCCGGTCACACAGAGGAGAGGAGCGGTATTTCCCTATATTATACAGTGTGGTGCCGGTCACACTGCGGAGAGGAGCGGTATTTCCTCCATTATACAGTGTGGTGCCGGTCACACAGCGGAGAGGAGCGTTATTTCCCTATATTATACAGTGTGGTGCCGGTCACACTGCGGAGAGGAGCGGTATTTCCCTATATTATACAGTGTGGTGCCGGTCACACTGCGGAGAGGAGCGGTATTTCCCTATATTATACAGTGTGGTGCCGGTCACACAGCGGAGAGGAGCGGTATTTCCCTATATTATACAGTGTGGTGCCGGTCACACTGAGGAGAGGAGCGGGATTTCCTCCATTATACAGTGTGGTGCCGGTCACAGTGCGGAGAGGAGCGGGATTTCCTCCATTATACAGTGTGGTGCCGGTCACACTGAGGAGAGGAGCGGTATTTCCCTATATTATACAGTGTGGTGCCGGTCACAGTGCGGAGAGGAGCGGTATTTCCTCCATTATACAGTGTGGTGTCGGTCACACCGCAGTATTTCGTACGGACAGAGGGACACAGACAAAAGAAGCCCTTTAAGTCCTCTTAGTCCGCGGTTCTGAGGCCTTTGTATAATATACAGTGTATAAACCTAATATATCCGCAGAGTGCTGTATACCCTACCTCCTGTGTGATATATATCCGCTGAGTGTTGTATACCATACCTCTTGTGTGATGTAACCGCTTAGTGCTGTATACCCTACCTTCTGTGTGATGTATCCGCTGAGTGCTGTATACCCTACCTCCTGTGTGATATCTGCTGAGTGCTGTATACCCTCCCTCCTGTGTGATATCTGCTAAGTGCTGTATACCCTACCTCCTGTGTGATATCTGCTAAGTGCTGTATACCCTACCTCCTGTGTGATGTATCCGCTGTTATATACCATACCTCCTGTGTGATATCTGCTAAGTGCTGTATACCCTACCTCCTAGGTGTTGTAACTACTTAGTGCTGTATACCCTACCTCCTAGGTGTTGTAACCACTTAGTGCTGTATACCCTACCTCCTGTGTGATATCTGCTAAGTGCTGTATACCCTACAGCCTGTGTGATATCTGCTAAGTGCTGTATACCCTACCTTCTGTGTGATGTATCCGCTGAGTGCTGTATACCCTACCTCCTGTGTGATATCTGCTAAGTGCTGTATACCCTACAGCCTGTGTGATATCTGCTAAGTGCTGTATACCCTACCTCCTGTGTGATGTATCCGCTGAGTGTTGTATACCCTACCTCCTGTGTGATGTAACCACTTAGTGCTGTATACCCTACCTTCTGTGTGATGTAACCGCTTAGTGCTGTATACCATACCTCCTGTGTGATATCTGCTGAGTGCTGTATACCATACCTCCTGTGTGATATCTGCTGAGTGCTGTATACCGTACCTCCTGTGTGATATCTGCTGAGTGCTGTATACCGTACCTCCTGTGTGATATCTGCTGAGTGCTGTATACCGTACCTCCTGTGTGATATCTGCTGAGTGCTGTATACCGTACCTCCTGTGTGATATCTGCTGAGTGCTGTATACCCTACCTCCTGTGTGATATCTGCTGAGTGCTGTATACCATACCTCCTGTGTGATATCTGCTGAGTGCTGTATACCCTACCTCCTGTGTGATGTATCCGCTGTTATATACCATACCTCCTGTGTGATATCTGCTAAGTGCTGTATACCCTACCTCCTGTGTGATATCTGCTGAGTGCTGTATACCCTACCTCCTGTGTGATATCTGCTGAGTGCTGTATACCCTACCTCCTGTGTGATATCTGCTGAGTGCTGTATACCCTACCTCCTGTGTGATATCTGCTAAGTGCTGTATACCCTACCTCCTGTGTGATATCTGCTGAGTGCTGTATACCCTACCTCCTGTGTGATATCTGCTGAGTGCTGTATACCATACCTCCTGTGTGATATCTGCTGAGTGCTGTATACCATACCTCCTGTGTGATATCTGCTGAGTGCTGTATACCCTACCTCCTGTGTGATATCTGCTGAGTGCTGTATACCATACCTCTTGTGCTGTATACCAGAGCTTCTATGCTATGTATTGGGCGAGTGCTGTACACCACAGCTCCCGTGTGACCTCTCTTGGGGCTGCAGGGCATGTGTGCCCTCAGCTGGCTCAGTATATAGTGCTGCTGTCATGTGGCATCTGCCGGCGGTGCGGTGACGAGTCATTGCCGGGGGGAAGGTCAGCGCACCAGACGCCTCTACACAAATACTACTTTATTCATCAGCTTCCTTTGGTATATTCAAGGCAATGTGTAAAATAATATGACAATAAAAATGGGGGAGGGGGGGAGGAGATATGCCGCATGGTGGGGGGGGATATGGGCGGTGGGCAGACTTTGGTACCAGAATATAAATGTACAGGCAATAGGGAAGGGGCTGTACATGTAAATGATTGTGCATTGCCAGCTAGTGCCCCCAATTATCTCCACGTCATGCAGGTGAGTAGGTGAAGGGGTCTCAGCTCTGACCCCGGGGAGCAGGCACAGGTCATCCCATCTCTGACCCCGGGGAGCCGGCACAGGTCATCCCATCTCTGACCCCGGGGAGCCGGCACAGGTCATCCCATCTCTGACCCCGGGGAGCCGGCACAGGTCATCCCATCTCTGACCCCGGGGAGCCGGCACAGGTCATCCCATCTTTGACCCCGGGGAGCAGGCACAAATCATCCCATCTTTGACCCCGGGGCGCAGGCTAAGGTCATCCCATCTCTGACCCCGGGGAGCAGGCACAGGTCATCCCATCTCTGACCCCGGGGAGAAGGCACAGGTCATCCCATCTCTGACCCCGGGGAGCAGGCACAGGTCCTCCCATCTCTGACCCCGGGGAGCAGGCACAGGTCATCCCATCTCTGACCCCGGGGCGCAGGCTAAGGTTATTCCCACCTCTGACCCAACTCTGACCCCGGAGCGCAGGTGAAGGTTATTTCCACCTCTGACCCCGGAGCGCAGGCTAAGGTTATTCCCACCTCTGACCCCGGAGCGCAGGCTAAGGTTATTCCCACCTCTGACCCCGGGACGCAGGCTAAGGTTATTCCCACCTCTGACCCCGGAGCGCAGGTGAAGGTTATTTCCACCTCTGACCCCGGAGCGCAGGCTAAGGTTATTCCCACCTCTGACCCCGGAGCGCAGGCTAAGGTTATTCCCACCTCTGACCCAGGTGGAGGCTAAAGTCGGCTCAACTCTGACTGCAAGGAGGAGGCTTTGGTCTTTCCAGCATTGACCTCGAGGAGCAGGGAAAGGGGCCTATTCCACAGAGCAATAATCAGTCTGATACTGCCGATTATCGCTCTGTGGAATAGAGACAGCGATAAGCCGATAATCGTGGCATTAATTGGTCATTTATTTAGGTGCAAACCTAAAATCATTGGGCACTGACCGCGCACCGCTGCGTGGAATAGTGGTTGGTGCCTGATGATTTAAAAACAGCATACGTTGCCTTTCCAGGCTGCCTGTCGTCTGCTGCGCTCCTTCTTCTGGGGTCCCGCCTGCAGCAGCAGCGTAGGAGCGGTCTGTCTGAGCTGACAGAATGCTCAGCCAATCACTGGCCAGATCCGCCACTGCGGACTGGACATGGGTGAAGAAGCAGAGGAGAAGACCGGCAGCCTGGATAGGTAAAGTATGGTGTTTAAACAACCAAGCAGATCGGCGCTTGTTTACATTTTTGATTGGACCCCCATCGGGATGCTTAAGTTTTCTCATCTGACCCCAGGGAACAAGCTGTTTACTCATGTCTGACCCCGGGGAGGAGGCTTAGGTCTTGCCAGCCCTGACCCTGGGGAGGAGGTTTAGGTCTTCCCGACTCTGACCCCGGTGAGGAGGCTTAGGTCTTCCCCGGCCCTGACCCCGGTGAGGAGGCTTAGGTCTTCCCCGGCCCTGACCCCGGTGAGGAGGCTTAGGTCTTCCCCGACCCTGACCCCGGTGAGGAGGCTTAGGTCTTCCCCGGCCCTGACCCCGGTGAGGAGGCCGTTTTCTCACGTCTGACCCCGGGGAGCAGGCCGTTTTCTCACGTCTGACCCCGGGGAGCAGGCCGTTTTCTCACGTCTGACCCCGGGGAGCAGGCCGTTTTCTCACGTCTGACCCCGGGGAGGAGGCTTAGGTCTTCCCGGCCCTGACCCCGGGGAAGAAAGAATTAGGCCACATTCCCTCCACTCCAGAACACAGCTCTTGAATCCCTTCCAGGGGCAGGAGCTGTATGCAGCACTTTTAGGGAGATCAGTCCATAGTGATCAGTGTCTCTTCTGTCCCACAACCTATTCGGAGATCACTCAGTCCATAGAGAAGCTGTATACAATCAGCACTCTATATACCAGCAATGTCTGGACAGTAGGAACTACCACATCCAGAGTTTGGAGGACAAAACATTTTTCTCTTTAGTCGCCTCCATCTTAAGGCAAAAGGCTTGGGGGGGGGGGGGGGTGAAGATTCCATCAGAGGCTCCCGGGGGCCTAGATGAGACCACCTTGTGGAAGAAGAAGAAGAAGCAGCAGAAATAAATAGGTGCCAAGGACGTCCAGCATGCACGGGGTCTGGGTCCAATCATTATTGCCATTGATGGACACTGGAGGCTGAGGGGCCCTGGTCACAGAGACGACGGGAGAAGGGCCGAGGAGCCATGATAGGAAGAGCCCTCCCACAACACGGTGCAACATACAAATTAAAAAAAAGGCACAGATCAGTAGAGGTGACTGCACATCCCCGGCCATCGTGTGCTTACAGGAGCCGCTTGTGCTGACTGAGAAGTCCTTGTCATGCCTGCCATGTCTGTGATGGGCGGCCGGCGGCAGCACTGACCCGTGGTCGTGGTGTTTGCGCACAGTGACCCTACAAATTCCCTGAAAGAAGGTGAGTATGCCCGGCAGCGGCGGTACAAGAGAAAGCCGCCGTGCGGTGTAGAGAGGAGAAACATCAGCCCTGACAGCAGGGGGCACCTCTCACTGTCTCCGCTCCACAGGCTGCTGGAGGCACAGCTCACTGCCCGCAGAGATGATGGGTAAGTGATTGTCCATGTGGTAGCTGATCAGGTGACTCACACTCTCAAAGCGGTGGTCCTTGGTCCGGACCTGTCAGAGGGAGACACAAGGGTTAACACCTTTATGTGAATAGGGGGTGAGGCAGTGTGGCCAGGCGGCAGCTGATGGAGTTGGGCTATCGGACAAGCTGATGGCCTTACTCACCACTCCTTCTGGGTCCACCAGCAGCAGGTGCTTGGGCTGGCCGTTTTGCAGGCCGGTGAGGACATACTGCCCCGGGGTGGTGGTGCTCTCTCTAACCAGGAAATCCCCATTGACCCGCAGCTGGCGTTCTGCCTCTTTCCTGGTCATCTTCCCATGGTACCATGGCTCCCGCTTTAGCTGTTCTTCCATACTGACAATGGACGGCCCTGGTGGGATGGCATCCTCAAATGGCTCTGGATGGGACAAGAGAGGTGGTGTAAAAGAGGGCAGCGGAAAAGGGAAACCCCATAACCCCTTCACAGGCTGGGCTGACCCTAAGGTGGGCACAATGCTTTCATATTAGACTCACTCATGTCAAAGATGTCTCTCTGGCCATTGGTGGCGCCACGGACAGGCTGGCGAGACTTGTCCAGGTTCTGCACATTTACATAGGATGGGTCATCAAAAAGGTCAGGCCGATGGACAGGCTTAGCTCCCGGCACTGGGAACCTGTCCTTACCTGGAGAGACAGAAGTCACGGTGAGAGAGGACACCGGGGAGCCACATGCACCAATCCAAAGGAAGGAGCCCCCCTACATCACCAGGGACATACCCACCACCCACAGGCGGTAGGAGTGTGAGGGACCGAGTGGGACAGGTCAGGCGGGAGTAGGAGAGTCCGGGTGGGACAGGTCAGGTGGGAGTGGCCGGGAGGGACAGGTCAGGCGGTAGGAGTGGGAGGGGCTGGTTGGGACAGCTCAGGTGGGAGTGGCTGGTTGGGACAGGTCAGGTGATGCCGGTACCTTGCACAGTGGGCTGTTGCTGCAGTTTCCGTGAGTCTTGCTCTGCTCCCGATATCTGTCCCACAGGCTGTAGAGGAGAGGATAGTGAGACGTAAGGAGACAACAGGGCGACATGTAACCTCTCCGGATACGGCACTCACCAGTGTGGCCCCCATGTGGTTAGGGCTCTGTCTCAGCACTAAAGGAGCAGTTCCATCCCGCAACCTCATGTCCACCACCCCACCGATAGGCGGCTCCTTCCCTGGAAAATCATTGTAGTAAGCATGGTCCAGGATCTCCTCTTCCTCCTCATCCCATGCTGAGCCATCAAATCCGGCCATTCTGGAAGAACCAATATTCTTTACACGCAATGCCTGCACTATTCCTGATCCCTACACCAATCCTAATCCCCGCCCCAGCCCTACACCAATCCTGATCCCTACCCCCGCCCCAGCCCTGCACCAATCCTGATCCCTTCCCCCGCCCTGCACCATTCCTGATCCCTACCCCCGCCCTGCACCAATCCTGATCCCTACCCCCACCCCAGCCCTACACCAATCCTAATCCCTACCCCCGCCCCAGCCCTACACCAATCCTAATCCCTACCCCCGCCCCAGCCCTGCACCAATCCTAATCCCTACCCCCGCCCCAGCCCTGCACCAATCCTGATCCCTTCCCCCGCCCCAGCCCTACACCAATCCTGATCCCTACCCCCGCCCCAGCCCTGCACCAATCCTGATCCCTTCCCCCGCCCCAGCCCTGCACCAATCCTGATCCCTTCCCCCGCCCCAGCCCTGCACCATTCCTGATCCCTACCCCCGCCCTGCACCAATCCTGATCCCTACCCCCGCCCCAGCCCTGCACCAATCCTGATCCCTACCCCCGCCCTGCACCATTCCTGATCCCTACCCCCGCCCTGCACCAATCCTGATCCCTACCCCCGCCCCAGCCCTGCACCAATCCTGATCCCTACCCCCGCCCCAGCCCTGCACCAATCCTGATCCCTACCCCCGCCCCAGCCCTGCACCAATCCTGATCCCTACCCCCGCCCCAGCCCTGCACCAATCCTGATCCCTACCACCGCCCCAGCCCTGCACCAATCCTGATCCCTACCACCGCCCCAGCCCTACACCAATCCTGATCCCTACCCCCGCCCCAGCCCTGCACCATTCCTGATCCCTACCCCCACCCCCACCCCAGCCCTGCACCAATCCTGATCCCTTCCCCCGCCCCAGCCCTGCACCATTCCTCATCCCTACCCCCGCCCTGCACCAATCCTGATCCCTACCCCCGCCCCAGCCCTGCACCAATCCTGATCCCTACCCCCGCCCCAGCCCTGCACCAATCCTGATCCCTACCCCCGCCCCAGCCCTGCACCAATCCTGATCCCTACCCCCGCCCCAGCCCTGCACCAATCCTGATCCCTACCACCGCCCCAGCCCTGCACCAATCCTGATCCCTACCACCGCCCCAGCCCTACACCAATCCTGATCCCTACCCCCGCCCCAGCCCTGCACCATTCCTGATCCCTACCCCCACCCCCACCCCAGCCCTGCACCAATCCTGATCCCTTCCCCCGCCCCAGCCCTGCACCATTCCTCATCCCTACCCCCGCCCTGCACCAATCCTGATCCCTACCCCCGCCCCAGCCCTGCACCAATCCTGATCCCTACCCCCGCCCCAGCCCTGCACCAATCCTGATCCCTACCCCCGCCCCAGCCCTGCACCATTCCTGATCCCTACCCCCGCCCTGCACCAATCCTGATCCCTACCCCCGCCCCAGCCCTGCGCCAATCCTGATCCCTACCCCCGCCCCAGCCCTGCGCCAATCCTGATCCCTACCCCCGCCCCAGCCCTGCGCCAATCCTGATCCCTACCCCCGCCCCAGCCCTGCGCCATTCCTGATCCCTACCCCCGCCCCAGCCCTGCGCCAATCCTGATCCCTACCCCCGCCCCAGCCCTGCGCCAATCCTGATCCCTACCCCCGCCCCAGCCCTGCGCCAATCCTGATCCCTACCCCCGCCCCAGCCCTGCGCCAATCCTGATCCCTACCCCCGCCCCAGCCCTGCGCCAATCCTGATCCCTACCCCCGCCCCAGCCCTGCGCCAATCCTGATCCCTACCACCGCCCCAGCCCTGCGCCATTCCTGATCCCTACCCCCGCCCCAGCCCTGCACCATTCCTGATCCCTACCCCCGCCCTGCACCAATCCTGATCCCTACCCTGCACCAATCCTGATCCCTACCCCAGCCCAGCACCAATCCTGATCGCTACCCCCGCCCCAGCCCTGCACCAATCCTGATCCCTACCCCCGCCCTGCACCAATCCTGATCCCTACCCCCGCCCCAGCCTTGCACCAATCCTGATCCCTACCCCCACCCCAGCACTACACCAATCCTGATCCCTACCCCCGCCCCAGCCCTGCACCAATCCTGATCCCTACCCCCGCCCCAGCCCTGCAACAATCCTGATCCCTACCCCCGCCCTACACCAATCCTGATCCCTACCCCCACCTCAGCCCTGCACCAATCCTGATCCCTACCCCCACCCCAGCCCTGCACCAATCCTGATCCCTACCCCCGCCCCAGCCCTGCACCATTCCTGATCCCTACCCCCGCCCTGCACCAATCCTGATCCCTACCCCCGCCCCAGCCCTGCACCAATCCTGATCCCTACCCCCGCCCTGCACCAATCCTGATCCCTACCCCCGCCCCAGCCCTGCACCAATCCTGATCCCTACCCCCGCCCTGCACCAATCCTGATCCCTACCCCCGCCCCAGCCCTGCACCAATCCTGATCCCTACCCCCGCCCTGCACCAATCCTGATCCCTACCCCCGCCCCAGCCTTGCACCAATCCTGATCCCTACCCCCACCCCTACACCAATCCTGATCCCTACCCCCGCCCCAGCCCTGCACCAATCCTGATCCCTACCCCCGCCCCAGCCCTGCACCAATCCTGATCCCTACCCCCGCCCCAGCCCTGCACCAATCCTGATGCCTACACACCCCCTCCACACACACACACACACACCAATCCTGATCCTCACTCCTGCCATCTCCCCCTGGAAGCCCTGTTGGTGGTGAAACGGACCTGTCATGTGGAGTCACTAGTTTGGGAGGGTTTTTGAGGTATTGCTTGAAACGCAGCTCAAAGGCCTGTCCTATAGTGCTGATCACATCCTGAGCGAGACCCTCGGGACACTCCAGAATATGGCACGCTGCAGGAGAAACATGAAGGGGGCTGAAAGCCAATCACATGCCATGGCTGCTGAGCCCCGCCCCCCATCAGCCGAGCCCCCCCCCCCCTTCACGCACACACCAGCCATGCCCCCCCCTCCCCCCCCCCCCACACACACACACACCAGCCGAGCCCCCCCCCCCCACACATCCGCCGAACCCCCCCACACACACACACACACACACCAGCCGAGCCCCCCCCCCCCCACACATCCGCCGAGCCCCCCCCCACACACACACACACACATCCGCCGAGCCCACCCACCCACACATTAGCCGAGACCACCACAGAGACCACACTCACCTCTTTGATTTACTGGATCTTTGGCAACATAAGCGACATATTCTGCTGTATCCTGAAATATAGAAGACTGCTCAGAACCATGTTACATGGACAAACACACCTCTGCTACATCTCCGCATACACACACAGCCCCTCTGCTACATCTCCGCATACACACACACTGCACACACAGCCCCTGTTACATCTCCGCATACACACACACAGCCCCTCTGTTACATCTCCGCATACACACACAGCCCCTCTGCTACATCTCCGCATACACACACACAGCCCCTCTGCTACATCTCCGCATACACACACACAGCCCCTCTGTTACATCTCCGCATACACACACAGCCCCTCTGCTACATCTCCGCATACACACACACAGCCCCTCTGCTACATCTCCGCATACACACACAGCCCCTCTGCTACATCTCCGCATACACACACACTACACACACAGCCCCTCTGCTACATCTCCGCATACACACACTACACACACAGCCCCTCTGCTACATCTCCGCATACACACACACAGCCCCTCTGCTACATCTCCACATACACACACTGCACACACAGCCCCTCTGCTACATCTCCGCATACACACACACTACACACACAGCCCCTCTGCTACATCTCCGCATACACACACTACACACACAGCCCCTCTGCTACATCTCCGCATACACACACACAGCCCCTCTGCTACATCTCCGCATACACACACTGCACACACAGCCCCTCTGCTACATCTCCGCAAACACACACACTACACACACAGCCCCTCTGCTACATCTCCGCATACACACACTACACACACAGCCCCTCTGCTACATCTCCGCATACACACACACAGCCCCTCTGCTACATCTCCGCATACACACACTGCACACACAGCCCCTCTGCTACATCTCCGCATACACACACTGCACTCACCGGATCACCCCCAGAAGCAAATGATATGGACTGCATGTGGTGGTTTGCGATTATCTGAAACAAAGCAAGAATAAAAGAAGTCACAAGGTGGGCCCCTCCACACTCACTCTCCCCCTCCCTCCCCCCCAGGGCCCCTCCGCACTCACTTTCCCTCTCCCCCTCCGCATTCACCCCCCCTTCCCCCGGGGACCCTCCGCACTCACTTTCCTCCTCCCCCCTCCCCCCAGGGACCCCTGGGCCCCTCCGCACTCACTTCCCCCTTTCCTTTGGGGACCCCTGGGCCCCTCCGCCCCCCCCACCCTCCCTCCCGGGGACCCCTGGGCCCCTCACCTGCTTGCAGTCAGACGCCATGAGGTTCAGGCTGCTGGTGGACACGGTCAGGGTGATGGGCATCCCAGCAAACTTCAGGTTACACTTTCCCAGGATAGAGTTCAGGGAGCGGCCGCCGGTCTGAGGAGACAACAAGGGTGATCAATAACAGCGAATACATCTTATTACAGTACAGCAGTGATATAAGAGGAGAGGCTGATATCATCTTATTACAGTACAGCAGTGATATAAGAGGAGAGGCTAATATCTCATTACAGTACAGCAGTGATATAAGAGGAGAGGCTGATATCATCTTATTACAGTACAGCAGTGATATAAGAGGAGAGGCTGATATCATCTTATTACAGTACAGCAGTGATATAAGAGGAGAGGCTGATATTTATTACAGTACAGCAGTGATATAAGAGGAGAGGCTGATATCATCTTATTACAGTACAGCAGTGATATAAGAGGAGAGGCTGATATCTTATTACAGTACAGCAGTGATATAAGAGGAGAGGCTGATATCTTATTACAGTACAGCAGTGATATAAGAGGAGAGGCTGATATCTTATTACAGTACAGCAGTGATATAAGAGGAGAGGCTGATATCACCTTATTACAGTACAGCAGTGATATAAGAGGAGAGGCTGATATCATCTTATTACAGTACAGCAGTGATATAAGAGGAGAGGCTGATACCTTATTACAGTACAGCAGTGATATAAGAGGAGAGGCTGATATCTTATTACAGTACAGCAGTGATATAAGAGGAGAGGCTGATATCTTATTACAGTACAGCAGTGATATAAGAGGAGAGGCTGATATCTTATTACAGTACAGCAGTGATATAAGAGGAGAGGCTGATATCTTATTACAGTACAGCAGTGATATGAGAGGAGAGGCTGATATATCACTGCTGTACTGTAATGAGATGATATCAGCCTCTCCTCTTATATCACTGCTGTACTGTAATAAGATGATATCAGCCTCTCCTCTTATATCACTGCTGTACTGTAATGAGGTGATATCAGCCTCTCCTCTCATATCACTGCTGTACTGTAATAAGATGATATCAGCCTCTCCTCTTATATCACTGCTGTACTGTAATAAGATATCAGCCTCTCCTCTTATGTCACTGCTGTACTGTAATAAGATATCAGCCTCTCCTCTTATATCACTGCTGTACTGTAATAAGATGATAAGAATATAGAATGATATCTTATTACAGTACAGCAGTGATATACGAGGAGAGGCTGATATTTATTACAGTACAGCAGTGATATACGAGGAGAGGCTGATATCTTATTACAGTACAGCAGTGATATAAGAGGAGAGGCTGATATCATCTTATTACAGTACAGCAGTGATATAAGAGTAGGGGCTGATACTGGTTCCTGATAACAGGGAGCTATAGCTTATCAGACATTCTTGTCAATCTGGTGTCTGATTATGGCGAACAATAGCGGGCGGCCATTTTCCCACAGTAAGGATGACCACATGAGATAAGGACGGCCACACAGGTGTATTCTTACCTTACGGCGTCGCAGAGCCCCCTTAGCCCCGGGCACAGCGTCCGACACCAGGCTGATGGCTTCTCTGTGCAGACAGACAGGCAGACATTAGTCATCAGCATCCCCAACATGACACCCCCCCGGTCACATGACCCACATCCTCACCGTGTGACCTGGGTGCGAGTACTGAAGTCAAGGGCGCGCATCGACTGCAGAACCTCCACACATCCCATGTACTGCAAGAGAAGAGAGTATACAGTATATACAGGTACAGAGGAGGAGAGTATACAGTATATACAGGAATATAGGAGAATATACAGTATATACAGGTACAGAGGAGGAGAGTATACAGTATATACAGGAATATAGGAGAATATACAGTATATACAGGAATATAGGAGAATATACAGTATATACAGGTACAGAGGAGGAGAGTATACAGTATTAGAATGAGCATTCGTTACAAACTTTCCAAAAAGTTCGGTTCGGTAACGAACCGAACTTTCAAAAAGCTTGTTGCGAAGTTCGTTAAAATCACAACGGCATCGCAAAACTGTATTGTTTTCACAGAATGGAAGAGTATATAAGGAATTATTACACCTATAATCCCTTTTGTCCTGTTATGTGAATATCAAGGTGTGTGACGTCACTACAGGAACAGGAAGTGCCTGAGCGTCCATGCTCTCTCATTGTGTGTCTAGACTGCAGAGAGAGAGGAGGTGTACGTTAGGCATAGATTACATATCCAAACAACTGGATAAGTACAGGGAGAGATAGAGAAGGAGTATATGTTGTTTGCGAGAGAAGCCGGAGAGAGTAAGATTTAAAAAAAAATAAATAAAAAAAATAATAATAAAAAAAAAAAAAATCGCAAGATCCAGGGAAGGCTTGATAGGCCCATACATAGTGAGAGAGGCTGAGAAATCAAGAGTTAGGTAGAGAGAGAGATAGGCATCTAACTCAAAAATTGTGATATCTAGGGAGAGATAGGGAGATAAAAAAAAAGAAAGAAATAGGGAGAGAAAAGTGAGAAGAGTCACTCAGGACACGTAGCATTGAACCAGCTACTGTTCCGAGAAAGAGAGGAGACGCTAGACGTTGCTGCTCTGCTGGGTGCCGTTAACCGCGTATAGCCGCAAGCAAAAAGTTTTAAAAAAACTTCAAAAAAAAAAGTTTGTTTGTTTGTGATCAGCTGTTCTAGGTGACGCTAAGTCAGCGCCCCACAAAAGCTGTCCGTTTGTGCTCTGCTGGTTGCCGTCAAACCCGTTTAGCCACCAGCAACCAAAGTTAAAAAATATAAAATAAAAAGTAGTTTTTTTGTGATAACCTGCACATTTCTGCTTTGCTGTGTGCCTCCAATCCACAAAGCAATAGTCACTGAAACTTGTCCTATACATTATTTCTTTTTCAAAATTTACACCAAACAAACAACTATGTCCAAGTGTCCTACTTCCAGCACTTCCCAGGCAAGGACTGCAACGGCAGGCGGTGAGGGTAGGAGGAGTGGCAGCACAAGGCCCGGTGGCAGCCGGGGCAACAGGCGTGGCAGCAGGGTGCAGCTACCCCAGACGCCCACGGGTCATGTAAGAACTACACAGCCAGTGGTTCTAGATTGGCTTACCCAATCCTCCAGTTCCACTGCCCAAAGCTCCCAAACGAGGTCGGCTGGATCATCCGACACCACCCTTACATGGGACGGTCGGCGACAGTCCTCTGCCCCGTCCCCGGTTATTAATATGCCACTCACCTTTGGGGCACCTTCTGCCAGGGAACTCTTGGCAAACCTTGATTTGCCCTTGGAGTCTCTACCACTTTTTAGTGATGAGGAGGAGGAGGTAGTAGTCCACCAAAGGCAGCAGGTGGAACATGCAGAGGCTGCAGAGGAGGTGTTGGCTGTAAGCCAGGGAGGGGCATCCAGTGCCACACCTGAGATCCTGTCCCAGCCCCTGGAGGAAAGTAGCAGTGGTGGTGGTGATGATGATGTTGCCGATCGGACGTGGCGCCCTCAAGCTGCATTATCTTCGGCGTCATCAGGGGAGGAAAGTGAGGTGCTACCGAAGCAGCAACATCCCACTGGTGCAAGGAAGCGAGGCACAAGAGGGAGGGGTAGAAGACAACCTACCAGGCAGACTACATCAATACCTTTAAGCCTTGGTCCTGAGAGGGGACCCCCAGGCAGCGGTGGCAGTGAACAACCAGCAAGACCCCCCCCCCCGTGGCTGGCAGCAAACCACGGTCCTCTGTCGTCTGGCAGTTCTTTCGGCTGGGGACAGATAAGCACATCGCTCTGTGCCTGCTGTGCAATGAGAGGGTCAGTCGTGGCAGGGGTGATAATCTTGGGACAACATCCATGAGGAAGCACATGGAAAAGCAACACCAACAGTCCTGGAAAAACCGTGACCCCAATACCACCTCCTGTCAGGATGCACCATACACTGCAGATCCCATCATGCAGCATCCTGTCACTGCAGCTCAGGCCTCGTCAGCCTCAGGTGCCAGCAGCAGCACAGTCTCACTGCCATCTACACCCCTAATGAGGCAGCAATCCCTGACCGAGTCCATGGGCAAACGTCAGGTGTACTCCAGCAGCCATCCCATGGCACAGAAACTGGCCGGACACCTGGTTAAGCTGCTGGTGCTTCAGTCCCTGCCATTTAATCTTGTGGACTCCCAGCCTTTCAGGGATTTCATGGAGTGTGCGCACCCCAGATGGCGAGTCCCCAGCCGCCACTACTTCTCGAGCAAAGCTGTCCCATCACTGCACAGTTATGTGAAGAGAAAGGTTGGCGACTCATTGGGACTCTCGGTGTCCAAGACCGTGCACCTGAGTGCTGATGTCTGGTCCTCTAATTATGGGCAAGGCCAGTACATGGCAGTTACTGCCCATTGGGTCAACATCCTCCCAGGAGACCATCAGGAAGTCGGCCCATTCTTGCCACTGTCACCTCCACAGTGCTTTAGGGGGCCAGCAGCGGGTAGCACAAGTTCTGCCGCCACCACCACCACTGCAGTCCAACCTGACCCAGTGTCTTACCACCGATGTCAGGCCCGCCGCTCTCAGGCTGTCCTCCATTTGATGAGCCTGGGTCAACGAAGCCACAGTGGGCAGGAGCTCCTCCAGACCATCAGGGAGGAGATAGCTGAATGGCTGACCCCACGTCGACTAACGGTGGGAAGTGTCGTAGCGGACAACGGGAGGAACATTGTCTCTGCAGTTCAGCGGGGAGGGCTGACTCATACACCTTGTATGGCACATGTGATCAACCTCATAGTGCACAGGTTTCTCCGATCATTTCATGCACTACATGACCTTATGAGGATGTCACGTAGAGTGTGCAAACATTTCAGCCACTCCTACGCTGCAAGGAACACCCTGCTCAGAATCCAGAGACAGCGCGGTATGCCCCAACATCGGCTAATCTGCGACGTGCCAACCCACTGGAATTCTGCCCTCCATATGCTCGACCGCCTGTACGAGGAAAGGTCAGCCGTAACAGACTACCTCATGGGGCAATCAGGCAGCTTCACGCCACACTGCGACTTCCAAATAACGCACTGGCAGTTAATGCGGGAAGTCTGCCAATAGTTGATCCCTTTTGAGGACGCGACTCTCTTTGTGAGCAGGCAGGACTATGGGATCAACGACATCATCCCACTCCTCCATGTTCTGAAAAGTGCGCTGACCAACATCAGTGAGGATTCCCAGGCCACAACTGCAAGGCTGAACATCGCCTTGAGCCCAGAGCTGGATGAAGTGCAGATGGAGGATGAGGAGGAGGAAGATGTCTACGCCCAGCCATTCCGCACACCGCCACCTGGCTTCTAGGCCTCTCCATCACAGGAGGAGATGGAGGATGAGGTGATAGAGGAAGAGGAGGAAGACACCAGCAGACCCTGGAACTACACCGAGGACAGTGGAGAGGAGAGGCGGTCATTGTCCTTGGTGCAGATGGCAAGGTGTCTACAGGAGTGTCTGCGGAATGACACTAGTGGAGGCATCAGAAGTTGCTACAGCCTGCAAGCCCTCATGAGCGATTTCATGCAGCCAGCTGGTGAAGAAAGGACACAGCACCGGACTCATGGTGTGGACCAGCATGAGCTCAGCCACTAGGTCACTGCCTACCTTCATTCTACCCTGCCCCAAAGTGTCACCGACCCCGTGCAGTACTGGGCAGAAAAACTCGAGATTTGGCCTCAACTGGCAGAGTTTGCCTTGGCTCTGCTGTCCTGCCCAGCCAGTAGTGTGGCGTCAGAGAGGGTATTTAGCGCGGCGGGTAACATCATAACACCGCAAAGAACGAGGCTCTCTTGCCACAGTGTGGAGATGCTGACGTTTGTGAAGATGAATCGTGCCTGGATTACATCGGATTATACCACTCCCCTGCCTGATGTGAATGACTAAGGGTACTATTACACCAACAGATCTGATGACAGATTATCTGCCAAAGATTTGAAGCCAAAGCCAGAAACAGACAATAAACAGAGATCAGGTCATAAAAGAAAGACTGGATTTCTCCTCTTTTCAAATCCACTCCTGGGTTTGGCTTCAAATCTTTGGCAGATAATCTGTCGTCAGATCTGTTGGTGTAATAGTACCCTAAGTCATCAGTCACCCATCTTGCATGGCAATCCGTGTTTCCAAGAAATTGACCTCAATATCCTAAATATGTGCCTAACGTAAAAATCCGTAATTTAACTTAGTAAGTAATGTTCCCCCCTTAGACCCCAATTTTAAAAAAAAAAAAAAAATCACCTTAAAAATTCCCAACTTAATTCGGATACATTTGAAATAACAGATCCCCATTTCCAAATTTGATGGCCATGGTGTGTTGGCCATTTAACATCTCCACACCAGATTAATGCCTCACACCAGTGCACCGTCCAACCCATACCCCAAGAACAGTAGCAACCCTAATATCCCCACGACTATGCTTCAAAAAGTGTGGATTTCACCTTTTGTTTACTATAGCCGTGGGGTTCTATCCCTGGTACCCGTGCAAAGGAACAGTATTTACCGTTTTGTGAGCGGGTACTAACTGTTCTTGAGGTATTTTGTAGATATTATGAGAGTAGTGAAATCTTGCACCACAAATCCCGATGGGGTTCTTCTGTGTGCAAATTATTTCACGCCTCTCATGCAGTCACGCGAGGAATAAGGCTGTCTATGGGGTATATATCACGGAGGCTGCTGTCCTTCAACTGTGATATAAAACCCCCCCCACAGTTAGTTACAGCAACAAACTTACTGAAAGGCCGGTTATCTTGCCTTATTTACGGGTGCCTTTACAATAGGAGGCTTTTTTGTGGTTCCCTGCTGGCTAAAATCCACAGCGCATCGTTGGCTGATTTTATGCCACCTTCAGTACTATGGGACCGGGCGCAAATACCCAGTTCAGCGCAGAACTGCGTATGTCCAGTCGGCACCCTAGTACTGAATGCCATTTGGTGAACGGTATAAAAAGGCCCTGTGGATTTTACTCAGCAGACCCGCAGCCACATGTGAAGGTGCCCATAGGGTGAGGTTTTTTGGGAGTGACAAAAGCGAGGGTGGGAGGTCACTCCCATACCCCATCAGGGGTTTTTCCCCTACCCACTTTAAAAGATAAGTCCAGGCAATTAATAACTTTCTGTGCCCTTACTTGACCCAGAAACTTATAAATTGACCGGACTTATCCTTTAATCCTTTAATATAAATTATATATATATTATAAATTATTATATATAATTATAATATATATATATCCAACAGCCATAGGCCCAGATTCAACAGGTTTGACACCAGAGTAGTTGCGTCAATTTGTAAAGCAAGTGCCAGTGAGGTGTCAATTTAATGAAAATTGGACAGGTATTTTTGGATAATGGAACTGGGGTAAAGCCTTCTTGAATCTGTACCTTTTTAAATGTCCTTTCTTCACCTCATGGATTCTGTGGGTGAGGTTCTCTGTCTATTTTACCGTATCCGTATCCTGCTAGACTAGGTGTAATGTTAGAGGGGGGTTTATTTTAACGTTGACTGTCCTATGCTGAACTCTACATCAACATGTTGTCATGTTTAAAGAATGATTTTTACAAACGTGCATATCCTTAGCTTCAAACTTCAGTTGTCTGTACTAGGTCCTTCTGGGTCCAAAAGAATTCTATTCCTACTAATGCCCCCACCGTCAATTGTCTATTTGGAAACATACTGGGTGGAATCAAGAGCTGCGGAAGCTGCCATCTCATCTTGTCTGTTTTTAACAATACTGGCCTGAGAGCCATCAACTGCTGCCTTCTTCTGCTCCTCAACTGGTCTGTTTTAATAATACTGACATTGAATAATTCAACTGCTGCCTCCTCCTTCTCCTCAAGTAGCCTCTCCTCGAGAATACTGGCCTGGAATCAATCAACTGCTGCCTTCTCCTCAAGTAGCCTCTCCTCGATAATACTGGTCTGGAATCGATCAACTGCTGCCTCCTCCTTCTCCTCAAGTAGCCTCTCCTCGATAATACTGGCCTGGAATCGATCAACTGCTGCCTCCTCCTTCTCCTCAAGTAGCCTTACTGGCCTGGAATCGATCAACTGCTGCCTCCTCCTCAAGTAGCCTCTCCTCGATAATACTGGCCTGGAATCGATCAACTGCTGCCTCCTCCTTCTCCTCAAGTAGCCTTACTGGCCTGGAATCGATTAACTGCTGCCTCCTCCTCAAGTAGCCTCTCCTCGATAATACTGGCCTGGAATCGATCAACTGCTGCCTCCTCCTTCTCCTCAAGTAGCCTTACTGGCCTGGAATCGATCAACTGCTGCCTCCTCCTCAAGTAGCCTCTCCTCGATAATACTGGCCTTTAATCAATCAACTGCTGCCTCTCCCTCCTCCTCCTCAAGTAGCCTCACCTCAATAATGCTGGCCTGGAATGGATCAACTGCTGCCTCCTGCTCCTGAAGTAGTCTGTTTTTAATAATACTGGCCTAGAATCAATCAACTGCTCTGCTGGCAGAGAAACTGGAGATTTGGCCTCAACTGGCAGAGTTTTCCTTGGCTCTGCTGTCCTGCCCAGCTAGTAGTGTGGCGTCAGAGAGGGTAATCAGTGCAGCGGGTAACATCGTAACACCGCAAAGAACGAGGCTCTCTTGCCACAGTGTTGAGATTCTGACTTTTGTGAAGATGAATCGTGCCTGAATTAATAATACTGGCCTGGAATCAATCAACTGCTGCCTCTTCCTGCTCTTCAAGTAGTCTTTTTTTAATTATACTGTCCTGGAATCAATCAATTGCTGCCTCCTCCTCAAGTAGCCTCTCCTCAATAATACTGGCCTGGAATCGATTAACTGCTTCCTCCTCCTCCTCCTTAAGTAGCCTCTCCTCGATAATACTGGCCTGGAATCCATCAACTGCTGCCTCCTCCTGCTCTTCAAGTAGTCTGTTTTTAATTATACTGGCCTGGAATCAATCAACTGCTGCCTCCTCCTCAAGAAGCCTCTCCTCAATAATACTGGACTGGAAGCTATCAACTGCTGCCTCCTCCTGCTGCTCAACTTATCTCTTCTCAACAATACTGGCCTGAGAGGCGAGCAATCTACTGCTGTCTCCTCCTGTTCCTCGACTTGTCTCTTCTCGACAATACTGGCCTGAGAGGCGAGCAATCAACTGCTGCCTCCTCCTGCTGCTCAACTTGTCTCTTCTCAACAATACTGGCCTGGGTGCAATCAAGTGCTGCCGCATCCTTCTTGCAAACTTTTTTTTTTAATATTTTTTGTCACTATTTTGGCACTTTTATTTACTATATTTAATTATTTCTATAAGTAATTATTTTTTTCTCATTATTTTTGCACTTCCCCCCCCCCCCACTTTTTTCATTGTAATATCAACTGCAACTAAACGAAATTATACCCTATCACACTCCCACTATTGTAGCTGCAATTATTCAGCCGTTAGAGCAAGGTTCGTTTTCGGTTCGGACCAATCCGAACTTTTCAAAAGTTCGCTCATCCGTATACAGTATATACAGGTACAGAGGAGGAGAGTATACAGTATATTCAGGAATATAGGAGAATATACAGTATGTACAGGTACAGAGGAGAATATACAGTATATACAGGAATATAGGAGAGTACACAGTATATACAGGGGAGGAGAATATACAGTATATACAGGAATATAGGAGAATATACAGTATATACAGGTACAGAGAAGGAGAGTATACAGTATATACAGGTACAGAGGAGGAGAGTATACAGTATATACAGGTACAGAGGAGGAGAGTATACAGTATATACAGGTACAGAGGAGGAGAGTATACAGTATATACAGAAATATAGGAGAGTATACAGTATATAGGCAGGTACAGTAGGAGATGTATTGGGGTGCAGTGTATACGGTATATAGGCAGGTACAGTAGGGTATGTATTGGGGTGCAGTGTATACAGTATATAGGCAGGTACAGTAGGGTATGTATTGGGGTGCAGTGTGTACAGTATATAGGCAGGTACAGTAGGGTATGTATTGGGGTGCAGTGTGTACAGTATATAGGCAGGTACAGTAGGAGATGTATTGGGGTGCAGTGTATACAGTATATAGGCAGGTACAGTAGGAGATGTATTGGGGTGCAGTGTGTACAGTATATAGGCAGGTACAGTAGGGTATGTATTGGGGTGCAGTGTGTACAGTATATAGGCAGGTACAGTAGGGGATGTATTGGGGTGCAGTGTGTACAGTATATAGGCAGGTACAGTAGGGTATCTATTGGGGTGCAGTGTATACGGTATATAGGCAGGTACAGTAGGGAGATGTATTGGGGTGCAGTGTGTACAGTATATAGGCAGGTACAGTAGGGGATGTATTGGGGTGCAGTGTGTACAGTATATAGGCAGGTACAGTAGGGTATCTATTGGGGTGCAGTGTATACGGTATATAGGCAGGTACAGTAGGGAGATGTATTGGGGTGCAGTGTGTACAGTATATAGGCAGGTACAGTAGGAGATGTATTGGGGTGCAGTGTGTACAGTATATAGGCAGGTACAGTAGGGGATGTATTGGGGTGCAGTGTGTACAGTATATAGGCAGGTACAGTAGGAGATGTATTGGGGTGCAGTGTATACAGTATATAGGCAGGTACAGTAGGAGATGTATTGGGGTGCAGTGTGTACAGTATATAGGCAGGTACAGTAGGGTATGTATTGGGGTGCAGTGTGTACAGTATATAGGCAGGTACAGTAGGAGATGTATTGGGGTGCAGTGTGTACAGTATATAGGCAGGTACAGTAGGAGATGTATTGGGGTGCAGTGTATACGGTATATAGGCAGGTACAGTAGGAGATGTATTGGGGTGCAGTGTGTACAGTATATAGGCAGGTACAGTAGGAGATGTATTGGGGTGCAGTGTATACAGTATATAGGCAGGTACAGTAGGAGATGTATTGGGGTGCAGTGTGTACAGTATATAGGCAGGTACAGTAGGAGATGTATTGGGGTGCAGTGTATACAGTATATAGGCAGGTACAGTAGGAGATGTATTGGGGTGCAGTGTGTACAGTATATAGGCAGGTACAGTAGGGTATGTATTGGGGTGCAGTGTGTACAGTATATAGGCAGGTACAGTAGGGGATGTATTGGGGTGCAGTGTGTACAGTATATAGGCAGGTACAGTAGGGTATCTATTGGGGTGCAGTGTATACGGTATATAGGCAGGTACAGTAGGGAGATGTATTGGGGTGCAGTGTGTACAGTATATAGGCAGGTACAGTAGGAGATGTATTGGGGTGCAGTGTATACGGTATATAGGCAGGTACAGTAGGAGATGTATTGGGGTGCAGTGTATACAGTATATAGGCAGGTACAGTAGGAGATGTATTGGGGTGCAGTGTATACGGTATATAGGCAGGTAGGGGGGGCTCTATGGGGGGGGGATGCCGGTTGGGTAGATCTCACAGTCTTACCCGGACGAGGTAGGTGACTCCGGGACCCATCACTTTGTCGTCGGGGTGCAGCCATCCTCGGGTGGGCTTGTTGACGAAGCTGCCATGTCGGGTCCACTCGTCTCCGGCCAGCTGCCCTCCTTCCACCCGGCCCTTCCTCCCGCAGCTCAGCTTGTTCATATCCTGGGAGAAAACAGTGAAAGTCCTCCCTGAGTCTGGGCTGGTGGTCTCGGCCACCTCCCCGGGGCTGCCCACCTCCTTCCCTGGCCCGGACGAGAAGCCTCGCAGGCTCAGCAGGTTGGCAGGATTGGAGAGTTTCAGATTGGCCATCTTAGGGAAGAAAGAGCAGAGGGTGGTGGGGCTGTCCTCGGACTCGGAGGAGAGATCGGCCAGGTTCAGCATGGGGGCCAGGGAAGAGGAAGAGGAGGAGCTGGGCAATGACTCGGCCACCATGAGATCCCCTGCCGCTGCCGGGGTGGGGGGTGCCGTGCCCAGGGCCTCCTCCACAGAGCTCACAGACTCATTGCGGAGGTGGTTGTACTTGGCTTTAGGTAAAAGATCCATGATGCCCGCCGGCAGCTTGTACTCTACAGAACCGAGGGGCCCGGGTCTCATAGTCCGGGGGGCGTACGACACGGAGACGACAAGAAGCAGAAGCAGAGAGGCAGCAGCCCACCGAGCACAGCAGCAGAGAGCAGCGCACAGTCACAGCAGAGAGTCAGCCATGGTGGAGGAGGAGGAGGAGGAAGGAAACAGGGAGAGGAGAGCTGTCCGGAAGAGGTCAGGCGTGGAGGTGACAGCAGCGGCGGTCCCTGGAGGAGAGGCAGGCAGCAGGCACAGTGCTGACTCACCCGGCCGAGCACTGACAGGAAGGCACCATCACATCCGCTGCTAATGAGATTGTCACCCCCCCGCCGGCTGCAGAGCTAGCCATCTAATATACAAGGTCAGAGCCGCCGCCAGCGCTCAGCGGCCATCACTGCTACTGCTGCCGCCCAGGACTGCTGCTGCTGAGGAGGGGATGTCTGTTGTCATGGAAACCATTAACCCCGTGCTGCGCGGATCAGCTGCACCAAAGCCTGTCTCTACATTGGGAAGACGCCTAGTGGGGATGCTGGGGAACTACAACTCCCAGCGGATGGAGCAGACGTCCTCTGGCCATAAGGCTGCGGCTCCCGTAACGCACAGTAATGATTTATGGCCCACCCGGGTGTATGAGGCCGAGACCCCCGCAGAGAGACGGGGGTAGACATGTACATCCCCATACACAGCGAGACCTCCGCAGAGACATGTACATCCCCATACACAGCGAGACCCCCGCAGAGAGACATGTACATCCCCATACACAGCGAGACCTCCGCAGAGAGACATGTACATCCCCATACACAGCGAGACCCCCGCAGAGACATGTACATCCCCATACACAGCGAGACCCCCGCAGAGAGACATGTACATCCCCATACACAGCGAGACCCCCGCAGAGAGACATGTACATCCCCATACACAGCGAGACCCCCGCAGAGAGACATGTACATCCCCATACACAGCCGAGACCTCCGCAGTGACATGTACATCCCCATACACAGCGAGACCCCCGCAGAGACATGTACATCCCCATACACAGCGAGACCCCCGCAGAGAGACATGTACCTCCCCATACACAGCCGAGACCTCCGCAGAGAGACATGTACCTCCCCATACACAGCCGAGACCTCCGCAGAGAGACATGTACATCCCCATACACAGCGAGACCTCCTCAGAGACACGTACATCCCCATACACAGCGAGACCCCCGCAGAGACATGTACATCCCCATACACAGCGAGACCTCCGCAGAGAGACATGTACATCCCCATACACAGCGAGACCCCCGCAGAGAGACATGTACATCCCCATACACAGCGAGACCCCCGCAGAGAGACATGTACATCCCCATACACAGCGAGACCCCCGCAGAGACATGTACATCCCCATACACAGCCGAGACCCCCGCAGAGAGACACGTACATCCCCATACACAGCGAGACCTCTGCAGAGAGACATGTACATCCCCATACACAGCGAGACCCCCGCAGAGACATGTACATCCCCATACACAGCGAGACCTCCGCAGAGAGACATGTACATCCCCATACACAGCGATACCCCCGCAGAGACATGTACATCCGCATACACAGCGAGACCCCCGCAGAGAGACATGTACATCCCCATACACAGCGAGACCTCCGCAGAGAGACATGTACATCCCCATACACAGCCGAGACCCCCGCAGAGACATGTACATCCCCATACACAGCCGAGACCCCCGCAGAGACATGTACATCCCCATACACAGCCGAGACCCCCGCAGAGACATGTACATCCCCATACACAGCGAGACCTCCGCAGAGAGACATGTACATCCCCATACACAGCGAGACCCCCGCAGAGACATGTACATCCCCATACACAGCGAGACCTCCGCAGAGAGACATGTACATCCCCATACACAGCCGAGACCCCCGCAGAGACATGTACATCCCCATACACAGCCGAGACCCCCGCAGAGACATGTACATCCCCATACACAGCGAAACCTTTGCAGAGAGACATGTACATCCCCATACACAGCCGAGACCTCCGCAGAGAGACATGTACATCCCCATACACAGCGAGACCCCCGCAGAGAGACATGTACATCCCCATACACAGCGAGACCCCCGCAGAGAGACATGTACATCCCCATACACAGCTAGGACCCCCTCAGAGAGACATGTACATCCCCATACACAGCCGAGACCCCCGCAGAGAGACATGTACATCCCCATACACAGCGAGACCCCCGCAGAGAGACATGTACATCCCCATACACAGCGAGACCCCCGCAGAGACATGTACATCCCCATACACAGCGAGACCTCCGCAGAGAGACATGTACATCCCCATACACAGCGAGACCCCCGCAGAGAGACATGTACATCCCCATACACAGCGAGACCTCCGCAGAGAGACATGTACATCCCCATACACAGCGAGACCCCCGCAGAGAGACATGTACATCCCCATACACAGCGAGACCCCCGCAGAGAGACATGTACATCCCCATACACAGCGAGACCCCCGCAGAGAGACATGTACATCCCCATACACAGCGAGACCTCCGCAGAGAGACATGTACATCCCCATACACAGCGAGACCCCCGCAGAGAGACATGTACATCCCCATACACAGCGAGACCTTTGCAGAGAGACATGTACATCCCCATACACAGCGAGACCCCCTCAGAGAGACATGTACATCCCCATACACAGCGAGACCTCCGCAGAGAGACATGTACATCCCCATACACAGCGAGACCTCCGCAGAGAGACATGTACATCCCCATACACAGCGAGACCTCCGCAGAGACATGTACATCCCCATACACAGCTGAGACCCCCGCAGAGAGACATGTACATCCCCATACACAGCGAGACCTCCGCAGAGAGACATGTACATCCCCATACAGAGCGAGACCTCCGCAGAGACATGTACATCCCCATACACAGCGAGACCTCCGCAGAGAGACATGTACATCCCCATACACAGCGAGACCTTTGCAGAGAGACATGTACATCCCCATACACAGCGAGACCTCATCAGAGAGACATGTACATCCCCATACACAGCGAGACCCCTGCAGAGAGACATGTACATCCCCATACACAGCCGAGACCCCCGCAGAGAGACGGGGGAGACATGTACATCCCCATACACAGCGAGACCTCCGCAGAGAGACATGTACATCCCCATACACAGCGAGACCTCATCAGAGAGACATGTACATCCCCATACACAGCCGAGACCCCCGCAGAGACATGTACATCCCCATACACAGCGAGACCCCCGCAGAGACATGTACATCCCCATACACAGCGAGACCTCCGCAGAGAGACATGTACATCCCCATACACAGCGAGACCTCCGCAGAGACATGTACATCCCCATACACAGCGAGACCCCCGCAGAGAGACATGTACATCCCCATACACAGCGAGACCCCCGCAGAGACATGTACATCCCCATACACAGTCCCCCAAGGTCTATACGCTGCTTACTACATGTTACACTATCTACAGTCCTCCAGCTGTTGAAGAACTACAAGTCCCAGCAAGCAGCGAGCCCGAAGCTGCCAAAGCGTTGTCCCCCCGAGATGTGAGCCATCTGCAGTGCTGCACTACAACTCCCAGCATGTCCCCTACCTGCAACTCTCCAGCTGCTGCACAACTACAACTCCCAGCATGCAGCTACCGCCCCAGTGCTCCCCAACCTGTGAGGGCATGCTGGGAGTTGTAGTAGTGCAGCAGCTCCTCCCTCGCCCCGGCTCTCCTGGGACCTCGCTTCCTGCGGCCTCCGGCCCCCACATCAGGGCACAGGAAGGAGGGGGAGGGGTCGGGCTTATCCCTGCATGTGACGGGAGGAGACCCCGGGTGACAGCCAGCAAAGCAGCAAGACACCCGCCACCCCCCCCCCAGGGGGACCAAAAGTTCTATACATCTCTATAAAGCATGCTGGGACTTGTAGTTCTAAACATCTATATACAGCCGGCTGGGACTTGTAGCTCTATACATCTATATACAGCCCGCTGGGACTTGTAGTTCTATACATCTATATACAGCCTATAGACCTCCGCTGCCTTCCTCACATTGCCTGCAGACCTGTGGATCAGTGTGAGGACTATGGAGGGGCGGGCACCACGATTATGAAAGTAGGGGCATTCAGGTCACCCCCCCAGGAGCCCTCCACCAAGATCACCGCACAGAGACCACCACCGACTGGCACCAGAGGAGACGGGGACCTGTGCTTACCACATACTCCATCTCAGCACGCTCCAGCCTGGTCTTCAGCTACCTGCATGTCAGCGACAAGAAGGGGTTAAAGAGATAAGCGGCTGCTCACTGCTACCCAGGTGTGACTCACCAGCTGTGCCCCCACCAGCCCAGACCCCGCACCTACACCGGCTGTGCCCCCACCAGCCCAGACCCCGCACCTACACCAGCTGTGCCCCCACCAGCCCAGACCCCGCACCTACACCAGCTGTGCCCCCACCAGCCCAGACTCCGCACCTACACCGGCTGTGCCCCCACCAGCCCAGACCCCGCACCTACACCGGCTGTGCCCCCACCAGCCCAGACTCCGCACCTACACCAGCTGTGCCCCCACCAGCCCAGACCCCGCACCTACACCGGCTGTGCCCCCACCAGCCCAGACCCCGCACCTACACCGGCTGTGCCCCCACCAGCCCAGACTCCGCACCTACACCGGCTGTGCCCCCACCAGCCCAGACCCCGCACCTACACCGGCTGTGCCCCCACCAGCCCAGACCCCGCACCTACACCGGCTGTGCCCCCACCAGCCCAGACCCCGCACCTACACCGGCTGTGCCCCCACCAGCCCAGACCCCGCACCTACACCAGCTGTGCCCCCACCAGCCCAGACCCCGCACCTACACCGGCTGTGCCCCCACCAGCCCAGACCCCGCACCTACACCGGCTGTGCCCCCACCAGCCCAGACCCCGCACCTACACCTGCTGTGCCCCCACCAGCCCAGACCCCGCACCTACACCGGCTGTGCCCCCACCAGCCCAGACCCCGCACCTACACCAGCTGTGCCCCCACCAGCCCAGACCCCACACCAGCTGTGCCCCCACCAGCCCAGACCCCGCACCTACACCAGCTGTGCCCCCACCAGCTCAGACCCCGCACCTACACCAGCTGTGCCCCCACCAGCCCAGACCCCGCACCTACACCAGCTGTGCCCCCACCAGCTCAGACCCCGCACCTACACCGGCTGTGCCCCCACCAGCCCAGACCCCGCACCTACACCGGCTGTGCCCCCACCAGCCCAGACCCCGCACCTACACCGGCTGTGCCCCCACCAGCCCAGACCCAGCACCTACACCGGCTGTGCCCCTACCAGCCCAGACCCCGCACCTACACCGGCTGTGCCCCCACCAGCCCAGACCCCGCACCTACACCGGCTGTGCCCCCACCAGCCCAGACCCCACACCAGCTGTGTCCCCACCTGGACCTTGCACGCACCTACACCGGCTGTGCCCCCACCAGCCCAGACCCCACACCAGCTGTGTCCCCACCTGGACCTTGCACGCACCTACACCGGCTGTGCCCCCACCAGCCCAGACCCCGCACCTACACCAGCTGTGCCCCCACCCGGACCCCGCACCTACACCAGCTGTGCCCCCACCAGCCCAGACCCCGCACCTACACCAGCTGTGCCCCCACCAGCCCAGACCCCGCACCTACACCAGCTGTGCCCCCACACCAGCTGTGTCCCCACCTGGACCTTGCACGCACCTAGCCCGGGACCTACACTTCCTGCTTCACTGATAACCCTCCCCACTTCACAGGACGGGCCCAGACACATTGGGAATGCCATGAAGGGTGTCGGCTGTAGTCTCCCTACCCGCACTACACCAATACCTGCACCACGTATCACATGTAACACACCAGTACTACACCAATACCTGCACCACGTATCACATGTAACACACCAGCATTACACCAATACAAACATCTCTACCACTGCCTGTAACACTGCCATCATCTACACCCCTACCACCCCCATCATCTAAACCCCTACCACTGCCCTACACTCCCATCATCTACACCTCTACCACTGCCTTACACTCCCATCATCTACACCCCTACCACTGCCCTACACTCCCATCATCTACACCCCTACCACTGCCCTACACTCCCATCATCTACACCCCTACCACTGCCTGTAACACTGCCATCATCTACATCCCTACTTCCACCCCCATCATCTAAACCCCTACCACTGCCTTACACTCCCATCATCTACACCTCTACCACTGCCCTACACCCCCATCATCTACACCCCTACCACTGCCTTACACCCCCATCATCTACACCCCTACCACTGCCTTACACCCCCATCATCTACACCTCTACCACTGCCTGTAACACCCCCATCATCTACACCCCTACCACTGCCTTACACTCCCATCATCTACACCTCTACCACTGCCTGTAACACCCCCATCATCTACACCCCTACCACTGCCTTACACCTCTACTACTGCCTTACACTCCCTTTATCTACACCCCTACCACTGCCTTACACTCCCATCATCTACACCTCTACCACTGCCTTACACTCCCATCATCTACACCTCTACCACTGCCCTACACCCGCATCATCTACACCCCTACCACTGCCTTACACTCCCATCATCTACACCTCTACCACTGCCCTACACTCCCATCATCTACACCTCTACCACTGCCCTACACTCCCATCATCTACACCCCTACCACTGCCTTACACCCCCATCATCTACACCCCTACCACTGCCTTACACTCCCATCATCTACACCCCTACCACTGCCTTACACCCCCATCATCTACACCCCTACCACTGCCTTACACTCCCATCATCTACACCTCTACCACTGCCTGTAACACCCCCATCATCTACACCCCTACCACTGCCTTACACCTCTACTACTGCCTTACACTCCCTTTATCTACACCCCTACCACTGCCTTACACCTCTACCACTGCCTTACACTCCCATCATCTACACCTCTACCACTGCCTTACACCCCCATCATCTACACCTCTACCACTGCCTTACACTCCCATCATCTACACCCCTACCACTGCCTTACACTCCCATCATCTACACCTCTACCACTGCCTTACACCCCCATCATCTACACCTCTACCACTGCCTTACACCCCCATCATCTACACCCCTACCACTGCCTTACACCCCCATCATCTACAAGTCTACCACTGCCTTACACCCCCATCATCTACACCTCTACCACTGCCTTACACTCCCATCATCTACACCCCTACCACTGCCTTACACTCCCATCATCTACACCTCTACCACTGCCTTACACCCCCATCATCTACACCCCTACCACTGCCTTACACCCCCATCATCTACAAGTCTACCACTGCCTTACACCCCCATCATCTACACCTCTACC